>NC_139238.1:61986323-62586323 GCF_977018435.1 Lepisma saccharinum | reverse complement strand
TGTAAGAATCAAGAAATCTTATGTGAATAGAAACACCATTAACTTCAATTTTCTTGCTAATAGAAATATATTTCTCATCATTTTCAGCTAAAATAATTAAATTCTGCTTGTCAAACCCCTCATATCTGATCAGATGATGAAAATCATAATTGGATGCTCCATGGCAAAATATGGGGGCAAATTTTGGTCTCTGGATCTGAAAATTGCAGCTATTACACAGGGCCATTAAGAATTTACCATCTGTATGAGAATGGTGTTTCACCTTGATATTTGCATCTGAAAATTCAGAATCACATACCGGGCATTTTTCTGCATTGTTGAAATCTTCAATCTGTTTCTCTGTTAAAGGCAACATGGGTTTTGATTTTAATAAAATATTAGATGCTATGTCATGGCACTCATTTTCTATTCTATGTGCAAATTCTTTGATGGAATCTGCTCCCATGTATAAATATTCTTTACTAACAACCCCATCCTGTACAACCACATAATAAAAACTAGAAGGTTCATGTAGCTGGTATGATGTAATTGAAGATTCCTCAGGATCTGGGCTACAGAATGCAAGAGGTTTGAGATTTGTTTCAAAATCACAGACTATATATGCTGGGTGTTCCAACAAGGCTTCAAATTTTTTGAATTTGGCATTTTCATTTGGGTTAGGCATAAGCATACGAACAGGTTTATGGTTGCCACAGTATTTCAGATGCTCAATTAACTTGTTTTTAGCAATTTCTGCATTCTCTTCACAAACACCATTCACCATTTTTCTACCATCAAATACAATTAAACATCTTCTGCACAACTTGAATATTGTATTGGATTTGACTATAGTTGTGTTCTCACTAAAGCTTCAAGATTATGTATCAGAGTATAATGGCGTGTATCATCCCCTTCAATTAAGAGCAGATCAATCGGAACAGCAGAATCATCATCAAATGTACTGATTCTGAGAGGTGCTATCAAGCAATTGCCACGGCCAGTAGAACAAATAAATACATTAATAGATAATTGTTTACCATTAATATCCCTGGCCTTTTTTTCAAATTTATCAATATTCTGAACAGACATTGGATATTCTAAACCCTCCATTGCCTCATCAAAATCATTTTCATGTTGTTTATAATAAGTTATTCTCTCAGGATGCCTTGAAACTGGATACAAAGCAGCTAAAATACACCACAAAAAGCATTTCTGGTCATTATTTTTTATATTAACCACGGCTGTTTTGTTTTTGATATTGGCAGGTAATGGCACATAAGTGGAACCTTGTAATGGGTTGAATTCAGAAATATTAACATATAACTTGTGTGGAGATCCGCATAGGCTCCATCCTGACTCTTTTGCTGCAAATTCAGAGTGTTTAATATTCAATTTATCTATCAAATTGCTTATTATTTTGTCTGAATTTGCATTTGAGTATACAGGTACAGTTTCTGTTATGTGGGGCTGTGTAAATTTTGTGCCATTTGGCTTCTTATATTGTGTAAACAATTTGAGGGACAGCTTATAAGAGCCATTTTGTGCATTTAGAATTGCCTGCACATCAGAATTTATACTGTTCAAAAAAGTCTTAATACCACATCTTGGCTCTGATACAAAACGGTGATCCCTTAATTGGCCGTTAAAACTGCTATGGATAGGTGGTGCATAGCGTGGCTGCTTTGCCGGTCCAGCATTAACAGGTGTTTCATGCTTTCTTTTTAGACCAGATGTAGATGATTGAGGGGGCAATATTGATGACTGTGCAGAGCAAGTATCTTTATGTGTATATGTGAAGTATTGCATGCAGTAGTTGTATTTGTGATATTATAAACTCAAGAAAGTATGAACCCCCCTCAAGCAGATTTGGCTATACTTAAAACAAGCTCAACATGCCCATATGAGCTTTTTGCTCAAGTGTGGAACCCCGTCTAATCCAAGATTTTTGTAAAAATGCCCTCGGGAATTTCTCGGAAAGTATGAACCCCCTCAGATTGATTTGTTTACACTTACAAAAGGCACTTCTGTGAGATTGTTGTCCATAAACCTGTCAAAAATATGCCCCTCTTGATATTTTTTTGGCCACACTTAAAATTAAGCCAAGATGCTTATAAAACCCACACCCACACACACCCACACACACCCACACCTACACCCACCCACATACACCCACACCCACATATATTTACTTCCGGTCCACTTCCGGTTTACTTCCGGTCCACTTCCGGTCCACTTCCGGTCCACTTCGGGTTTACTTCCGGTCCACTTCCGGTCTACTTCCGGTTTAAGTTCAATTGGACACCAGGCTCATCTTGCATATCTAGTACTAAGACAATGCAATATGCAGAGACCCCTCTAGAATTGCTCCGTGACTCTCTCATTTCTTACATCATAAACATATGATTTTTCCCCTATGAGAATAACACTACATATGGTGTCATCAGGTAATGCCTCATGGAATTCACAGATAATTTTAATGTTTGTCCTGTCATTCACCACAACTTGTTTCCTTTTTGAAGTGTTGATTACAAACATGGGTCTCTGTGCTTTGAATTCATCTGGTGTGTAATACATGTCAGTATTGCCAGTAGTGACCCTTTTGAATGCCGTAAATGCCTCATATAATTTGAGGAAATCATTCTTGGACATGTCTAAATTGTAATTTTCTCTAGGGAATACCTCATTTCTGCCATTTTTAAGATATATGTTCTTGATGTTGCAGTTATCAAATCTACTTGAATTTTTTTCCTGATTATTGTGTCTCCCAGTCTGAAACAGTACCACCACAAAATCAGGCATGTCATATTGAATACTGGAGAATGAATTTGTAGCATCAAACTCATAATAAGAACCAGATGCGGGCTTCTGTACACATTGATATGTATAAAATTGTAAAAGAACCTGTGGATTTTTTATTATATCAGCTTTGTATTTAAGAGCATAACTGGCCTCATATTCAACAACAGGGATTCTTAACTCCATAGTCTGAATAATGCATTTGCCTGCATCAGGTAGGGTATTAGGCAGAGCTTCTCCTGTAGGGTTTAATGTGCTGTACCTCATCAAAGCATTATTATCATTGGCAGCTCTTCTAAATGTAATTCTTAAACCACCCTTCCACATAATATCTTTGTAATCTGAGAAGAATCCTGGCAACAGGCGCATGGGGAACAGCACTGTGTGGTTCTTAGATATAATTTTATCACCAGCCTCAAATCCACCTATTTTGTATTAAGAAGCCTCGGTTTTGGATAATTTTAATGTGGCCAAAGCTGTGGAGGTAATGCCGGGATAATCCACTCTGTTTATAACAACACCATGCTTTCTGATCTCAATTTCAGAGAATAGATGCGGCACAAAATTGTCCACCAATCTTATATTTGAATTTGCCAGATAATCTGTTCCATCGAGCTTTACAACATCAAATTTGATGTATAGATCTGCTCTGTGGGGGTGTATAAAGCCATCCCCCACATCAAGATCAACCTCAATTTCTGTGTTGGGTTGATTTAAATTTGCAAATGTCCTCCTGTTTGGGGAGAATGATTGTAGCTCATAACTCTCAATATTTTCCATTGTATGTATTTTTATTTAAATATTAATCTCTATGATTGCAGTTGTTGTGGCTCCAGCAAAATCAACTAATTCTTCTTTTTCATTAGTAACCATCAATTCAATGTTATCTATTCTATTATGGCACACAGGAAAATATAATGTTGGGGATGGATTGTAGATGATGGGCTCCATGAATTCGGAATTAGGTTTGAATGTTGCAATGATGCCAGTTTGTTTGTGAGTGCCTATGCCATTTGATTTGGTGATCATACCCTCAGCCACATTACAGTGAATATTCAGAGTCTCTATGGCTAAGAATTTAGGTATATTAATAGCAGTTTGTTTGATGCCTGGTTCAAGTTTTGTGTTGTTCTCAAATCCTAACAGCTCTCCTATAGTACCCAGATCCACTGTTTCTGTAGCAGATACAATCTCTACTCTGTGAGTGACAGAATTTTGACTTAACACTACACCTCTGGGTAATTGAGCATTTAGAGTGGATAGATTATACTGCCCTGGAGTGATGACAATTTTTTGATCCCCTACTGCAATTTTGTTGTTGTGGTGTGTAATATTAGGGATCAAGTACATGCCATAAAATGCTCTGAGAGCTATTGTTTTGGGATACACTATGTCATCATGTAATTTGAGTTTCAATATTGAATTTTGGCTGGTGAGATGGAATACCCCCATGATGTTTCAAATACCACAAGGCTTTTTGAAAATTTTCAATTGATGGTTTATTTATTTGAGACATATATCTAAGAACAGATAAACACAAATGTCCACAATTAACATCTTTGAAATTTTGTACACGGGCATTATTGTAATAAAGATTAGCTGATTTTAGATATTTTATTAAATTTTCAGGTGGAACACCTCCAAATGAATCAAACACAAATGCCTCATTGTTTAAATATTTAAGATAACAGATCCAGTGAGTGCCCTGATTTTTGTACTTATCCAAATTAACAATGCCACACTCTTTGTTGAGTGGTTGTTCTGGTAAAGAATCAGACATGTACACACCCCTAAAATTTTTGATGCCCAGTGGCTTGATTAAAGCTTCAATATCTTGGTTTGTAAGCGGCTCTTGTTTTTTTTAAACTTATTCATGGCTCTCTTAACACCTTTGCCTTTTTTCTCCATGGCCAGGTTATGGCGCTTCTGCTCATCTAATTCTGCCCTATTTTTCTTGGCATCTATTACTGTTTTTGCTATGGCAGCTGATCCCCCAGCCAAGCTCCCAACAGCCCCGAGAGCAGCTAAGATGGCCGGGATAGTAAATATGAATCCCCCCACATGTGATTTTTTTCTAGATTGTTGTAATTTTTTTAATTGGGGGGTACTAAGCAACAATTTCATACCATGGCCCTTGGCAAGACAAGAGCTTTTTTTCTTGCGCTGCTTTTTGGTTAAAAGACTATCAATAGTTTTAAGATATTTAAGACCTGCATAAGGTATTTGATACATAACACCCTTGGCCTTCATTCTAGGTTTATTATATACATATTCACAGCCCCCACCCCAGTTTTTGTTTGGTGTTCATAGCTATGGTGGTTCCCAATGCTGCTATTTTTTCACTCAAAGAAGCATCTTTGCTTACAAATCTACCAAATGCAGCCTCTTCTAATTTCTTGTCTGCAACATGTCTCTTGTCAAGATCAGAATGTGTGTTGTATGCTATGTCATGGTCTCTACAAGCAGCATCTAGGGGATTTACACCAGGATCCCTTCTGTTTAATCTATGGTCCAATTTTGTACCTGGACCACAATACTGATAGCCTGGAATATGTAGTTCAAATGGCAGCTTGTTTATAATGTCATTAACCAACCCCCGACCCTCAGAAATATTCCAAAATTTAGGTGGTAGAGTATTAATAATTTTTATAAGATATCCAATGCCCTTAGTGTCATTCACTATAAAATTAGACAATTTGGTGCTTATCATGTCCATAATTCCAACCTTTTCATTGTAAAAATTGTTGTTGCCAGCATTTTCCTCCCCAGCTATCACCAATAACCTATCTACAAGTTTCCTGACATCATCAACCCACACAAATTCTTTAGGCAGGGTGTTGTATTGTTTGATTCCACTGCCAGTCTTGATCTGTGACCATATGGGCTTGATTAAATTGTTGTATTTTGCCCCACTGCTAGACTTGACTCTTTTTTGTGTGGGATCATTGTTCTGGTATAGAGCATCTGATTTTATTAATATTTCTTTGTAATGCTCATAATCTTGATCTGTATAGCTGCCAGGCCTTTTCCTAGTCATCAGTTTCCACAACCCAGGTGTGCCGGGGTACTTAACAAAAGCACCTCTTTGTCCAAGATGAGATTCTGAATAAACAATCAGATCATCCCCCATAAATGTTACTCTGAAATTGCCAATTCTATGTATGATACTTCCATCAAGCTCTGTGTCAGCATATAAGCCAAACACCTCATCTTTATTGTCTTTAGGTGTGGTTAAATATTTTTGAGCAAGAAGACCCAATTCAATAGGATCCTGAGTAGCTTCAATTCTTCTAGGAGCAATAGGACTAGGTGTATGAATACTGGAAAGTGGGGTGATTGGATAATCTAATATGTTCCTTGCAGCTACAGGTACAAGCTCTGTGATCAAATTTTGATTTTGCTCTGTAACAGTTTTGATATTCTTACCTAATTCACTAATAGCATCAATTACAGGCTGTTCTGCTTGTTTGTGTTTTTCATAAATACCCCGGTTCTCTGATTTCCATCCCTTAAATCTTTTTACAAGATAATCTCTTAACTTAAGATCATCAATTATTGGCCTTTTCATGTTTATTTATTTATATTTCAATGTCTAGAAAATTGTTGATTTTATTTCTGTATTTGCCACTATTGGGTGTTCTTGTCATATCAATTGTGACAAACCCATAACTGTCCTGGTTCCAGCACCTACTGCAAAATTTAGAAAAGTCATTGTAGCTCAAGTCCCCACCTACATATTCATCATGTATGTGTTTGAGGTTGGTATGATCTTGATGAAACACACATATAAAATTGCTGTTGTCTCGGATCAGCTGCTTCGGTATTTTAGAAAAAGTCTGTGCCAGGTAGAAGCAATCAATGTTTTTGTTTCGGCCCTGTGTAAAGAAATTTCTAACCTTGTTTTGATTATCCAGTATAATGTCATCAAACACAACAACAGAATTATCGAGACATTCATGGAGTGGCTTAACATCTGATTCAAAAGTGGCTATATCCAATCCATCATATAGCTTCATCAGCTGCTGATATTTTAATTGTTCCAAGCTCTTAGAGAAAACATACAAGTGCCTGTTTTTCCAGTCTAACCAGTTGGGTGCCAATAAAAAATTATCAACCATTAGTGTAGTTTTACCACAAGCAGATGGCCCAACAATAAGACACCTAATATTTTCAGGCAGCAATTTTCCATTTCTCTTATTTTGTTGTTCAGGTTCTGGCAGCCTTTTTATAACATCCCAGGTGCTCATATTATCACTTTGTTTGCATCGATCCAGCTGTGTTCTGGGAGTCCTAGCCATTTGACAAGTAACTTGTTGCCTTTTCTGCGGATGATTTTTTCTATGAGATATGTGTCAGGCTGTTTAGTTTTGCTGAGCTCTTGTTCATAGAATCGGCCTTTGAGAATTTCTCCTCGATGATCTTTTATTATATATGTGTTAAGGGTCCCGGGTTTAACTTGAACCACTGTAAATAATTCAGTGCTCCAGTTTCTTGTAAAGCCTCTTTTGAATAAGTGCTTATATTTGCTGATTCTTACTTGATCACCCACCCTGTATTTGGCCTTTTTTTGTTGTTGGCTGGTATCTAGGATAATAAACAGTCCTGATCAATTTTTGCTCATCAGATGAAGTTACTTCAGAGGGTTTCATGTTGATTGTGGAATGGACCGAGTTGTTATATTTATGTAGAAGTTCTGGAAGAATATTAATCCATTTATAATTACCTTGGAGGGTAAATTGTTTATACATAAGATTTTTTAGGGTTTTGTTGAATCTCTCTACAATTGAGGCTTTGAAGTCACTGTAACTCGAATAATGTTTTATTGACTGGCTTTTAATAAATTGTTGAAACACTGAATTATAAAATTCTTTGCCATTATCTGTTTGCAAATAGCGCGGTGATCTTCCACTCTGATTGATGATTGTCCTGATGGCTTCTGTAACACATTTTCCAGTCTTGGATTTGAGTGGCACAGCCCAGGCAAATTTTGAAAATGTATCTATTACAGTGAGTAGATACTTGTAGCCCTTGTTGATTTTGTCTAAGTTTTTCAGCTGTCCACTTGCCATTTCAATCAAGTCGCTCTGCCATAAATCATCTATGCCCTTTGTGACTACTGGGAGTCTCTTAAAATTATGTCTGGCTTGTCTGTGTAATTCATCAACAATAATTTGTCTAGACATAATATGTAAACAAGAATATTGCAACTATGGGGTGTTCAGCAGCTGAGACTGCAGGATTTTCTAAATATAATTTGTCTCCTATTTGTATTTTAAATTCCAAAGTGCCATCATCTTCAACATAAGATGTTTCTAATGTATTGGGATCTGTAAAATCCTCCAATTCTACACTGGTGATTTTTATTTTGTTATCAGCATTTGTTATTGATAAGGTGGGGTAGTGGTGTGCCTGTGGTTGAAGCCAATATTTGATCTTGATTGGTCTCAATGTGCCCCCAACAAAAAACTGGTAATAAAATTGTGCAGGGGACAGCATATATATTTTGCCACCTGGTGTAAATGGTGAATCATATTCTTTGTTGGGGATGCTGTACAATTCAAGAATTACTGAATGTTTTGGATTCTCGATTATGCCGGTTATTTCTTTTTCTGCTGTGATAAATCTGCTTGTTACAGATTCAAGGTGCTCATTGATGGTCCTAACAACATCATCATGGCCTGGCTTGATTTTTATGTCCACAATAAGTTTCTTGTATTGTTGCACAATCTCTTGTAACTGGGTGGCAAAAACAGACAAAGCATTTACTTGATTAGATTCCATGGTCCCTAGCTGTTGCTTGATATTAGCTACAATTTGTTGCAAATTTTCAACAACTGCCAATTTTGAATTTTGAGCAGTAAGATCATGGACCTGTCTTCTGATATCCTCAAACAGGGCATGCAGTTCATTAATATGTTGATTGGTTGGTAGAGTGGCCACTGTCTGAGTGAGACGTTTGATCTCTGCCTGGATATTCTTGATATCTTCTGATTTCAATATGCGATTCACTGCTCTCTTAATATTTTTAAGTTCCTGTGATGTGGGAAGATTTGATACTGTATTTTGCAAAAATTCAAGTGCCAATTTCACATTGTTTAATTCAGATGCATCAGCCACATTTTGCATAGCATTTTGGAGCAGGGCTATATCTGCCTGAGAGGGTGTGGATTGTTGTAAAATTTCAAGTTTTGTTTGGATATCATCGATCAAGTGATGAAAATGAGATAGCTCAGATTCAGTGTTGAGGTTTTCAAGCTTTGTGATTTGGTGCTGGACACTGACAAGGGTATCTACAATTCCAGGCAATCGGGATTCTAGTACATTTGCCAAATCATTTTGCACTGCTGCTATTGTACCTTCAAGATGGGTTATGGAACTTTGAATTTTTCCAAAATCTTCATATGTTTCAAGTTGCAGCTTAATATTTGCTACACTCCGAGTTATTGCATTCAAAGCATCAGAAGATGGCAAATTGTTCATAAAATTTTCAAGTGTCTCAATTTTTTCTTTAACCTCGGCTATGGCATTGTTCAGCGGGTCCAGATTAGGTATCTGGAGTGACTGAATCTGTTCTTTTAGAGTGGAAATCACTAGATCAAAATCTTCTTGTGATTTTATGCTTTTGACAATTGTTTGGAGCTGTGCCTGGACATTATTTATCTGCTCTTCCAATTGCTGTTTTAATTGCTCAGAGTTGTTAGCCTGGGTCTTAAATTTGGCTTGAAGAGCTGCTACAGCTTCTTCTAAACTTTGAAAATTATCCAATGTTGCCAGATCAGTATATTTCTGAAGCAGCACTTTGAGTTCAGAATCAATTTTAAGAAGAGGGTCCATGCATTGTGATTGCAAATTTGTAATTTCTAATTGAAGACTGGCATTCAGTGTGGTTTGTAAAGCTTGTAAATCACTTCTTAATTTCTTGACTCTGACATCAAGCATCAGAATCTCATCACTGTGATCTTCATGTCTTGTATGGCCAAATATATCATTAGGCATTTTTGTTTTAGTGGTTATTTATTATAGAGTATCTGATTCTTAATTCTATAAAAAAAGGTATAAGCTTATCATATGATCCAGGGACCTCAATATATAAGCAGTCACCAGCAGAAACAGTATATACAGTGCCAGAAATCATGTTTGAGTGCTTAATTCTATAAATATTTCTCCCTACTGAAATTTTAACATCACCCTCAGGGGTTGTAATAAATTGCAATTGCCCACCTACAGGTAATTGGTAATGATTTAAATTATTGTTAAATATGTACAATATTTTACCTGTTTCATCATCATTATCTGTAAATATGCTGTTCAGATGAATAATTAACAAGCCACTCAGTTTAGACAGCTTATCAGAAGAGGGTTGTGGTGTTGGCAGATCCATAATAGCCTGTTTTTTGAACCCAAATAAGTTCATAGGCATGTTTATTTATTTCAAATCATGCTCTGTAATTGGGCATTGATTTCCATTTTTCAAATCACAATGCCCCCATGGTAGAGTATGTATGCCACATGATAAAATGCATCTCTTATCATCATGTGGGTCCAGGGCCACTTTCCTTACAATATTGCTAGTCAATAAGTGATCCACACTCTGAATTCTGGATTCTGATGTTTTGATTAAATTCTGGGATTTGAGGCAATTTTCATAATCTTCAAATACAAGCTCTTTTTCAACAGTTACTTTGCCAATACCGTTGGCTTTTTTGGCAACAGCGCCACTACATGTTTTAAAAGTATACATCTTGGCACTTAACCCAGCAAATTTCACAATAACATCACCAAGTGTCTCATCTTTTAACTTGCCAGGCACCTTTTTGTTGTGGTGTTTAATTATTGTATGTTCACTGGTATCAAAGTATTGAAACAATTCAGGCTGTGACATATCTTGATAAACATCTTCTGTTTTAATATCAAGAATAAAACTATCCGTGTCCATGTACATCAATTTTATATTATCACCATAAAAAGGTTTCAACACATCATAATACAATGTTAACATATGTAATTTGGCCAATTCCAATATCGCAGCCCCTACATAAATAGGTTTATCAAACTTAATCTTTGTTTTTTTCATGTTGAAAAGTGCCATGTGCTCATCATAAATTCTTCTATAATTGAAATTAGGCTTTGCAACCAATTTTTTGCTCAGGCTGGGGTCAGTAATTATTTTAACATCGGTATGTTTTCTGACATTTTCAATTGTTTTGCCATACACTGAATTCACCATCAATTTAAACAAGCCCTTATCAAATTGGCTCCTTGCAGATGTTCGAAGCTCTGTGTTTGTATCAATGTATGGTTTCAACCATTCTGAGTGCCTGAACCTCAAAACTTTGCCAACTTTGGTTACTTGAACACCATGTTTCATCAGGAACTGGAGGTTTTTGTAATATATGACATAGCCTTGTTTCGGCTCCAGAGTCATCATGAGCTTCTTCTGTTTAGAGCCAGGTGAGCACTGAACCTCGGGAATTGGGGGCAGATCAGAAAATGTATTGTGCAAATCATCAGGAATTGTCAGATCAACCTCTAAGAACAGGCCATAGTTACTATCATCAAAATCCTGAAGATCTTCAATATTGAAATCTTCAACCCATTCAAGCCCTGCATATGGCAGTTTTTGCATCATAGCATAAGCATAGAGGCTGTTGGCATCTACATACGCTATATAATTTGATGGCCGTGCTGGATCATAATCAGGCATATATTTGTTATTTGCTCTTGCATATCTCTGGGAACATTGCACCATGCCTCCTCTTATACATTTCTCCATAAACAGATACTTATCTTGATCGTGGATCAGATCCAAATGCATGTTAGTGTTCAAAAACGTTGCAGACCATGCTAGGCTCGGGGCACTGAAAAAATATATTGGATCCAGTCTATAATTTTGCATAGAAGATTTTCTGAATGCCTGCAATATATCAGCTAAGAGGGTGACATCAAGTTTTAAATATGCATTGTGATAATCACCAAATGTCTGGCAATTTAAATTGTTCCACATCAATTGGGCATGGTGATAATCTTCATCAGTGATTCCAGATCCTCTGATTTTGCTGTAAAACTCTTCTTGTGGTGGCAGAGAACACTCATCAAATTTAGAAAAATCTGTAACATAGTCATATGGATATACACCCTTCCTCCTAATTAATTTCAGGTCCTGATTTGGAAACAAGGCACGTGTGATTTTGAATTGATCATCAGATAATTGATTTGCCAGTGTAGCCAGGCTAGCAGATAAAATTCTGTAAGAATCAAGAAATCTTATGTGAATAGGAACACCATTAACTTTAATTATCTTGCTAATAGATATATATTTTTCATCATTTTCAGCTAAAATATTTAAATTCTGCTTGTCAAACCCCTCGTACCTGATCAAATGATGAAAATCATAATTGGATGCTCCATGGCAAAATATGGGGACAAATTTTGGTCTCTTGATCTGAATATTGCAGCTATTACACAGGGCCATTAAGAATTTACCATCTGTATGAGAATGGTGTTTCACCTTGATATTTGTATCTGAAAATTCAGAATCACATACCGGGCATTTTTCCGCATTGTTGAAATCCTCAATCTGTTTCTCTGTTAAAGGCAACATAGGTTTTGATTTTAATAAGATGTTAGATGCTATGTCATGGCACTCATTTTCTATTCTATGTGCAAATATTTTGATGGCATCTGGTCCCATGTATAAGTGTGGTTCACTAGCTACACCATCCCGTATAACTATATAACAAAAGCTGGAAGGTTCATGTAGCTGGTATGGTGTAATTGAAGATTCTTCAGGATCTGGATTGCAGAATGCAAGAGGTTTGAGGTTCGATTCAAAATCACAGACAATATATGCTGGGTGTTCCGACAAGGCTTCAAACTTTTTGAATTTGCAATTTTCACTTGGATTGGGCATCACCATATGAACAGGTTTAATTTTGCCACAGTATTTCAGATGCTCAATTAACTTGTTTTTAGCAATTTCTGTGTTACATTCAGGAACCCTATTTACCATTTTCCTGCCATCAAATACATTTAAACATCTTCTGCACAACTTAAATATTCTATTAAATTTGTCTAGTTGTATTCTCACTAAAGCTTCAAGACTGTGTATCAGAGTGTAATGATATGTGCCATCCTTTTCAATTAAGAGCAGATCAATAGGAACAGCAGAATCATCATCAAATGTACTGATTCTGAGAGGTTCTATCAAGAAATTGCCAGTGGAACAAATAAATACATTAATAGATAATTGTTTGCCATTGATATGCCTGGCCCTTTTTTCAAATTTATCAATATTCTGAACAGACATTGGATATTCTAAACCCTCCATTGCCTCATCGAAATTGTGTTCATATTGTTTATAATAAGTTATTCTCTCAGGATTCCTTGAAACTGGAAACAAAGCAGCTAAAATACACCACAAAAAGCATTTCTGGTCGGTATTTTCAATATTGACCACGGCTCTTTTGTTTTTAATATTGGCAGGTAATGGCAAATATGTAGATCCTTGTAATGGGCTGAATTCAGAAATATTAACATATAACTTGTGTGGAGAACCGCATAAGCTCCATCCAGACTCTTTTGCTGCAAATTCAGAGTGTTTAATATTCAATTGATCTATCAAATTGCTTATTATTGTGTCTGAATTTGCGTTTGAATATACCGGTACAGTTTCTGTTATGTGGGGCTGTGTAAATTTTGTGCCATTTGGTTTCTTATATTGTGCAAACAATTTAAGGGACAGTTTATAAGAGCCATTTTGTGCATTTAGAATTGCCTGCAGATCAGAATTTATACTGTTCAAAAAATTCTTAATGTCACATCTTGGCTCTGATACAAACCGGTAATCCCTAAGTTGGGCATTAAAACTGCTATGGATGGGTGCATGGCGTGGCTGCTTTGCAGGTCCAGCATTAACAGGTGCTTCATGCTTTCTTTTCAGACCAGATGTAGATGGTTGTGAGGGCAATATTGATGACTGTGCAGAGCAAGTATTTTTATGTGTATATGTGAAGTATTGCATGCTATATTTTTTATGGCATTTGGGGCATATTTTTGTGGGGGTTCTGTATTTGTCCGGGTTACAAATCTTTTGGTGCTTGGCCCAATTGGGCCTGGATATATTTTTATTGCATTGATTACAATATTTTTGACTTGGCATTTTTGTTGTTGTTTATTATATACAATTTCCTGGGTTTCAAATCAAAACTCTATGCTGGATAAAAAATATCAGTTGGGTTCAGCACTGTGCTTTGTGTGTGTGTGTATGTGTGTATGTGTGTGTGTGTGTGTGTGTGTGTGTATGTGTGTATGTGTGTGAATATTTTTGGCTTTGGTATTTATATAAAATTTCTTGGGAATCAAATCAAAATTCTATGCTTAATAAAAAATATCAGTTGGGTTCAGTGCAGACAAAAAAAACTGCATAGCTCTATGTCAATTAGTTCTTGAGATTTTGTATTTAGGAACCACTTTGGCCCCCCTGCCAAAAATTGGCTTTTACTGCACCAGTGTATATTGTCTCTATGACCTTACTTGGGTTATTCCACCAGACTGTATGGCAGACAAAAAAACTGCATAGCTCTATGTCAATTAGTTCTTGAGATTTTGTATTTAGGAACCACTTTGGCCCCCCTGCCAAAAATTGGCTTTTACTGCACCAGTGTATATTGTCTCTATGACCTTACTTGGGTTATTCCGCCAAATTATATGCTTCAAGTCTCCTATACTTTGGTGGAGCCTGTTCAGGTTCTGCCCCCCACTTGTGGGTTCCACTGCCGATCCAGCAATGGTGAAGAATCTGCACTGTGCCCTGGCTTATATAGATTTACAGAGCCAATAGAAACACTGCTTATTTAAACCAATCAGAATATAACACATAATCACATTATGTCATAAGCAGCCAATCAGAAAACAACACGTATCTAATAATTTATTGGATAATAATTTGTTGCACAGCATGATGCAATATATATAAACCAGAAATAGGCCACAACTTGGCCACAAGTAGACCGGAAGTAGTCAAACCGGAAGTGGACCGGAAGTAGACCGGAAGTAAACCGGAAGTGGACCGGAAGTAGACCGGAAGTGGACCGGAAGTAGACCGGAAGTGGACCGGAAGTGGACCGGAAGTAGACCGGAAGTGGACCGGAAGTAAACCGGAAGTGGACCGGAAGTGGACCGGAAGTGGACCGGAAGTAAACCGGAAGTGGACCGGAAGTAAATATATGTGGGTGTGGGTGGGTGTGGGTGTATGTGGGTGGGTGTAGGTGTGGGTGTGTGTGGGTGTGGGTTTTATAAGCATCTTGGCTTAATTTTAAGTGTGGCCAAAAAAAATATCAAGAGGGGCATATTTTTGACAGGTTTATGGACAACAATCTCACAGAAGTGCCTTTTGTAAGTGTAAACAAATCAATCTGAGGGGGTTCATACTTTCCGAGAAATTCCCGAGGGCATTTTTACAAAAATCTTGGATTAGACGGGGTTCCACACTTGAGCAAAAAGCTCATATGGGCATGTTGAGCTTGTTTTAAGTATAGCCAAATCTGCTTGAGGGGGGTTCATACTTTCTTGAGTTTATAATATCACAAATACAACTACTGCATGCTATATTCTCTATGGCATTTTGGGCAAATTTTTGTGGGAGTTCTGCTTTTGTCTGGATTACAAATCTTTTGGTGCTTAGCCCAATTGGGGCTGGATATATTCTTATTGCATTGATTACAATGTTTTTGATTTGGCATTTTTATTATTAGTTTATTATATAAAATTTCTTGGGTTTCAAATCAAAATTCTATGCTTAATAAAAAATATCAGTTGGGTTCAGCAGTGTGATTTGTATGTGTGTGTGTTTGTATATGTGTGTGTATGTGTGTTAATATTTTTGGCTTTGGTATTTATATAAAATTTCTTGGGGTTCAAATCAAAACTCTATACTTAATAAACCTATGACAGGTTGTCAAAATTCTGTATATTAAATCAAATAGATTTGTAATTCAATTTATACAAATCTGCAATATTTTTGTGTTTAAAAAATATGAGCAGCACTGCAACAACACAACCTTTCTCTTCAACAGCTCTCACAATACTGGCTGATATGCAATGCAAAATCTCTTTATATACCCTAAGCACGGACCGCATTGAAAATATCTGAAACAATAAGCCAATCAGAATATAACACATCATCACATTATGTCATAAGCAACCAATCAGAAAACAACACGTGTCTAATAATTTGTTGCAAAACATGATGCAATATAAATAAACCAGAAATAGGCCACAAGTGGACCGGAAGTAAATATGTGTGGGTGGGTGTGGGTGGGTGTAGGTGTGTATGTGGGTGGGTGTGGGTGTGTAAAGGTGTGTATGTGTGTGGGTGTGGATGTGTATAGGTGTGTATGTGGGTGGGTGTGGTCAACGTCAACGTCAGCGTCAAGGTCAAGGTCAAGGTCGGGGTCAGGGTCAAGGTCAAGGTCAAGGTCAAGGTCGGGGTCAAGGTCAAGGTTAACGTCGGGGTCAAGGTCAAGGTCAAGGTCAAGGTCAATACGGGTATGTGTGTGTGTGTGTGTGTGTGTGTTAATACGTTTGGCGTAGTTTTAGGTGTGGCCAAAAAAATATCAAGAGGGGCTTATTTTTGACAGGTTTATGGACAACAATCTCACAGAAGTGCCTTTTGTAAGTGTAGACAAATCAATCTGAGGGGGGTCATACTTTCTCAGGAAATTCCCGAGGGAATTTTTACAAAAATCTTAGATTAGACAGGGTTCCACACTTGAGCAAAAAGCTCATATAGGCATGTTGAGCAAGTTTTAAGTGTAGACAAATCTGCCAGAGGGGGGTTCATACTTTCCGGTCCTGGTTATACAGTCAATCACACTACTAATATTTTGTTTTTGTTATTATTATTAATTGAAATTCCTTAAAAGTTTAATTTAAATTTTGTTTAAAACTGGCCGTAACTTATAAATGATTTAGAATGCTTGAACTATAACTGCTAAGATTATTGCAACGAGGATATTACATTTTTATACATATATAGTTTTGGGAACGAATAAGGCCCCGAGGACCACTCATTTATATTCTTAATGACTGAAGTCTCCTAGCACCTCATGAAGGGAGCTTAGATTAAGGAGATAGTCAAGTTTATACCAGATAGTCACTTGCCTTACGTTACCTTAACTTACGCATACATTGCCTAAAAATTTTCAATTCATGTTAATATGTAAAGAAACGAAATGCTAATTATATTGCTCGACACGCTGTACAATTATGTCCGCTATTACGCCAAGCGTATATAGTTAGAGTGGCGTACCGTGATTTAGGGTATAAACCGCCCGATTAATTAAAAGTTCTAGTTGAGAAGTAATAGATGTATAAATAGGCTGCAGTGACGTGAGATGTCCGTACACAGGTAAGCAGTTGTGACGAGAATGAATCCGTACACATATATACATATACTTATATGCTTTAAGCAAAGTTAGGCACAGCCAACTTATTTTGAATAACTAGAAGAGAATTACGAGAGCATTACACGGCGTGGACGAATTCTCACATATTAACGAGATTTTTTTTTGTTAGTATATATTTATATATTTTTTTCTCTGTCCGATGTTTTGTTTGACAATGTTTTGTTTGACAGTTGAATATTTATCCTTAGCACGTTGTAGCTTCGAACGTTAAAAACTTTAAAATGTAGATTGTTTTAAATCTTAAAATATAAATATTGCAATTTTTGCTCCAAGTTACGGCATTTATTAATGTTAAATAGGTCCTACACGACTCCAGTGTGCACAAAGTAAGTTTTTTTAAGGCATTAGTCTCTATTAATTTATTCAAATTTCTTAATATGCGATAATATTTTGTTTAAGCGGTATAATTTATACTAGCTTAGTAGTTACATCACTAAAATTTTAGTTATACTTCAGAAGAAGGTAAACATTTATATTAGCGAAGTTTTGTATTAAGCGCCAGTTATTGAGAATATTTATTTTATATGAATATGTAGACGTCGACGTCACGATATTTTTTGCGCCCCAATAACAAGTATTTTCCTTCGGATATTGGATCTAGACCAAAATCCTGGAAATCCATTCTGCCATCGCAGAATGATTATGGTTAAACCACAACGGTTTTAGTTTTAAGCTTTGCTACAATAATATGCTAAGCATATGTTAGAATGGATAGAGAGAATGATAGATTCTTCATTTTTAGTGATGTCAGCATAATATAAGGCAATTATCGCATATTTATAGATTAATTATTTTATTTTTGGGATGGTCGACTTTAAATAAGCATCGTTTCCCGTGTAATTTTGTATTAGAGTACATTTTTAACGACCACTTGCACACTATGAGTAACATAAGAGACTAAAATAAGATATTTTTTTAACACAGCAAAGATTAAACAGGCTTCTACAAGTAAATGTAACCAGTAGGGAAAATAAGCGCAAGGCGAAAAATAACATTATTACTCGTTTAGCTTTAAATACGTTTTCATATGTCCTTATAGTAATATGGTATTTTCATTTTAAATGCACAAGACTGGTTTTCTCATCAAAAGTAAAGTAGAAGAAGCAATACATTCAAGCAAAGTTACTATCAACCAGTATTTCACAGCAAATCGTCATGTATTTTAGAAGTAATCGATAAACAAACTGGGCGTACATACGCAAACGAATTTATTTCCTCATTGTCATTGTACAGTTAAACGCAGAAGCATGTTAAGGTCATAGGCATTGATGTAGATGCATGCAATACATTATTGACGCAAAAGGTATATTTCAACGGCATCCGAGAAACACAGCAGCAGCCAGAGTTCAGTTACACGGCATTACATATCTTGCGCGTTCGAATCTACGACCGGACGAAGAATTTTGCTAACGTAAGAATTTCCCCTCCGCACCTCTCCCGTTATGGGGATCAGGTAGCCAGCCAGCAAAACCCCGGTCGCGGGAGACATAGACTTGAAGCAGAAAATTATCGTAAGCAGAAATGATGACGGCTAAATTCTTTAGACTGTAGCAGGTTGCCAGATTGTTAGAACGTTGTCAAATAGTAACTCACAACAAGCAATAATGAATTAAACTCAATTAATCGAATCACGACATATATCATTGGTACTTTACGGGGACAAAAATAAATTAAAATTCCGATTGCTTTATAGGCACTATCCTATTTTCTTTCTAGATTCTGGAATAACCGTGGTAGCTTTCACGAAGCTATTCTCATCATATTTCTTTTTATATTTTTCCACTAGGAATTAGCGTTTGTCATATTTATTTTAATGGGTATAATATAAGAGTT
The DNA here is from genome assembly GCF_977018435.1 of Lepisma saccharinum. Classification (NCBI taxonomy): domain Eukaryota; kingdom Metazoa; phylum Arthropoda; class Insecta; order Zygentoma; family Lepismatidae; genus Lepisma; species Lepisma saccharinum. The sequence goes on along the minus strand of NC_139238.1, from coordinate 62,567,250 downwards.
TATTACTAGTTTAAGTATATTTCAATTGATAATGGCATTTTTAAATCATGAGTGGCAAAATATTATTCTTGAGTGTTGTACCAAAAAGATTGGATCAAAATAATCCTTTCCCGGAAAAATTACCCTATCTTAAATTTACGCTAACATTACCTTTACCTTAAACCTGTCTCAAATTCGAAATTTATCAGCTGTCGGCCAGAGAACAGCCAGTGTCAGCTGCAAGGGAAACAATTCGGCATTCCCAAACCCGAAAGGAAAATGTCGAACCGGGAACCACTAGCAGCGCGTCCAGCATCCTGACAGCATTCGCCAGCTTGGGAGCCAGACTGCTGAAACATGTTCCAGCTTTACTCTACAAGGGATCAAGAAACCCCCCCCCCCCCGCCTTGTTAAGGCAATTCGTAAAGTACACCACGACGTGCCACGTTCCAGAGAATCTACACAGCTTCTCAAAATTGTCGTGCTACGTCTCGAACAAAATCTCTAATATAATCTACAAGTCCAGCAGTAAAACGTTTTACAAACAACGACATGTTCCAGAGTGTAAACTACATGATTCCTCCATTAAAGTGTCATGCTACACTCCTAATATCCATATTACTTGTCACACTTCCATGTCATGTACAACTCTACGAACGTACGTCTATTCTTCTTCACAAAGCCTCAAAAGAAGAATCGCCCAACGAAGTGTTAGCAGTACAAGAAGTTTTCACACCAAATGTTCCAGTTTTTCATCAAAGGGGTGAAATCATTGGTCCACCCCACGAAGTTCGTCTAAAAAAACAAGCAGTACACATAGTGATTATTCCTCCAGGAACATAGTTCTCCCATTCCGAGGACACATACGACCACACATTCCATTGGTCGTTACATGATACACTCAGCAGCAAAAATGTATTCATCAATATTCCAATGCAGAACAATTCTCATTGCCAGAAGAAATCACGTTTCTACTCTTAAGTTTGAACTTCCCCAAATTATCCCTTCCCAAAGTGCAAGTACGAGAAACGCAGACAGCAGAACTCTACAGGGAAGATGTTCATTCAGTGACAGACAGAAGGAAATGTACAATCTGGGTTGTCCGACTTTCATCAGTACATTCCACACAAGTACAGTGTGGCAGAACGTAGTGGTACTGTACTCTCAGGTACAGTAAAATTCCACGAAGTATAGTCAATCTGAGCTGAACATCGTGTCTGGAATAAAGGATGATTATCCTAAATGGACAATGTTACGATTCATTTGTTCATCGTACATTAGGTGAACGACATCGAGGTCAAAGATGTTGGACTTTTCACTCTCAGCGTGTGTTCAATGCATGTTTATGGAATTATCAACGAACAATTTTAATAGAAGAATAAATACAACATTGATATGCATGGACAAAAGGTGTAACAACTGCGATGCTTAAATATTATTTCTACTTGAATTATTAATTCATGTGTTATATATGAGTGTGTACATATTTCATATCAAATTACAGAGTTAAATAAGTAAGTATATATTGTTAATATAAAAATAAAGACGGTGATCTATAGTGATACGTGCTACGATTATATTTATGTGCGATAAACTCAGTTCGCAATATTCGGCATACGTGTTGACCCTAGTAACCAAAAATTACTAGCAACACAGGTGCAACGAATTATGTATTTATTTCTTATTCAGTGCTCCACATTATTTACGGTGAAGGAAGGCTATTAGTATCTATAATTTAATGTTAACGCAAATTTATTATGTAATTTCGAGTCTCTTAACTTCAAACGGTGCAATGACTGTCTCGTGTAGACAAATACGTCTTGTGTCGCAAGAGGCTGGTCACGCTCTGACGTGAATGAGTGTGTTTTGACGGCCGACGCATGTGACGTCAGGTCTCTACATCAACAAATGCATGCGTTATGTTATTTCACGCTGATCCACTCACTTATTCAGCAGAAATAATGCATTCTGTTATATGTTCTTGTGGGTCAGTGGGTTTATAGGATATTCACTTTGGATAGGTTCATGGTTTTTACTTTATTATTTTCTTGTTTTCGGCATTTTATTTTTGTTTTCGTTTCTTATTTTTATAATAAATGGTATCCCTATAAGATTGGATCAGACATAAAGACGAATTCAAAAGGGAATTCTTTTCCGGAGAGGGACATCGTAACGATCCGTAGTATCTTTTAATTATTATGGAGAACGAACTCCAACTTCCAGTCATTCAACCATCGTTTTCCAATCAGGAAATATTCAGAAACATCACAGGAATGCAGTGTCGGACAGCACTGAAGCTCTTCCTGGTCATCAGCTGTAATCAGACGAAATCCAGGAAGAGGCTACAGGCCTGACTGTGCATTTGTTTATTAAATTGAATTGCAATAAATGTCTGGGAGGCAGAGAGTTCGGGGTCAGTTCTAATTCAGTTATTGAGGAGCAAGTTACGATTGAATAGAGAGAGAGGAGGAGGTTCTAGGGAGAGCGTGTTAACGCTAGTCGCAAGTCAGACTCTACGTACAGTCACAGGCATAACCTCTCACGGCAGATCTTCAGTTGCAGTACAGAGACAGGTATATCCTTACATTACCCATGCTGATCCAATCTTTAGGGGTGTGAAACTCAAGTGTCATGTGTTGCCATTCAAGTGTGTAAATTTAGTACCTCTAGCGCCTTACCATCAATCTCACCACGAGCAGAGAGTGCTTTACCATCAAGGATGAATGATGATTAGTGAGCTACATTCCCAAAAGATCCCACATACCTAAGGGTATGAGACGCAATAAGATACGTTTTCTTCGTTTATTAAATTAATATCTATACAGTTTACATATAAAGTGGAAGGAAACAAATTGTTTTGTGACTTAATTGGATATCTACTTAACGCATCTGCGGCCGTATTTGTAGAACCACTAACGTGCTGAATTGAATAATCATAATTTTGCAATTTCAGATCCCATCTATTTAGCCTTGGATTTAACGATCTTACTGAATTTAACCAAGAAAGTGATTGATGGTCACAATGAGTTAAAAATGGTCTGCCCAATAGGAATTTTTTACATGATCGGATTTTTCTTGTTGTCCCCGAGAAATTCTCTACAAATAATATACATACAAATTCTATCGTTTGTTACTTGACTTTTGATTTGTGTGAAATCGTATTAAAAAAATGGAATCGACCAGTTTCACTCGTAAAAATAATAATACCGAATACGATACTTGTGCGATGCGAATTTATTAGTATATAGGACAAGGTGTAGTGAAACAGGTTCGAGAATAAATAGTTTGTTACCTTCTAAGCCCTGTCCTTAATGAAAAGATAATTAGCATTCCTAATCGAAATAGGCATCTGAAAATTTGCAAACAAGTAGCAAACAGGAAATAATATTAGATAATATTTTATATTTTGTAATATAAACATTAATACCAAGGAAAGGTAAGCCATGGTTTGATAATGAATGTCATAATTTAATAGAAATAAGAAATCAGGCTAGACTTAGGTGGTTAAATAACTCTGATGATACAAATCTAAGCAATTATAATAGAATAAATCGAGAAGTTAACCACACGTTTAGAAGTAAAAAAGGAAATTAGTTGAAAAGGAAAATTAACGAAATTGAAACAAACAGCAAGACCAAAAATGTCAGAGTGTTATATAAAGGTGTAAATGATTTTAGAAAGGGGTGGCAAGCTAAAGTAAACTTGATTAAAGATAAAGACGGTTATTTTCTAGCTGACCCAGGCGATATTCTAAATAGATGGAAGAACTATTTTAATGACCTTTTAAATGTTCATGTAGGAGATAAATCAGAAGTAAATGAAGTGCACACAGCAGAACCCTTAGTTCCAGAACCTAACTTGACTGAAGTTAAAGATGCTATTAAAAGGCTAAAGAATAACAAAGCACCAGCCGAATTAATTAAATATGGTGGAAATTCTTTAATATGTGAAATTCATAAATTAATTTGTTTAATATGGAATGAAGAAGAAATCCCTCAACAGTGGAAAGAATCCATAATTGTTCCTGTGTTTAAAAAAGGTGATAAAATAAACTGCAATAATTACCGTGGAATTTCTCTACTATCAACAACATATAAAATATTATCTAACATTCTTTTAACAAGACTAATCCCATATGCTAATGAAATAATAGGTGATTACACTGTGTAACAAAGGTTTTCTTTCCTAGATGGTATGTAGTGACCATAATACCCCTTGGTACCCTGATGTAGGAGCACTAGTGCATTTGTTTGTATCAGCCTCCATTTTCCCGCAAATCGGAAAAAAGGGATTTTTAAAATACGAAATTGTCCTCTTACAAGGTGGCAATACTTCCCCTTGCGGAGTTGCAACACTGCGTGAAAATCCGTATCAGAAGCCGGTGGTACATTATTGAGAGTGTGTTTGTGTGTTGTTATTTATTGTTGTTCTGGATGTTTGTCTGTTCCGAGAACTCTTGTATGAGTTCACACAGTGTTAATGTACTGCTCAGAAGGTACTGAAAGCTGGACTTGCAGCACAAAGATTTCAGTTTGTTGCTACGTGTGACTGTTAGATATTCCTGTTCGGATGTGACAAGAATCTCCGGTTCTGACATTATATGTGTTTGATGTATCTTTACTGTAAATCATGCCAAGAAGTTGTGTAAATAACCCAAACAAGTTCTGTTACATATGTAGAAGAGTGACTGTTAAGACCAATGTTACTCACCTGACACCTGCTGTGAAAAAGGCTTATGAATTGTACTTTTCCTGCAAAGTCGGGGACCAGGATAAAAAATGGGCTCTGCACATGTGTTGTAAATACTGTGCTGTGAACCTTCGGGGATGGTTGAACGGAACACACAAGGCAATGCCATTTGCCGTGCCAATGGTGTGGCGTGAGCCACAAGACCACACCACAGACTGTTATTTTTGTTTAACAAACATTCGTGGAAGAACCGCAAAAACAAACAAGTCAATCAACTATGCATGTGTACCTTCTGCTATTAGGCCTGTTCCACACTGTAATGAGTTTCCTGTTCCTGTGCCACCAAATGCTTGGACGTTGAGTGACTGTGATACTGAAACGTGAATCCGAAAGTGAAGGAAGTGAAGATCCTGTGTATGGGGAACGCAAGGGAACTGCATATAATATGCCAAGCAGAACTAAATGATCTCGTGAGGGATCTGCAATTGTCCAAATCACAGGCTGAACTATTAGCTTCCAGACTACAAGGTTGGAACCTTTTGGGAAAGGACACGAAAATAACAATGTATCGCTGTCGTGGAAGTGATCTAGTGAATTTTTTCAGCTGTCAGGAAGGTTTGGTGTACTGTACAGATGTGTGTGGACTTATGTTTGCATTAAACATTGAGTAGGACATGAATCAATGGCGTTTATTTATTGATTCTTCGAAATTCAGTCTTAAAGCTCTGTCATTACACAATGACAACAGTCATCCTGCTATTCCAGTCGCCTATGGTGTAGGTATAAAAGAATCATACCAAAATATGAAGCTCTTGCTTGACAGAATGAAGTATGCGGATCATCCTTGGCACATTTGTGCAGATTGTAAGGTTCTTGGTCTCCATTTTGGAATGAAGTCAGGATATACAAAACACAGTTGTTTTCTGTGTGAATGGGATAGCAAGGCGAAAGAGAAACACTATCGTGTGAAACACTGTCCCACAAGAAAGTCAATGGTTCCTGGACAGAAAAGTGTTAGTTACATGCCTCTTGTTGATCCAAAAAATGTGTACTTACCACCATTACACATAAAATTAGGATTAATGAAGGTATTTGTGAAGGCACTAGATAAAGAGGGTGGTGGTTTCCAGTACCTAAAGACAATATTTCCACATATCACAGATGCAAAGTTAAAGGAAAGAATCTTCGTCGGACCACAGATTAGAGAACTCATTACACATTCAACATTCGACGAAATCCTGCATGAAAACGAGAAAAGAGCGTGGGTTGCACAGAAGAATGTGATAACAAATTTCCTTGGAAACCGAAAATCTGAACATTATGCCGAACTTGTAGAAGAACTGCTACTGAGCTTTCATGCAATGGGTTGTCACATGTCCATAAAGCTTCATTATCTACACAGTCACTTAGACTTCTTCCCAGAAAACTTAGGTGCAGTATTAGATGAACATAGTTGTAAGGTGCCGTCGTGATCAACCACTCTCCCTTCAATTCCTTTCCTCCAGTTCCAGGGGGAGTCCTTTCAGGGCTGCCAATATTCCTATCAGCACATATTAACAGGTGAATGACTATGAAGAGCGACGCATAGCGTTACGCAAAATTGGGAAGGAAAACATAACAACTGATAAGGGAAAACGCTCAAAATCAAAAGAAAACAAATACCATCCTTTTGAAATCATCATTGCTTAGCTGCATGGCTGGGGAGAGACCTCCGCTCGATCGCCAGCTCTAAACTTCGAAGGAGACGAAGAAAGTGAGCGGAAACATCCATCGCGACACTTTAGGCTGCTCTCATACTGAACTAGGCTTCGTGGCGGTTCCTCTCTCGAACCTTTAGGCCACCCTCTGTCGTCAGCGTCCTCGAGCATAAATCGCCTTCGAAAAACCATACAATCGCAGCTATTACTTTAAAAAAAATCACGAAGACAAAGCGTCCATCCTCATCTTTTCCTTCCTATTTCTTTCAATCACCTTTCAATATCCTATGTCATCTGTTTCTTCACCTCGGCTAATTCAGTGGGCTAATGGGATACTCTGACCTCTCTCAGGTACGGGTATAGTAGTAGAAATACGTGGGATATGAAGCTTCAACTGTTATGTACTAAGTCATTTGACAGGCTATGTAAAAGGGAGATTTTATAAATGAATAACATCTGTTTCCGAAGACAGGTCTGCGTCTTCAGTAGGCTTCTTTATGGGCAATTTTTTTCCTGAAGATGGTTTATTTTCAAGATACTGTTATAAATTTACATCTTAGTTACAGATCTCCATAAATAATGGACAGAACAGATTTCTTTCTTATAATTAAATCTACGCGACTTTTGCAGTTTATTTACATCATATGGATCAAGGTGTCATATCAGTTATATAAAGACGACCAGGCGCTTGCTTGGAACTTTATGAACGCTCCTTGACATAATGAAGCATAACGTCGACGTGACTGGCGAAGGTTTTAAGTATTGACTCCGATTTTAATATAAATTGGACATTATGGTCTGGCTTCAAGATATATGCAGAAATACAAACTGATATAATTCGTAAAATATTAGAGACATCGACTTGATATTGAGTATGGCAACATGTTAGCATGTTCACAGGGCGAAACCTAACCATGCCAGATATCACTAATGAATAACCTGATCAATAAATAATTATCATGGAGACGAAATAATCTGAACTTATTCTTCCGTATGATGGCATGTTAGCATGCCCACAGGACGAACCTACTCATACGGCAGAATAACATTAAGTCCTGTTGCATTATGCATATATCACGTATAAGTTTCGAAGATATGAAACTGAACTATCACAAAGGTTGAGAGAAATCGTAAATTAACTTATTCTCACGCATGGTGACATGTTAGCATGTCCACAGGGCGAACCTAACCATGCGTCAGAATAACAGTAAGTTCTGAGTCGAAATTTAACATTATTTTGTGAAGATTTTATTTAAAATTTCAGAAAACTTCAAAATAAAGTTGAAATGAACTTATTCTTTCGTATGGTGACATGTTAACAAATCCACAGGGCGAACCTACCCATACGACAGAATAACTATGTCTCTAAGCTAATTTGGGAACGAAGACTGAGTTCTTGAAAACCTCCCATAAGGGGAGCTGAGTATTTAAGATGTTAATCCATCGGAGTCGGTGATGAAAATGCCCCCGAATTAGGTTCCGAAGCTGTATTTATACCCCCGCATGTCAAGCAGAGTGCCTCCCGTGACACAAAAGATAAACATAGCTACAGCTGTGATATGCAGACCTAATTTGTGTATAATGGCAATATTCTAAAGATTAAACAGTATTTTCCATAAGGTTCATTTTTCTATGTCTAAAACAACAGTTATGATCCTTAAAGTTTCTATAATATTCTCTACTATAAAGTTGTCACATTCTTAAAAACTTCTTTCTAATGTCCATAAGGCCTATATTACTAATAACTCCAACTGAAATTTAACTCTTATGGCTTTCATAATAGTTTGATTCTAAAACTGAGAACACATATTTTTGACTAATTGTCAAAAATGAAAGATTTTGCTTTCAAGAAACTTGCAAATAACAAATTCTAAACTTCTCGAATGACAGAATTAGGTCATTAGTTCAACTATTAAATATCTCATCTTTCATAACGTTTTTATAGTGAATATAAAAAGTAAAATAATTAAGAATAATATTAAATATGACCGAATCTTTGATATGGTTCGGGAGGATCATATCATAGTGAAGGATTTCATCAGACCATTCGTGTCTTGGAAGAAAGGTACAAGGGAAAGTGTGGGATTACTATGTTAGCTGACTATTGTTGGGGCTTGAAACGAGAAAACGAGGGTGCTCAGTACAAACGGAAGCGCCGATAAGACTACCTTGAAAATCTTTATATATGTTACTTTATGTATCATCCTTTCCATCCTTGGATGTATGTACATAACTTAATTTGATCTGTATTGTAATACATAACATATTTTGTTCATAATACATAATATATTTTGTTCATAATATATATTTGTAGTTCTTGAATTGATGTTAATTTCATTTAGGCGTTTATGTAGGTACCTTTGGCTCAGGGAGGGATATGAGACAGGGGTCGGACAGGGTATATATTTTGGTACCGGTACTGGTATTTATGCAGATCGATAGCATTGTCGTCATGTAATCTTTGCTTCTTGTATTGTGTAATTTCAAAAACTAATTACTTTTAGTTTCATCCTTCGTTACATCCCATGTCCTGCAGTGCTTCAAATAGCATAGCATTTACATTACATAATAAAATTTTCAACTATTATTTCTTGAAATCGGAGGCTGATACAGACATTTCAGTTACACCACTGTAATCAGCGCGACAAGTTCTATCGGAAACAGTTGCATTCATTTCGGAAAGAGAAAAAAGTTGTAAATTTGTTACACAGTGTTATCAATGTGGATTTAAACGTAACAGATCAACTACAGATCAAATTTTTCACATTAGACAAAGACTTGAAAAAAAAGTGGGAATATAATCAAAATGTCTATCAGCTATTCATTGATTTTAAAAAAGCATATGATTCGGTCAAAAGAGATAAATTATGTAATATATTAGTCGAGTTTGGAATACCTAAGAAGCTTGTTGATATGATAAAAATATGCACCAGTGAAACAGAAAGTAAAATTCGTGTGGGTATTAATGTGTCTCACACATTTACAATTCATGATGGGTTAAAACAAGCATATGCATTATCTCCATTGCTCTTTAATTTTGCCTTAGAATATGCTGTTAGGAAGGTAAAAGAAACTAAAGAAGGACTGAAATTAAATGGTGTGACTCAGTTGTTAGTATATGCAGATGATGTAGACTTACTGGGGGATGATGTGAATACAATTAAGAACAATGCTAAAATATTTTTCAAAACTGCTAAAGAGATAGTTTTGGAAGTTAACAAAGAGAAAACTAAATATATGCTTACAGGCCGAAACCAAGTGTTAGGTAATAATCAAAATCTAATTATTGATAACAACTCGTTTGAAACAGTTTCCAAATTCAAATACTTAGGAGTAATATTAACAAATGAAAATTATATTAAAGAGGAAATAAAAAGTAGGCTTAATTCAGGAAATGCATGTTACTTCTCTCTTCATAAGCTTTTGTCTTCTCGTTTAATATCTAAGAAACTAAAAGTTAAAATATACAAAACCGTAATTTTCCCTGTAGTATTATATGGTTGTGAAACTTGGTTTCTTACATTGAAAGAGGAACATAAATTGAGAGTATTTGAAAATAAGATCCTTAGGAAAATCTTTGGACCTAAAAGGGATGAGGAGACAGGTGAGTGGAGAAGGTTACATAATTTAGAACTACATAATTTGTATTCATGTCTAGATATTATTAGAATAATTAAATCAAGAAGATTTAGGTGGGCAGGCCATGTGGCAATCTTTTCAACGAACTGGTTAAGAAACACGACGATTTCGAGGGTAGGGGGTTAGGTTGGTCATTGTTTGGTAGTCCTCATACATTAATGGTTTATGTAAATCAATTCACACCTCTTTCGGCTTCCAGCTACATGCTTCTTTCTCCGAACATTAAACATAAGAGACCCGTGCTGAATATTCAAAGTATCGATAACAAGTGCTTTCTTTGGTGCGTTTTGGCGACTCTGTACCCGGTTGATCAATCAAATCATCCAGAGCAGGTTTCTCATTATACTCAATATGTTGATGAGATTGAATATGCCATGTCTGGAATCGAATACCCTGTGGTAATATCAGATATAACGAAGGTCGAAGGCCAGGTACTAGATGCAGAGGGAAAACGCTTGTCAATCAATGTGTATTCCTTTAAATCAGATAAACATATCGTACATCCCGTCACAATAAGCCATAGTGATGACGACAAGACCGTTGAAATCAACCTGCTTCTTATTTTGAACGAAAATGTCCATCTTTATGGCCTCATTCGTTCACTTTCCCGGTTGATCAGAAGCCAGACAACCAAGTATAAACACCACATCGAGGTTTGTCCAAGGTGTTTAACCACATTCAATGATAAAAACAACTCAACTGCCGAAAATACACCAGACGTCAAATATCTATTGAAAAACTTGCCGACCATAAAATACATTGTGGAGTCAATAGACCAGCTCGAATGTTGTTGTCAAAATCAGAAGAGGTCGAAGAATTCAAAGTGCATAGTGCCTTGCTTGAACATCCGGCCATCATTATTATGGATTTTGAGTCTTTTTCGAAACAGCTTTCCTACTGCGAACCGGATCCCAAACTTTCTTCCACAACACCGTAACAGCTGCACGAGGCTTCTAGTTTTGGTAACGTTGTAGTGTGGCGTGATCAGTCAAGCAGCAAACCCTACGTATACCGAGGACCAAATGTAATCAAACACTTCTTTGAAAAGATGGTCAAAGAGGTTGGGAAAATTGGTAGCGTGTTGAATAAATTGAAATCGATGCTTCCGTTATGTGCTAACAATTTGCAAATTCACGATGCCACTGTTGTCTGTCCGGTCTGCAAATCAGATTTTGCGGATGATAACATAAAAAAATATTCCACCATGATTATTATACCGGAAGCTACGTCGGGTGAAACGACCCTGCTTGGTGGCCATTCAATTATTATTAGATCTTGCATGCTCGCTATATTCTTTTTAATCGGATGAAAGAGTTAAGCAGAATGTCCCTGCAAGGCGTACGCTTTTAGTTTAAATGTTTTCTGTAAACGTTTAACGCTTCCACCTCTACGTTTACTAGCTTCACTCATTATTAGACCCTGCGTGGTCACTATATTCTTTTAAATGTTATCAATTATTGTCATTTACATTGTTCAACGTGTTGTTTCGAATAGCAGAGTCCTGTGAGGCTCATTATTAATTGTATTGTCTGAATGCACACAGTTTTAGTTTATATTGTCACGTGCATCTAGTGATTTTCCCACTAGTGATTTCTCAAAGTTAAAACCTTGATATTCCTCAGTACGAAGTTTGCAATATGTAAAAAAATGAGTTAGAAACGCGTACTTGCATTAAAATTTTCACCACCCATGCGCAACCGCGAGTATAATACCCAGTGCAGCGAGACCGGAGCTCAGTTGGCTCCCGGATGTCAACTGGCAAACATCCTGGGAAAAACTGGCCATCCAGCCAGAAGCCTAGCAGCCATCCCAGAAGGAAGGAAGGAAGAAGAAAGTAGAAAGAAGAAGAAGAGCCTAGCAGCAACCTAATTACCTGGTCTAATCGCTTCGGCTGATAGGTGCCAGGTTCTACCTGCCCGGCTGGTCTGGGAGCACCATGACCTCCTTCCTAACCTGCCGCCCTTGTACAGGAGAATCGGCTTGCCGATTCCTAGCTAACGCCGGGGGTGTCGAGGCATCCTTTAATCCTTTACCCGGCGCCCGCTTGTCGGAGGTGCCGGCTGGCTACGGCCAGTTCCCAGCTGTGGTTGGGGGTACCGCGCACATTCTACTTTCTCTTACAGAGGATCCAGTGACGTCGACCGCAAACAGCGCCCTAAATAAAATTAGGTCCCTATTCTCCCCCGGAGCCTTCCTGGTTTGGTGTGTCGGCCATGTTGTTCAAAACAAAAATCAAACTCGAATTGATATCGGATGTAGACACGCTTCTCTTTATAGAAAGGGGGATACGGGATGGAATGGTTCAATGTTCACAGAGACAAGCAAAGGCAAACATATGTCATATGTCATATACATACAAAATTACATATTTTATCTTGATGTGAATAATTTGTATAGTTATTCAATGATACAGAAAATTCCCTACGGTCGTTTTGAGTGGATGGATTCTGCATTAATAGATATACAAAATTTCGACCATAGGGAATGTGGTTTCTTCGCAGAGGTGGACCTCGAATTCCCCAACCATCTGCACGACATGTTTTTGGATTTACCTCCGACTCCCGAAATCAAATGTCCACCCGACTCCGTTCAACATAAGCTTCTGATGACTCTTGACCCCTTGACTCTTGACGGATTTTATCGTCGAGCAATTGTTACCAACAGAAAATAAACTGGAACATGTTCACAGTAATCTAGTTACTATCGATACTAAAATTGCCAAATTGTTTTTCTTGCAAGCTATCGAAATCAATAGCATACCGCACCTGCAAAGAACTTCCACGTTCGTTAAGGACAACAAGTTGTACGTATTAAGCCCACATAAACCATATTACAGATTTTCAATCAACGGTACTATACAAATACACAAATTTTCATTCTGGGCTCATGTAAAACAGATAGCTATTACTACAATGACATTAAGCGGAGTCCAGAAGTCAGGAAATATCCCTTTAGCGTATTGGGATGAAACGCATTCTGTATATGAAATATATAAGGATGAAGATTTTACAGTTTTTGATGTGTTCGCTGGAGATAAACTTTTTATTCAAATACCAGTGAATCGCGCTGCGACGCCAAGGGTCCCGGATTCGAATCCCGGTCGGGCTTGGTTGTTTGTGAATGTCCATTCATCAATTTCATCATTTCATCACTCATCCCCATCTTCGCAAATTAGCCAACAGGCACAAAACGCGAAGTAAAATAAACTAAATCAAATCAAAATCAAATCAAACCAGTGAAATGCCGCCTTCGAAACATCCAATTACGTTAGTAGTAGGATAAGCCTGCTTCTGGAACATCAAGTGAGCCGCAGTGTTGCCAACCCACCCCAAGAAAATTTCACCATATGATATTTTACAGGCGAAGCTAACCTACAAATAGGAGTTGGCAACACTGACTAGTTGCTTCTCAACGTCTTGGAAAATGTCTTAAGACAAATATCTTAATCTTTAAGAAAGTCGACTTCCGGTATGTCAAGATGTTACTTCCGGTCTGTCAAGAAAATTTTCTTAAGACAAATATCTTAAGACGTTTTTCCAAGATATTGATTTTCTTGGCTCCTAATTGAGCTAGGATGATGATTTTAGGTTTGTTGGATAGGATTCGACGAGAACTATTCGACTAGCAAATAAAATCGACATGAGATACACACAATTTTACTTTTTGAAGTACAGTTAATATTTTTGATTAATTTTACTGTCTAAAAGTGTGATCTATCGTGAACTAAACTAACCTCACTCACCCACCCACATATAGCCTTACAGGTGACTCAAAGGCAGAAAGTGGTGCATATCGTGACAGGTGAACTAAACTAACCTCACCAGCTCACACACACACACACTATACCTTACAGAGTAAGGCAGCTATATCACTTGTAAGGGCCAACACACAAGATCTATTGCAAACTAAATTAACCTACCATGGACACACACACTCCAAGCCTTCCAGATAGGTTATAAGCAACTTATCTCTTGCAATTGTATAACGGGGAAAATTAACCTACAATTGGCAACACTGTTTGAGCTGCTTTCGACGAGTAGTGTTACTAAACTTACACTTTGCAAATAGGCCCTACAGCTAGAAGCTTGAAACATATACCCCTAGCAAGGTATGCTAACTTACCTCATGTAAAAAAAATATTACCTAGTACGGGTTAAGCTGTGACATACAACTAGCGAACGACACGACCACCTGACACACAGACAGAGAGAGAGAGAGTGAGACAGCTTATACGCAGTTTTTCCTACACACGCAGCTAGATTTGCAGTACTTCTGAATTGTATGAGATCTGCCAACCCTGAAAGTAATTTTGCAAGTTCTGAGTTAATTTAATGTCAATTCTAAAGCTTGCTATTCGCTTGGTGCTAATATAACTAGATCTAATAATCAAAACACATTACATTTACAATACTTGTCAGTAGTATAAAAGTATATAATATAAACTCGAGAAAGTATGAACCCCCCTCAGGCAGATTTGGCTACACTTAAACCTAGCTCAACATGCCCATATGAGCTTTTTGCTCAAGTGTGGCACCCTGTCTAATCCAAGATTTTTGTAAAAATGTCCTCAGGAATTTCCCGTGAAAGTATGACCCCCCTCAGATTGATTTGCCTACACTTATAAAAGGAACTTCTGTGAGATTGTTGTCCATAAGCTTGTCAAAAATATGCCCCTCTTGATATTTTTTTGGCCACACTTAAAACTAAGCCAAAAAGCCACCCACACCCACCAATATACACACCCACACCCACACATATTTACTTCCGGTCCACTTCCGGTCCATTTCCGGTCCACTTCCGGTTTAAGTTTAATTGGACACCAGCCTCAACTTGCATATCTAATACTAAGACAATGTAATATGCAGAGACTTTCTAGAATTGCTCTGTGACTCTCTCATTTCTTACATCATAAACATATGATTTTTCACCTATAAGAATAACACTACATATGGTGTCATCAGGGAGTGTATCGTGGAATTCACAGATAATTTTAATGTTTGTCCTGTCATTAACCACAACCTGTTTCCTTTTTGAAGTGTTGATGACAAACATGGGTCTCTGTGCTTTGAATTCATCTGGTGTGTAATACATGTCAGTATTGCCAGTAGTGACCCTTTTGTATGCTGTAAATGCTTCATATAATTTGAGGAAATCATCCTTGGACATGCCTAAATTATAATTTTCTCTAGGGAATACCTCATTTCTGCCATTTTTAAGATATATGTTCTTGATGTTGCAGCTATCAAATTTACTTGATTTTTTTTCCTGATTATTGTGTCTTCCAGTCTGAAACAGTACCACCACAAAATCTGGCATGTCATATTGTATACTGGAGAATGAATTTGTAGCATCAAACTCATAATAGGTACCAGTGGCAGGCTTCTGTACACATTGATATGTATAAAATTGTAAAGGTACCTGTGGATTTTTTTTTATATCTGCTTTGTATTTAAGAGCATAACTGGCTTCATATTCAACAACCGGTATTCTTAGCTCCATAGTCTGAATAATGCATTTGCCTTCATCAGGTAGGGTATTAGGCAGAGCTTCCCCAGTAGAGTTTAATGTACTGTACCTCATCAAAGCATTATTATCATTGGCAGCTCTTCTAAATGTGATTCTTAAACCACCCTTCCACATAATATCTTTGTAATCTGAGAAGAATCCTGGCAACAGGCGCATGGGGAACAATACTGTGTGGCTTTTAGATAATATCTTATCACCAGCCTCAAGTCCACCTATTTTGTAGTAAGAAGCCTCGGTCTTGGATAATTTTAATGTGGCCAAAGCTGTGGAGGTAATGCCGGGATAATCCACTCTGTTTATAACAACACCATGTTTTCTGATCTCAATTTCAGAGAACAGATGTGGCACAAAATTGTCCACCAATCTTATATTTGAATTTGCCGGATAATCTGTTACATCGAGCTTTACAACATCAAATTTGATGTATAAATCTGCTCTGTGAGGGTGTATAAAGCCATCCCCTACATCAAGATCAACCTCAATCTCTGTGTTGGGTTGATTTAAATTTGCAAAGGTCCTCCTGTTTGGGGGGAATGATTGTAGCTCATAACTCTCAATATTTTCCATTTTTTTTGTATGTATTTTTATTTAAATATTAATTTCTATGATTGCAGTTGTTGTGGCTCCAGCAAAATCAACTAATTCTTCTTTTTCATTAGTGACCATCAATTCAATATAATCTATTCTATTATGGCACACAGGAAAATATAATGTTGGTGATGGAGTGTAGATGATGGGCTCCATAAATTCAGAGTTAGGTTTGAATGTTGCAATGATGCCAGTTTGTTTGTGAGTGCCTATGCCATTTGATTTGGTGATCATACCATCGGCCACATTACAGTGAATATTTAGAGTCTCTATGGCTAAGAATTTAGGTATATTAATAGCAGTGTGTTTGATGGCTGGTTCAAGTTTTGTGTTGTTCTCAAATCCTAACAGCTCTCCTATAGTACCCAGATCCACTGTCTCTGTAGCAGATACAATCTCTACTCTGTGAGTGACAGAATTTTGAGTTAATACTATACCTCTGGGTAACTGAGCATTTAGGTAGATAGATTATATTGCCCTGGAGTGATGACAATTTTTTGATCCCCAACTGCAATTGTATTGTTGTGGTGTGTAATATTAGGGATCAAGTACATGCCATAAAATGCTCTGAGAGCTATTGTTTTGGGATACACTATATCATCATGTAATCTAAGTTTCAATATTGAATTTTGGCTGGTGAGATGGAATACCCCCATGATGTTTTAAATACCACAGGGCTTTTTGAAAATTTTCAATTGATGGTTTATTTATTTGAGACATATATCTAAGAACAGATAAACACAGATGTCCACAATTAACATCTTTGAAATTTTGAACACCGACATTATTGTAATAAAGATTAGTTGATTTTAGATGTTTTACTAAATTTTCAGGTGGAATACCTCCAAATGAATCAAACACAAATGCCTCATCTTTTAAATATTTAAGATAACAGATCCAGTGAGTGCCCTGATTTTTGTACTTATCCAAATTAACTATGCCACACTCTTTGTTGAGTGGTTGTTCTGGTAAAGAATCAGACATGTACACACCTCTAAAATTTTTGATGCCCAGTGGCTTGATTAAAGCTTCAATATCTTGGTTTGTAAGCGGCTCTTGTTTTTTTTAAACTTATTCATGGCTCTCTTAACACCTTTGCCTTGTTTCTCTATGGCCAGGTTATGGCGCTTCATTTCATCTAATTCTGCCTTATTCTTTTTGGCATCTATTACTGTTTTTGCTATAGCAGCTGATCCCCCAGGCAAGCTCCCAACAGCCCCCAAATCTGCTAAGATGGCCGGGATAGTAAATATAAATCCACCCACATGTGATTTTTTTCTAGATTGCTGTAATTTTTTTAATTGGGGGGTACTTAGCAACAATTTCATACCATGACCCTTGGCAAGACAAGAATTTTTTTTTCTTGCGCTGCTTTTTGGTTAAAAGACTATCAATAGTTTTAAGAGATTTAAGACCTGCATAAGGTATCTGATACATAACACCCTTGGCCTTCATCGTAGGTTTATTATATATATATATATATTCACAACCCCCACCCCAGTTTTTGTTTGGTGTTCATAGCTATGGTGGTTCCCAATGCTGCTATTCTCTCATTTAAAGAAGCATCTTTGCTTACAAATCTACCAAATGCAGCCTCTTCTAATTTCTTGTCTGCAACATGTCTCTTGTCATGATCAGAATGTGTGTTGTATGCTATGTCATGGTCTCTGCAAGCAGCATCTAGGGGATTAACACCAGGGTCACCTCTGTTTAATCTATGGTCCAATTTTGTACCGGGACCACAATACTGATAGCCTGGAATGTGTAGTTCAAATGGCAGCTTGTTTATAATGTCATTAAACAACCCCCGACCCTCAGAGATATTCCAAAATTTAGGTGGTAGAGTATTAATAATTTTTATAAGATATCCAATCCCCTTAGTGTCATTCATTATAAAATTAGACAATTTGGTGCTTATCATATACATAATTCCAACCTTTTCATTGTAAAAATTGTGGTTGCCAGCATTTTCTTCCCCAGCTATCACCAGCAACCTATCTAGAAGTTTCCTGACATCATCAACCCAGACAAATTCTTTAGGCAGGGTGGTGTATTGTTTGATTCCACTACCTGTCTTCATCTGTGACCATATGGGCTTGATTAAGTTGTTGTATTTTGCTCCACTGCTAGACTTGACTCTTTTTTGTGTGGGATCATTGTTCTGGTATAGAGCATCTGATTTTATTAATATTTCTTTGTAACGCTCATAATCTTGATCTGTATAGCTGCCAGGTCTCTTCCTAGTCATCAGTTCCCACAATCCAGGTGTGCCAGGATATTTAACAAAACCACCTTTTTCTCCAAGATGAGATTCTGAATATACTATCAGATCATCTCCCATAAATGTTACTCTGAAATTGCCAATTCTATGTATGATGCTACCGTCACGCTCTGTGTCAGCATATAAGCCAAAGACCTCATCTTTGTTGTCTTCAGGTGTGCTTAAATATTTTTGAGCAAGAAGACCCAATTCAATAGGATCCTGAGTAGCTTCAATTCTTCGAGGAGCAACAGGACTAGGTGTATGAATAGTAGAAAGTGGGGTGATTGGATAATCTAATATGTTCCTTGCAGCTACAGGTACAAGCTCTGTGATCAAATTTTGATTTTGCTCTGTAACAGTTTTGATATTTTTACCTAATTCACTAATAGCATCAATAATAGGTTGTTCTGTTTGCTTGTGTTGTTCATAGATTCCTCGGTTCTCTGATTTCCATCCCTTAAATCTTTTTACAAGATAATCTCTTAATTTAAGATCATCAATGATTGGCCTTTTCATGTTTATTTATATATGTTTCAATGTCTAGAAAATTGTTGATTTTATTTCTGTATTTGCCACTATTGGGTTTCCTTGTCATATTAATTGTGACAAACCCATAACTGTCCTGGTTCCAGCACCTACTGCAAAACTTGGAAAAATCATTGTAGCTCAAGTCCCCACCTACATATTCATCATGTATGTGTTTGAGGTTGGTATGATCTTGATGAAACACACATATAAAATTGCTGTTGTCTCGGATCAGCTGCTTCGGTATTTTAGAAAAAGTCTGTGCCAGGTAGAAGCAATCAATGTTTTTGTGTCGGCCCTGTGTAAAGAAATTTCTAACCTTGTTTTGATTATCCAGTATAATATCATCAAACACAACAAAAGTATTATAGAGACATTCATGAAGTGGCTTAACATCTGATTCAAAAGTGGCTATATCCAGTCCATCATATAGCTTCATCAGCTGCTGATATTTTAATTGTTCCAAGCTCTTAGAGAAAACATACAAGTGCCTGTTTTTCCAGTCTAACCAGTTGGGTGCCAATAAAAAATTATCAATCATTAGTGTAGTTTTACCACAAGCCGATGGCCCAACAATAAGACATCTAATATTATCAGGCAGCAACTTGCCATTTCTCTTAATCTGCTGTTCAGGTTCTGGCAGCCTCTTTATAACATCCCAGGTGTTCATAGTATTATTTTGTTTGCCTCCATCCAGCTGTATTCTGGGAGTCCTAGCCATTTGACAAATAACTTGTTGCCTTTTCTGCGGATGATTTTTTCTATGAGATATGTGTCGGGCTGCTTAGTTTTGCTGAGTTCTTCTTCATAAAACCTGCCTTTGAGAATTTCTCCTCGGTGATCTTTTATTATATATGTGTTAAGGGTCCCAGGTTTAACTTGAACCACTGTAAATAATTCAGTGCTCCAGTTTCTGGTAAAGCCTCTTTTGAATAAGTGCATATATTTGCTGATTCTTACTTGATCACCAACCTTGTATTTGGCTTTTCTTGTTGTTGGCTGGTATCTAGGATAATAAACAGTGCTGATCAATTTTTGCTCATCAGATGAAGTTACCTCAGAGGGTTTCATGTTGATTGTCGAATGGACAGAGTTGTTATACTTATGTAGGACAGAGTTGTTATAATTATGTAGAAGTTCTGGAAGAATATTAAGCCATTTATAATTAACTTGAAGTGTAAATTGTTTATACATATGATTTTTTAGGATTTTGTTGAATCTCTCTACATTTGAGGCCTTGAGATCACTGTAACTCGAGTAATGTTGTATTGACTGGCTTTTAATAAATTGTTGGAACACAGAATTATAGAATTCTTTGCCATTATCTGTTTGCAAATGGCACGGTGATCTTCCACTCTGATTGATGATTGTCCTGAAGGCTTCTGTAACACATTTTCCAGTCTTGGATTTGAGTGACACAGCCCAGGCAAATTTTGAAAATGTATCTATGACAGTGAGTAGATACTTGAAGCCCTTGTTGATCTTGTCTAAGTTTTTTAGCTGTCCACTTGCCATCTCAATCAAGTCACACTGCCATAAATCATCTATGCCTTTTGTGACTACTGGAAGTTTCTTATAATTATGTCTGGCTTGTCTGTGTAATTCATCAACAATAATTTGTCTAGACATAGTATGTAAACAAGAATATTGTAACTATAGGGTGTTCAGCAGCTGATACTACAGGATTTTCTAAATACAGTTTGTCTCCTATTTGTATATAAAATTCCAGAGAGCCATCATCTTCAGCATAAGATGTTTATAATGTATTGGGATCTGTAAAATCCTCTAACTCTACACTGGTGATTTTTGGTTTGTTGTCAGCATTTGTTATTGATAAGGTAGGGTAGTGGTGTGCCTGTGGTTGAAGCCAATATTTGATCTTGATTGGTCTAAGTGTGCCCCCAACAAAAAACTGGTAATAAAATTGTGCAGGGGACAGCATATATATTTTGCCACCTGGTGTAAATGGTGAATCATATTCTTTGTTGGGGATACTGTACAATTCAAGAATTACTGTATGTTTAGGATTCTCGATTATGCCGGTTATTTCTTTTTCTGCTGTAAGCAATCTACTTGTTACAGATTCAAGATGCTCATTGATAGTCCTAACAACATCATCATGGCCTGGCTTGATCTTTATGTCCACAACAAGTTTTTTGTATTGTTGCACAATCTCTTGAAGCTGGGTGGCAAAAACAGACAAAGCATTTGCTTGATTGGATTCCATGGTCCCTAGCTGTTGCTTGATATTAGCTACAATTTGCTGTAAATTTTCAACAACTGCCAATTTTGAATTTTGAGCAGTAAGATCATGGACTTGTCTTCTGATATCCTCAAACAGGGCATGCAGTTCATTAATATGTTGATTAGTTGGTAGAGTGGCCACTGTCTGAGTAAGTTGTTTGATCTCTGTCTGGATATTCTTGATATCTTCTGATTTCAATATGCGATTCACAGCTCTCTTAATATTTTTAAGTTCCTGTGATGTAGGCAGATTTGATACAGTATTTTGCAAAGATTCAAGTGCCAATTTTACATTATTTAATTCAGAAGCATCAGCCACACTTTGCATAGCATCTTGGAGCAGGGCTATATCTGCCTGAGTAGGTGTTGATTGTTGTAAAATTTCAAGCTTTGTTTGGATATCATCGATCAAGTGATGAAAATGAGATAGCTCTGATTCAGTGTTGAGGTTTTCAAGTTTTGTGATCTGTTGCTGGACACTGACAAGGGTGTCTACAATACCAGGAAGTTGAGATTCTAGAGATTCTTGTACATTTGTCAAATCACTTTGCACTGCTGCTATTGTACCCTCAAGATGGGTTATGGTACTCTGAATTTTTCCTAAATCTTCATATGTTTCAAGTTGCAGCTTAATATTGGCAACACTCCGAGTTATTGCACTCAAAGCATCAGAAGATGGCAAGTTGTTCATAAAATTTTCAAGTGTCTCAATTTTTTCTTTAACCTCGGCTATGGCATTGTTCAAGGGGTCCAGATTAGGTATCTCCAGTGATTGAATCTGTTCCTTTAGAGTGGAAATCACTAGATCAAAATCTTCTTGTGATTTTATGCTTTTGACAATTGTTTGGAACTGTGTCTGGACATTATTAATATGCTCTTCCAATTGTTGTTTCAATTGCTCAGAGTTGGTGGCCTGGGTCTTAAATTTGGCTTGAAGAGCTGCCACAGCTTCTTCTAAACTTTGAAAATTATCCAATGTGGCCAAATCAGTATATTTCTGTAGCAATAATTTGAGTTGTGAGTCAATTTTAAGAAGAGGGTCCATGCATTGTGATTGTAAATTTGTAATTTCTAGTTGAAGACTGGCATTGAGTGTGGTTTGTAAAGCTTGTAAATCACTTCTTAATTTTTTGACTCTGACATCAAGCATAAGAATCTCATCACTGTGATCTTCATGCCTTGTATGGCCAAATATATCATTAGGCATTTTGTTTTAGTGGTTATTTATTATTGAATATCTAATTCTTAATTCTATAAAAAAAGGTATAAGCTTGTCATAGGATCCCGGGACCTCAATATATAAGCAGTCACCAGCAGAAACAGTATATACAGTGCCAGAAACCATGTTTGAGTGCTTAATTCTATAAATATTTCTCCCTACTGAAATCTTGACATCACCCTCAGGGGTTGTAATAAATTGTAATTGACCACCTACAGGTAATTGGTAATGATTTAAATTATTGTTAAATATGTACAATGTTTTACCTGTTTCATCATCAACATCTGTAAGTATGCTGTTCAGATGAATAATTAACAAAGCACTTAGTTTAGATATTATATCAGAAGAGGGTTGTGGTGTTGGCAGGTCCATAATAGCCTGTTTTTTGAACCCAAATAAGTTCATAGGCATGTTTATTTATTTCAAATCATGCTCTGTAATTGGGCATTGATTACCATTTTTCAAGTCACAATGACCCCATGGTAGAGTATGTATGCCACATGACAAAATACATCTCTTATCATCATGTGGGTCCAGAGTCACTTTTCTTACAACATTTGTAGTCACAAGTGATCCACACTCTGAATTCTGGATTCTGATGTTCTGATTGAACTCTGTGATTTGAGACAATCTTCATAATCTTTAAATTCAAGCTCTTTGTCTACAGTTACTCTGCCAATGCCCTTGGCCTTTTTGACAACAGCACCACCACATGTTTCAAAACTGTATATCTTGGCCCTTAACCCAGCAAATGCCACAATAACATCACCAAGTGTCTCATCTTTTAACTTGCCAGGCACCTTTTTGTTGTGGGGTTGAATCTGTGTATGTTCACTGGTATCAAAATATTCAAGCAATGCAGGCTGTGTCATATCTTGATAGACATCTTCTGTCTGAATATCAAGAATAAAACTATGTGTGTCCATGTACATCAATTTTACACAATCGCCATAAATAGGCTTGAGCATATCATAATAGAGCTTTAACATGTGTAATTTGGCCAATTCCAATATCACAGCCCCTACATAAATAGGCTTATCAAACTTAATCTTTGTTTTTTTTGTTGAAGAGTGCCATATTTTCATCATAAATTCTTCTATAATTGAAATTAGGCTTTGCAATCAATTTTTTGCTCAGGCTGGGGTCAGTAATTATTTTAACATCAGTATGTTTTCTGACATTTTCTATGGTTTTGCCATACACATTACACATTACACCATCAATTTAAACAAAGATTTATCAAATTGGCTCATTGCAGATGTTCGTAGCTCTGTGTCCAATTTATGGCTTCAACCATCTTGAGTGCCTGAACCTCAAAACTTTGCCAACTTTGGTCACTTGAACACCATGATTCATTAGGAACTGGAGTTTTTTGTAATATATGACATAATCCTGTTTTGGCTCTAGAGTCATCATCAATTTCTTCTGTTTAGAGCCAGGTGAGCACTCAACCTCAGGAATTGGGGGCAGATCAGAAAATGTGTTGTGTAAATTATCTGGAATTGTCAGATCAACCTCTAAGAACAGGCCATAGTTACTGTCATCAAAATCCTTAAGATCTTCAATATTGAAATCTTCAACCCACTCAAGCCCTGCATATGGCAACTTATCCATCATAGCATAACCATACAGGCTGTTGGCATCTACATACAGTATATAATTTGATGGCAGTGCTGGATCATAATCAGGAATATATTTGTTGTTAGCTCTGGCATATCTCTGAGAGCATTGCACCATGCTTCATCTTATACATTGTTCCATAAACAGATACATATCTTGACCTTGGATCAGATCCAATTGCATTTTAGTGTTTAAAAACATTGCAGACCATGCTAGGCCCGGTGCACTGTAAAAATACATTGGGTCCAGTTTATAATTTTGCATGGAAGATTTTCTGAATGCCTGCAGTATATCGGCTAAGAGAGCCACATCAAGTTTTAAATAAGCCTTGTGATACTCACCAAATGTCTGGCATTTTAAATTGTTCCACATCAATTGGGCATGGTGATAATCATCATCAGTGATTCCAGATCCTCTGATTTTGCTGTACAACTCTTCTTGTGTTGGCAGAGAACACTCATCAAATTTAGAAAAATCTGTAACATAATCATATGGATATACATACTTCCGCCTAATTAATTTCAGGTCCTGATTTGGAAACAAAGCACATGTAATTTTGAATTGATCATCAGATAATTGAGTGGCCAGTGTAGCCAAGCTAGCCGATAAAATTCTGTATGAATCAAGAAATCTTAATTGAATAGGAACACCATTAACTTTAATTATCTTGCTAATGGCAATATATTTCTCATTATTTTTAGCTAAAATATTTAAATTCTGCTTGTCAAACCCCTCGTACCTAATCAGATGATGAAAATCATAATTGGATGCACCATGGCAAAATACAGGGACAAATTTTGGTCTCTGGATCTTAATATTACAGCTATTACACAGAGCCATTTTGAATTTACCATCTGTATGAGAATGGTGTTTCACCTTGATATTTGTATCTGAAAATTCAGAATCACATACCGGGCATTTTTCTGCATTGTTGAAATCTTCAATCTGATCCTCTGTTAAAGGCAACATAGGTTTTGATTTTAATAAGATATTAGATGCTATGTCATGGCACTCATTTTCTATTCTATGTGCAAATTCTTTGATGGCATCTGCTCCCATGTATAAATATTCTTTACTAACAACACCATCCTGTACAACAACATAATAAAAACTAGAAGGTTCATGTAACTGGTATGATGTACTTGAAGATTCATCAGGATCTGGGTTGCAGAATGCAAGGGGTTTGAGGTTTGATTCAAAATCACAGACTATATATGCTTGGTGTTCCAACAAGGCTTCAAATTTTTTGAATTTGGCATTTTCACTTGGATTTGTTATTTTTTTACCATCAAATACAGTCAAACATCTTCTGCACAACTTGAATATTGTCTTAGATTTGTCTAGTTGTTTTCTGACTAAAGCTTCAAGATTATGTATCAGAGTGTAATGGTGTGTGTCATACCCTTCAATTAAGAGCAGATCAATCGGAACAGCAGAATCATCATCAAGTGTACTGATTCTGAGAGGATCTATCAAGAAATTGCCACGGCCAGTAGAACAAATAAATACATTAATAGATAATTGTTTACCATTGATATCCCTGGCCTTTTTTTCAAATTTATCAATATTCTGAACAGACATTGGATATTTTAAGCTCTCCATTGCTTCATCAAAATCGTGCTCATGTTGTTTATAATAAGTTATTCTCTGAGGATTCCTTAAAACTGGAAACAAAGCAGCTAAAATACACCACAGAAAGCATTTCTCATCATTATTTTCTATGTTAACCACGGCTCTTTTGTTTTTAATATTGGCAGGTAATGGCAGATATGTAGATCCTTGTAATGGGCTGAATTCAGAAATATTAACATAGAGCTTGTGTGGAGATCCGCATAGGCTCCATCCTGACTCTTTTGCTGCAAATTCAGAGTGTTTAATATTCAATTGATCTATCAAACTGCTTATTATTTTGTCTGAATTTGTATTTGAATATATATCTACAGTTTCTGTTATGTGGGGCTGTGTAAATTTTGTGCCATTTGGTTTCTTATATTGTGTAAACAATTTGAGGGACAGCTTATAAGAGCCATTTTGTGCATTTAGAATTGCCTGCACATCAGGATTTATACTGTTCAAAGAATTCTTAATACCACATTTTTGCTCTGATACAAACCGGTAATCCCTACGTTGGCCAGCAAAACTGCTATGGATGGGTTCATAGCATGGCTGCTTTGCCGGTCTAGCATTAACAGGTGTTTCATGCTTCCTTTTCAGACCAGATGTAGATGGTTGTGGGGGCAATATTGATGACTGTGCAGAACAAGTACCCTTATGTTTATATGTGAAATATTCCATGCTATATTTTCTATGGCATGTAGGACATATTTTTGTGGGTGTTCTGCATTTGTCTGAATCACAATTCTTTTGATGCTTAGCCCAATTGGGGCTGGATATATTCTTTTTGCATTGATTACAATGTTTTTGATTTGGCATTTTTATTATTGGTTTATTATATAAAATTTCTTGGGATTCAAATCAAAATTTTATACTTAATAAAAAATATCAGTTGGGTTCAGCAGTGTGCTTTGTATACCTAGTGTGTGTATATGTGTGTTAATATTTTTGGCTTTGGTATTTATATAAAATTTCTTGGGGTTCAAATCAAAACTCTATACTAAATAAACCTATGACAGGTTGTATAAAGCTGATAGCCTACATGCACAAAGATAGAATAAGTACAGAAGCACTGCCCTAGCACAAATGCATGTCTACACAGGCATGTCCTAGAAAAAAAAAGACCTAATACCATGTGTCATGTATAACAAACTGGGGCAGATATAAACCCTTTGTTCAATATGTTTGATATAAATAATAAAAAATTCTCTATATTAAATCAGACAAACCTATAATTCAATTTATACAAATCTGCTATATTTTTGTGTTTAAAAAATATGAGCAGCACTGCAACAACACACCCTTTCTCTTCAACAACTCTCACAATACTGGCTGATATGCAATGCAAAATCTCTTTATATAGCTTAAGCACGGAGCGTATTAAAAACATCTGAAACAATAAGCCAATCAGAATATAACACATCATCACATTATGTCATAACCAACCAATCAGAAAACAACACATCCCTAATAATTTATTGCATAATATTGGGTAATAATTTGTTGCAAAACATGATGCAATAGAAATAAACCAGAAATAGGCCACAAGTGGACCGGAAGTGGGTGAACCGGAAATAGACCGGAAATAGACCGGAAGTGGACCGGAAGTGGGCAGAAATGGCCAGGGATAGCCGGAAATAGACCGAAAGTGGACCGGAAGTGGACCGGAAGTGGGCAGAAATGGCCAGAAATGGCCAGAAATAGCCGGAAATAGACCGGAAGTAAATATGTGTGGGTGTGAGTGGGTATGGGTGTATGAGGGTGGGTGTGGGTGGATATGGGTGGGTGTGGGTGTGTATGTGGGTGGCTTTTTGGCTTAGTTTTAAGTGTGGCCAAAAAAAATATCAAGAGGGGCATATTTTTGACAAGCTTATGGACAACAATCTCACAGAAGTGCCTTTTATAAGTGTAGGCAAATCAATCTGAGGGGGGTCATACTTTCACGGGAAATTCCCGAGGGCATTTTTACAAAAATCTTGGATTAGACAGGGTGCCACACTTGAGCAAAAAGCTCATATGGGCATGTTGAGCTAGGTTTAAGTGTAGCCAAATCTGCCTGAGGGGGGTTCATACTTTCTCGAGTTTATATTATATACTTTTATACTACTCTTGTCTATATTGCGATAAAGGACCAGATGGACTAGAATTATATGAAAAACAAGAAAAAGCTTTCTATACATAGGCAGGCTGTAGTAAGACTGTGTAAACCTAATTTTGATACCAACAGAAATGTAACTACTGATAACTGGTACACTTCCATGGAATTTGTAGATGTACTGTTAAAAACTGGGCTAACTATTGTAGGAACAGAAAGGAGATTTCACCACACTTTCAGGCTCAAAAAAGAACGAAAAGTTGGAAATAGTATATACAGCTTTACGAAGAGTGTTACAATAGTATCTCAAGTACCTACAAAATTTAAAAAGGCCGTAATTCTCATTTGAAAGTTTTGTGTTTTTTCAAACAATTGATTAAATTAAGTACCAAACATTATCGAAAAGCAATTCTCGAAATATTATACTGAAATGTTTATATCATAATAAGTGTCCTTGCATAACCGTTCCAGTCTTCAAACTGCTCCCAACACGGCTTCTGTTTGCTTTTCAATAAAATCTAAATTATGTGCAGTTCAATTTACGGTGCTAATGTGTCTCACTGCTACACGGAAAATCCTACAGGAGTTTATTTTTCCTGGAGCTCTGAGACTCACCAAATCTTATATGGTACTGAGTATCCTCATCATTGCGATGTAAAAAGAAACATGAGTGTTTGTGTTGTGAATGGAAGAGCCTGAAAATCGCATGTCACGGCTTTTTGATGTTATCTGTAAAAAAGCATAACGAGAGCGAGGATTGTGTCGGAAATAAATGTGTAGAGGGAAAGGCTTGCAGCATTCAGTTTCAAGGATGCCAGTTCCTAATAGCCTGATATTAACCAACTAATTCTCTTGCCTTCTTAAAAACCGAAGGTTTAGCAACAGAAGCCTTCCATCTCTCACCCTATCCATGAGCAAGATCAATCCAATTTTGTATCTAATTCTGTGCAAATCACACGGCTGGAAGCTTGTATTACTCTCACTGTTTATTTTTTCCGCTTGCTTTTGACCTTGACCATTGATCATGCATTTTTATTGCGTGTTTCCCATGTCAGCACAATATATTTTTCTCATTGATCAATTGTGACTACCAGGATGAGATGATCAGAAAAACAATGTTATTTAACAAGCTGTATATATGTTAAATGTTCCTAGAGGGGGTTGTACTTGACACAAGAATATAATTACCAGAGAATGATTGATTGAATTGCAGCTTCCAACAGGTATCAAAACCTGGCACCTTTTGATTACAAGGCGACAACGCCATCGGCAAGGCATAATTACCAGAGAATAACTGCAGCCGACACATTGAGAGGGGTCTTCATATTGTAAAGCGAGTTTATTAGCATGCTATTTTAAAAAAAATGCCGAACCCTGCAGGACACCCGGGAAGCCTTGAACTCTGCTTGTTGAAACTAAGTGACAGTACTGTGAAGTAAATCGCTCGGTGGTCTTTAATGTTCAGTCACCAAGCTCGTGGTAGCCATTCTAGCATCTTAGAAAGGTAGTTGAGTCAATATTTCACTGGAAATAATGTGTTTTTTAATGAGGAGAAGAGAGAGAGTGGTTGATTAATTTTGAGAAGAACTTCTTAATAGAGGACAGTTTTTTTTTGTGTAACCACTATGTTATCGATGGGAACAAGGCAAGAACAACATTACCACTATGCCATCGGGGTGAAGGACATTTTTTTACGTCCACACACAAAACTTCGTGCCTGTCTGCATCCATACCTAGACTGAGAGATTCGAACTATGCCTCAGCCCCTTGTGACTTACTTAATTGTTTACACTCATCAAAATATGAGCTTAATAAAATACCTCAATCGCACGAGCTATGGCATCCTAGGGTACCTTGTCATCCTCTGTAAGCATCCAAGCAACCACATGTATAAATTATAGTCTCCCACATATCATGCTGTTTCATGTCCAACTTGGCAAGGATAAATAGATTCGCTTCCTCCACCATCAGGGGGATGGGCACTGGGAGCTCGTATACCATGAGGGGTCGAATGGACCTAAAAGCAAAAATCGGTTAGAATAGAAAAATAGTAAATAGATAGATCTTTCTCAGATCAGGATGTGCTTGTATTTGTCCTCATCGGGTTTAAGAAGCTTAGAGAGTTAGATACTTGGTTGTTTCTCACTGCACTATTTGAATTTTTGAATAATCACACGTTAGTTATGAACGCATCGTTGAAATGTTGTCTGATCATATATGGTTTGAGTTGAGGCTCCGTATCTGCCTCGCAACATTTCTTTTCTTCTTTTTCTTGTTATATGATTTTCTATATTGAACATTAGAAACAACACATTTTCATTAACAGTATTTCATGTTATGCAAACATTTAAGTCTATACTCCATCGGGGGTGGGATTGCAACCTACGTCATCCGACAAAGGTCAGGATCGGTATTGTTACATTTTATTGGTCAGGTAATTTTTTTTCTTCTATATGTACAGCTATAGGTAAACATTGTCACCCAGCCCCTTTGTTTTCGTTATCGCCAAGCAATGTGTAGGAGGGGCTTCAGTAATTTTCGCCTACATTACCGACTAATGTACGTTTGCATGTTGTAGTGAGGACTAGCCCGTGTTATTGCGTTTGAAAGTCAGTTGGGTGACACTTGTCCCCCGCGCGATTAACGGCGTTATGAATGCAATTTTGTATCTAATTCTGTGCAAATCACACGGCTGGAAGCTTGTATTACTCTCACTGTTTATTTTTTCCGCTTGCTTTTGACTTTGACCATTGATCATGCATTTTTATTGCGTGTTTCCCATGTCAGCACAATATATTTTTCTCATTGATCAATTGTGACTACCAGGATGAGATGATCAGAAAAACAATGTTATTTAACAAGCTGTATATATGTTAAATGTTCCTAGAGGGGGTTGTACTTGACACAAGAATATAATTACCAGAGAATGATTGATTGAATTGCAGCTTCCAACAGGTATCAAAACCTGGCACCTTTTGATTACAAGGCGACAACGCCATCGGCAAGGCATAATTACCAGAGAATAACTGCAGCCGACACATTGAGAGGGGTCTTCATATTGTAAAGCGAGTTTATTAGCATGCTATTTTAAAAAAAATGCCGAACCCTGCAGGACACCCGGGAAGCCTTGAACTCTGCTTGTTGAAACTAAGTGACAGTACTGTGAAGTAAATCGCTCGGTGGTCTTTAATGTTCAGTCACCAAGCTCGTGGTAGCCATTCTAGCATCTTAGAAAGGTAGTTGAGTCAATATTTCACTGGAAATAATGTGTTTTTTAATGAGGAGAAGAGAGAGAGTGGTTGATTAATTTTGAGAAGAACTTCTTAATAGAGGACAGTTTTTTTTTGTGTAACCACTATGTTATCGATGGGAACAAGGCAAGAACAACATTACCACTATGCCATCGGGGTGAAGGACATTTTTTTACGTCCACACACAAAACTTCGTGCCTGTCTGCATCCATACCTAGACTGAGAGATTCGAACTATGCCTCAGCCCCTTGTGACTTACTTAATTGTTTACACTCATCAAAATATGAGCTTAATAAAATACCTCAATCGCACGAGCTATGGCATCCTAGGGTACCTTGTCATCCTCTGTAAGCATCCAAGCAACCACATGTATAAATTATAGTCTCCCACATATCATGCTGTTTCATGTCCAACTTGGCAAGGATAAATAGATTCGCTTCCTCCACCATCAGGGGGATGGGCACTGGGAGCTCGTATACCATGAGGGGTCGAATGGACCTAAAAGCAAAAATCGGTTAGAATAGAAAAATAGTAAATAGATAGATCTTTCTCAGATCAGGATGTGCTTGTATTTGTCCTCATCGGGTTTAAGAAGCTTAGAGAGTTAGATACTTGGTTGTTTCTCACTGCACTATTTGAATTTTTGAATAATCACACGTTAGTTATGAACGCATCGTTGAAATGTTGTCTGATCATATATGGTTTGAGTTGAGGCTCCGTATCTGCCTCGCAACATTTCTTTTCTTCTTTTTCTTGTTATATGATTTTCTATATTGAACATTAGAAACAACACATTTTCATTAACAGTATTTCATGTTATGCAAACATTTAAGTCTATACGCCATCGGGGGTGGGATTGCAACCTACGTCATCCGACAAAGGTCAGGATCGGTATTGTTACATTTTATTGGTCAGGTAATTTTTTTTCTTCTATATGTACAGCTATAGGTAAACATTGTCACCCAGCCCCTTTGTTTTCGTTATCGCCAAGCAATGTGTAGGAGGGGCTTCAGTAATTTTCGCCTACATTACCGACTAATGTACGTTTGCATGTTGTAGTGAGGACTAGCCCGTGTTATTGAGCTTGAAAGTCAGTTGGGTGACACTTGTCCCCCGCGCGATTAACGGCGTTATGAATGCACCGAAGCGTCCACGACTCTGTAATAAATCTCTTATTTTGGACGTATTTCTTGGTGAGAGTTCCGATGAGGACGATGTTGTGGAGAATGATAGTAACGATGGTGGATATGACCATTTAGATGTCCAGGACGATCTCTTTTACACCGAAGAAGCAGATGAGCCACATAAGGACCAAGTGAAAATGCCGAAAATGACCTGGCGCCAAATGCGGAAAAAGAATCCAGTAATGAAGAGAACATCCCATTTGCAAATTTATGTATTGTAAGAGACCAGTTTAAAAAAGTAATAAAGTGGAAAAGCTATCCCCTCAGCTCAGAGCTGACAACATTATTTTGCGGCTCCCAGGACCAACTGGACAGGGTAGATTACTTGATTGCTTTGTACTTTTTAACGTTATATCGCATGTCGAACTAGAAATAAACAAGTCAAAAATCAAGCATGCATGCAGATTAATTAAGCCGTAAGTTCAAAATTTGCTCCCTTCCCCCACAAATCGCATTACATACATACATACGTGGCGTTACAAGAGCACTGCCACACAAGAGGTTTGGTTAGCATGCAATAGATCAGTATGCTAGAAAAAAATAGAGGGGGGGTAGAATCGATTTTATTTGCTAGTCGAATAGTTCTCGTCGAATCCTATTAAACAAACCTAAAATCATCATCCTAGCTCAATTAGGACCCAAGAAAATCAATATCTTGGAAAAACGTCTGAAGATAATTGTCTTAAGAAAATTTTCTTGACAGGCCAGAAGTAACATCTTGACATACCGGAAGTCGACTTTCTTAAAGATTAAGATATTTGTCTTATGACGTTTTTCCAAGACGTTGAGAATCAACTAGTCAGTGTTGCCAACTCCTATTGGTAGGTTAGTTTCGCCTGTAAAATATCATATGGTGAAATTTTCTTGGGGTGGGTTGGCAACACTGAGACCCACTTAATGGCGTAGAAGCAGGTTTATTGTACTACTTACGTTAGTCATTCTCTTCAAACGAAATCTCTCATTCAATGTCTAGGAAGGCTATAGTGAACAAGTTGCACAATCCAGAGCGTCGCAATTACATGCGTTTATTGGTTGTAACAAAAGGTATAGACGATTTGTGGCAATGTGACCTCGTCGAAATAAGCAGCGGTAATTTGAAAACTTTACATAAAATTAACAAAGGCAACAAGTACCTCCTCACCGTCATAGATACGTTTTCAAAATTCGCATGGACTTTACCTCTAAAAACTAAAACGGGAACATGTGTAGTGGAAGCATTAAAAATAATTTTCGATGAAAGTGGCAGACGACCTCGATTCCTTCAAACAGATAACGGAAAAGAATTTTAAAACTCCGTATTAGAGCAGTTCATTCGAAAACACAACATTCATCATTATTCAACCTTCAGTCACCTAAAAGCCAGCAATGTGGAACGTTTCAAGCGAACCTTGAAAACACGCATGTGGAAACGGTTCACGCTTCAGGAATATTACAAATGGATCGACATCCTACAAGAACTCGTAAACGATTACAATCGTAACGATTACACAGCACGATAAGTATGAAACCCTCCACAGGTGCAAGATGCGGTTAACAGTTTCCAAAGACAAGGTTAGATGATTCGTCATCTGTCTTTGGGTCGGTGGATTCTCTTGCTTGGCCATTCTGCTAAGTTTCGCCTGCATACTTGTGGTGGCTTGTGTGCACGGCTGTGTTCTCGTCCCCTTTGTTGGAGAACAGAACGCTGGGGCCATGCAATCCTTATACTTGTCGATCACATTCTTGAATAAAGTCAAATGAACGTCACAATCCTTGCTCTTACACTACTTCCTGATCATTGACACACTGAACTTTGCATCATAAAGGGCTACAACATAACCTTCCCAAAAGCAACTCAGTTTTGGCAGAATTTTCGGCCCATCCAGAAAACGCAAACGCTTGGAAATGTTATACAACGTACTCCTCACAAAAGTGGCCCAGTTTGTGATGGATTTTCGGCCCTGTGAGAAAACACTACCACTCTTTTACAGCTCACAAACTACACTGACAAACAAGCCCGACCAAGGTTGGGCGAGTGCAGCGGGAAGGAATCGCGTTTGGTCACATATACGCTGATCAGCCTCTGTATAACATAACATGATCATGAAGCCCAAGCGTGTAGTTTACCAAGCACCGTACTCGAATGTTAAAACTCTGGTTGCCCTCGATGGATTACTCACCAAGAAACAACGAGAAAAGAAACGTTCTTGTTTATCCAAAGGTCGCGGAATGAAATTGTTGCTCAGCACTCCTCAATTGAAAAGATTACAACGTTCGAGGGGAAAAAACACACACGGGAGGTTTCATATTCAGCAATCCAACAATTCTAGCAGCTTTGGGTGCAGTGGGAAGTTTACTGGGTGGCATAAACCATAGCAAAAAACGTAATCGACTCAAAGAAGAACAAGGCAGAATTGGAAGAACAGAAACGGCACAACCTGGAAATGGAGAAAAGGGTAAAAGAGTCAAGTAGAACGCTTTGAACAAGTTTTTAAAAAAGAAGAAGCACTCAGTAACCACGACATTGAATCTCTGATCGAACCGTTGGGAGTCAAACAATTCAGAGGAGTTCTCATGTCAGATTTTTTACCCTCCACAGTAAGGAGTCGTCAACTTGGACAATTACGAAAATTCAGGCACGCATTGAATATGTTATCACGTTATTTACCAACGTTTCAGAGCTACATGTAGAAGTCTGAACTACCTTCATTCTATCTATTTCGGCATTTAATGTTTCAAACCTAACCTCATATTGTGTAAATTTCTCCATAATTTCCTCATTGCAGACTTCCATCCTTGTCAACTTTCCCTCATGACTCTTCATTTGTTCTTAGTTATCTGAAACTTCGGCATGTGTTGTACTAATTCCTTCATCCAATTTACACCTAAACTCACTAATAACATTTTGACAAGTTTGAGCAACATTTTGTAACGAATGTTCAATGTGATGAAACTAGTGCAATTCATTTCGAATGACTTGGAACTTCTCTTCAAGTTTTTCATTATTTGGTTGCAAATCCTTTTGTAGCATTTCATAATTTTGTTGCAATTCACAGCTAAGTAATTAACTCTCTAGCCTTCTTAAACCCGAAGGTTCATGGCTGCAGCAACACAGGCCTTCCATCTGTCCCTATCCTGAGCAAGATCTATATACTCTTTTCTATCCCTACCGATTTCCTTTAGGTCCATCTCAACGATATCCCTCCTTTTTCGTCTTGGCCTTCCTACAGGTCTCTTATCATCAGGTTTCCCAACAAGAATCCTGTAAACTCTTCTTTCCTCTCCCATTCGTGCCACATGCCCACATTGATTTAATCATTCTAATAATATCTGAACACGAATACAAATTATGTACTTCTAAATTATATAACAATCACCACTCACCCGTTTCCTCATCCCTTTTAGGTCCAAATATTTTCCTAAGGATCTTATACTCTCAATTTATGTACTTTTTCAACTT
The DNA here is from genome assembly GCF_977018435.1 of Lepisma saccharinum. Lineage (NCBI taxonomy): Eukaryota > Metazoa > Arthropoda > Insecta > Zygentoma > Lepismatidae > Lepisma > Lepisma saccharinum. Next base: position 62,531,678 of record NC_139238.1, on the reverse strand, counting down.
TCCTTTAAGATTCTCATTATTTTTCTGCAAACTTTGGGTAACCGTAACTTGAAATGCAGCAATAATCTTGTCCAAGTTTGGATTTACTGTACTTGTATAAGATTTTAACAAAAATGGATCAAACTCTGGTTTACTAGATCTACAGAAATATATTTTATTAGAAGAACTAAATATTTCCCAGTGCATTACAATAAAATTTCTACACTCTAAATGTTCCTATTTATTGCAGCTATTGCACTTCACTAGTCGAGAATCTGCTTCAACGTTACTGCAACAAATAATATTCTTCATTGGATCAACATTTTCATCATTAGTTTCATTATCCCTGAAACTATCGACGACATCACATCTTAAGAAACTCCCGTTCTTAAGTTGTAAGAATGTTGCTTCCGATCCCTTATTTAAAGAAATCAGAACATAACTTCCAAACTATGTATTCACGAATTCTGCCTAAAGGTCGCCATAATTGTCGCTGATCGGTTTTGAATTATCACCAGCACAAATATATAATTTCTTTAAGAAATAAAATACAGAAGTCAACTTATCTCATAATTAAAAAAAGTAACAGTGATAATGAATTCTCTTTCTTCTCATTAAAATTTATATCGTGACAATAAAATTGTGAATGTTATAAAGAATCAGTAGGACTTTCAAGCAGGAAATTATGTTGATTTTTAGTTCAGCATTAAATAGGACTTTCAAGCTGGAAATTCAGTTGATTTTTGTTTCAGCGTTCAGTATAACTTTCAAGCAGGACATTCAGTTGATCCTTATTTCAGCGTTCTCTAGGACTTTCAAGCAAGAAATTCGGTTGATTCTTCTCTTTGTTCAGCGTTCAATAGAACTTTCAAGCAGGAAATTCAGTTGATTTTTATTTCAGCGTTCGGTAGGTTTGGTTTGATTTGGTGTTTTAAGTCCACTTTGTGCACAGTAAGGCTAATCGGGACTGGACCTACAGTTTATAGTGGGATCCGAACCACTATGTGCCTCTACCGGGTATCGAACCCGGGACCCCTTGATTACAAGGCAACGACGCTACCACCGCGCTATCGGGGAGGCAGCGTTCAGTAGGACATCAAGCAGGAAATTCAGTTGTTTCTTATTTCAGCGTTCAGTAGGACATCAAGCAGGAAATTCAGTTGATCCTTATTTCAGCATTTAGTAGGAGTTTCAAGCCGGAAATTCAGTTCATTCTTAGTTCACCGACTTTCAAATAGGAAAAACCATTGAGCATGTTGTTTTACACTGTATAACATGTCTATTAACACCAATTGGCAAATGCAGTGGTATGTTCAAACAGGTATAATAATTATTTTTCATTTAAGGAATATCGTATATCATTCTCACCTAATTTGGGTGTTTTTATTTTTTGCAGTATCAAGAAGTGTCCCTTATTGTGGAGGACCTGAAAAATTATTTTGTAGGAATAATGTACTCACAGGTGAGGAAAACACTGTAAATATTTGTTCACTAATTTTACAACTGCAAAATAATAAAGAGTTCCACTACAGAGTTCCACGATATTGTGGATATTGTGGGATAATTTTTTGAAAAGTGATAAATTCATTTAACATTTTTAACGATCACTACTTTTTACATCTCTTCAAATGTTTGAATGTTTATATTGTAATATCACTACGTTGACAGTGACTGCAATAGTAGAATTACCATTATTTCCGGCCTCCAACAGTATTAAAGTGCGGGCAAATTTTATGTTTACGCTCACTGCTGTAACGTATAGTGAACACATCCCTGCAGTGGCCAATCAGGTCCCCTACCTCGATCATCCACTTATGACGTCACAGTTTAGCTCGGTCCGGCCAAACCTGCAAGGGAGGGGCCACGTGGGAAATCACAGTGGCACAGTAACAGAAGAGATTCATATAATAAGATCTGTATATTACTTAGCATATAAGTTAATCTTGGAAGCATAGGCTAACTTGAACATAAATTATTTCTGGACTACATAGAAATTATTTTCACCTTTACAACATGCTTTCGCCATTGCAAGGTGATGCGACTTCTTATTTTGTTGTTCACCTTTTCAGGATTCAGGGTGAAGAACTACAACTGCTCTCATTGCCTACCGACTTGCTCTCAAGTAGAATACAGCACACACATTTCTTTTGAGAACTTACACCCCGATGACATTTCGAAATATGGAAGGTAAATATACATATATTATGGTCACATCATCAGCAATTATCTTTATAAATTCTACAATACTTTCAGCGATATCTTTCCAGATTGTCTATGTAGGACATTTCTTGTTATTACCCACAGTTTCGAAAAATTCACGTGTGTTTAGCTCAAAAGTTATAAACGAAGTAGAATACCAGTTACTATGTAACGGAAAATTTAACAATGTAACAGTTTTTGAACATGTATTGTTAACTTGTGAAAATGCAACTGTAAGTACTCAATTGCTTAATTGTTAATGACTGTAGTTTTGCCACCCGAAGAGATCTTTTTGGAAAGAAGTCGGGACGAAATTTTAATGAAGAAGGAAATTCCAATAAAACAAACGCAATATTAGTACAAATTATATTATGGTTCCAGTTTCATATCATATCTCTTGTAGCATCGATGAAAGGCTCTAAGGAATCGGTAAAGCAGATGAAGGAAGTGTCGTGAGAATAGGGGTTAGCTTTTGCAGAAAAAAGTGCAAATGTGGAAATGGAAAAATTAAAAACAAGTCGTGATATTCTTAAAGGAAGGGCATCCCCTGTGGCGCAGTGGTAGCGTGGTAGCTATGTAAACAAGAGGCTTGGGTTCGATTCCTGGTGGAAGAACACAAACTGTAGGTCCAGTTCCGATTAGCGTTACTGTGCATGTCTCAATTCTTAAAAGTAGAAATTATTTTCCTGACGATATGAATCTGATTGAAGGAGCCTATTTCATGTGTGGTTCAATTGCTTTATCAATTTAAAGAGATCACTTTCTGCTACGAAAAAGTATTCTTTCTGATAGATGGCTATCTATGAATGTCGAATAAAACTAGTGGTCATATGCAATGAATGCAAACAAAGGAAAATAAAAATGTTATTTCCATCCAGAATATAACTTTCTGAAAGAATTATAGATATAAGTAACTTGAAATTTGCTACTTTTTTCGGTGCACTGTGCTTATTTTTTCATTTGGTGCCCATTTTCCACATTATAAATGCCTTTTTTGCCTGCTTATTTTAACCAAAATAAACGCCTGAACTTCCGAGCTCTAGTAATAAGAATGTACTATCATTGCACGTCTGTCGATGATTTTTATTTGTTTTACTGTTTTCACTTGATTGGTTAACTCTTGAATTCATTTTCCTGCAGACTTGGAGAAGTGAGGGTCTATTTCAAGGATAGTACTTTCTCCCCCATGCAGAGAAGTGAACTCTACGATTGGACAGACTTCTTAGGTAAGTTTTTCTAATAGATACTTCAGTTGTCGTATGTTAAGAACTTTCTCCATTATGCGTTTTATTACAATGCCGTCATATCTGATTATTAGTTCAGAAGATGCAAATCAAATCTCACTGTACTGTTGTGTTTCAACTGATCATTCCAATTTAAAAAATAAAGCCGGTCACCGTGGCGGAGTGGTTAGCACATTACGCTACGATGATAGGAGCACCAGGTTCGAATCTCGGCAGGGGCATGGATGTTTGTGAGTGTCTATTTAACACGATTAAGCCTTGTTTCCATATGAAATACTTTACAGTTGCTGATCAAGGCAGTTTATTAAAACTTAAAATACTCTATGTGATCAAAAGTATCCGGACACCCACCTGAAAATAAAGTACAAGTTTGGGTAACCCTCCATCGGCAACACTGGCAGTCAATTCAGTGTTGGCCCACCCTTAGCCTTGATGACAGCGTTCACTTTCACAGGCCTACTTTCAATCAGGTGCCGGAAGGTTTCATGAGGAATGGCAGCCCATTCCTCGCAGAGCGCCAAAATGAGAAGAGGTACTGATGTGGACCGGTGTGGTCTAGCACGAAGTCGGTATTCCAAAACATCCGAGAGATGTTCTATGGGATTCAAATCAGGACTCTGCGCAAGCCAGTCCATTAGTGGGACGTTGTTGTCGTCAAACCACTCCCCCACAAGCCCTGGCGTATGGACGGGTGCTCGGTCGTGTTGAAAGACTCATGGCCGAGTGCACCAACGCCGATTATTTCGAAGTTCAGATGAGCGGGATCAATTTTGATCCACTCTAAATGAACTTGGTTTAAAGATTTGCATTGCACCAACGAAAAACGACGTTCAAGAGATTCCGTTCAAATGATCCGAGATTAATTTGTAAGGCTATACCTGATTGGTTGGCTAAAACAAATGACAATCAAGAACCCCACCGAATAGTGTGATGTGTTAAAGTATCAACGTGTAGGAGAAGAAAGTAATTCGGGCTGCAAACTTATCTGAATTTGAGAAATGTACTGATCAACCTTATCGACGAGTACAAGGATGTAGTAGGGTGTAAAGAAATAATAATCTTAAAAAAGAACTGACGGCATAAGACAAAAGAATAAGGAGAAAGCATGGAACCTTCTTCTACGGGACTTCAATGCCTTACGAAATGCATTCGCGAGAGAACAGCGTACGCTGAAACTCGCCCGCTCAATAAAGATATTTTATTATTATTATTACTGTATTGTGGTAAGTATTTGAATTTTTCATTTCTTAATTCTTATATATTTATATTGTCATGTCGTGTAGCAACACCATGTAGCAATATCGTAACATTGCTCTGTTCTAATTTACCTTGCACTTGCACATGTTTTGTGTTCTGGGATAGAAAGTACAGTATTTAGAAAAATTTCGACTTTGCACCACAGAACCACAAATTATTATTATTATTTTGGCAGTTTTTAGTTTACTTTACACAACTCTCGAATTATCAGCATTGTACATCCAACATTTCTAGCGTTTGCACGCCCTCGATATCACTTTCCGCTTTGTTTATATTCAAAAACAACTGCCTGCAGTCGAAGCGTCAGTATCGTGAACCAGGATCGGCCACCAAAACGGTCTCGAATGGCCGTTCAGAAGATAAACTCGTTTTGATGTTCCTAGATCGCGATCAAGTGTTGAACCGTCTTCGTGCAATGGAATTTTCCAGTGATCCTTTCCCGATCCGAGTTTAAAATTTGATCTTCGTTCGTGCACACGGCCATCAGTGGTCATCCCCGAACTGGTCTTCGATGGTAGGCAGCATGAAAGCTGTTAAAATACCAACGTAAGTTTGTGCTCTGACATTGCCATGTAAAGCAACAAGGGGACCTAGCCCCCTCCAGCAGAAACATGACCAAACTCTAACCCCACCACCTCCGAATTTCACTGTCGGCACTATACAGGCTGGTAGATGTCTTCACCAGGCTTTCTCAACACACACACCCTACCATCGGATAGCCAGATTGTGTACTGTGATTCATCACACCACACAACGGTTTTCCACTGTTCTATGGTCCAGTTGTGACGCTCCTTGCACCACACGAAGCGGCGTTTGGCATTTGTCTGTGTGATGTTTGACTTATGGGCAGCTGCTCGGCCATGGAAACCAAGTTGCCGCACCTTGCGCCAAACAGTAATGGTGCTTGGAGTAGATCCTGATGCAGTTCGGAATCCCTGTGTGATGGTGGAGATGGATGATTGACGATAATGCTCTACGACCCTCTTCAACACTCGAAGGTCTCTGGAGGTCAACATGGGAGGTTAGCCTGCACGCTTTTGGGTTGTACACATCCCTTCACTATAACATTGGAAACAGTGGTCAGAGGGATGTTTTGGAGGGTGGAAATCCCACACACATACTTCCTACACAAGTAACACCCAACTAACTGATCACGTTGAAAATCTGTGAGTTACTCAGACCATCCCATACTGCTGTCGCACACTGTCTGCAGACTACTGAGTTAGCTGCCTATGTGTTCCACGATGTAGATGGCAGTACGGTGTCGCCCTCTATGATAAACACACATTTCGCGGAGTGTCCGGATACTTTTGATCACATAGAGTATATGGACGAACTGAACAACAGAGGAATACGATAGACAGAAAATCCTATTTTCAACACAAAATTCCAATTACTCAATTAAGCTACATCATACGTAGTACATAAGAAGAGCAGATTAGCATCATCAGCAGTAAACGACTAAGTTACTATAATTTATCAGAAAAATGCCTACATTGCAGACTAATTTACCTCTACATTAAGTGTACTAAGGCTTACAAAGTGAACACTAAAAATAATGTTCAGGCTAAAGTATAGGGCATCTTGCAAAGGAGTATTACTCCCTATATCTACAAGTTAATAACAATTATTCTAAATACTACTAACTTGGGTAAAATGTAGTCAAATACACAACAAAAGAAGGAAAGATAATTACAAGTAAAACAGCAGACACTCAATATCTCAGAACAATCAGATAAAAATATTCAACAACAAAGTGCCTCATAACATAAAACTGCTAAGACCATAAAACACATACAAATAAAATCAATAAAGGACTACTTGAAAAGGGGAAACTCTCTACAATCTCACAGACTTTGTGGAAAATAACAACAAAACGTAGAAGCATGCAGAGCCAATAGTGCTCAATTTGCATACAGTTCACATGCAACTCTCATGAAAAGGCTCAAAACAGAGTCCCAGCTCAGTTCTCATCTATACTTGGACAACAAAAACCTACAACAAATTATCAAAAATCCTACATTTCCTACCCTTGCTTGAATAGGAAAAAGTGCAACCTTCATACTAAAATATTGAAAAAAGGCATATCTATGTACGTAAAAGTGTGTACGCATGTGTTTGTCTGTGTGTACTCTTAGATAATTTGATAAAAAAAGAGCAATATCGTTATAAATGAAAGACTAAAGTTAATAACATTAATTTGAAAATAAGCTGATAGAAAAAGATATAGTAACTACAGTATTAGCTATTTAACATATCATAGTAATTAGATTCGTTTGCTAATTACAAGAAATTGAAGTTAAATACAGTAAATATACTTGGTCACTTACATTGAAAGAGGAACATAAATTGAGAATATTTGAAAATAAGATCCTTTGGAAAATATTTGGGCCTAAAAGGGATGAGAAGACATGTGACTGGAGAAGGTTACATAATTTTGAAGTACATAATTTGTATTCATGTCCAGATATTATTAGAATGATTAAATCAAGAAGACTTAGGTGGGTAGGTCATTGGGAACGAATGGGAGAGGAAAGAAGAGTTTACAGAATTGTTATTGGGAAACCTGATGGTAAGAGACCAATAGGAATACCAAAACAAAGATGAGGGACAATGTTTAGTTGGACCTAAAGGAAATTGGTAGGGATGGAAAAGAGTATATAGATCTTACTCAGGACAGGGACAGAAGAAAGGCATATGTTGCCGCAGCCATGAACCTTCGGGTTTAAGAAGGCTAGAGACTAAGTTAGTTATACATTAAATAAGCATAATTTTTGGTTTGTACGTAGTGAATATAACGAAAACTATGTTAACTTTGCATTATAAGCAGAAAATTAAACTAATTTGCCTTAGAAATACAGTAGAGGGATTGGAGGTCTTCAAATCAACACTTGGTACGAGGCCTATTATTTTTATTAATTTAAGCACAATGGAAAACCTATATTGATGATGTTTTTGTCGATTTTATACTATTGCAAATCTGTGTTTTTTCATCTCACACTTCATACGAGTGTCATAATTTCTTTCGAGTTAAAGTACGTAACACCTACACCCACGCACACCCACGCACACCCACGCACACCCACGGACACCCACAGACACCCACACCCACCCACGCACACCCACGCACTCCCACACACACCCACGCACACCCAAGCACACCCAAGCACACCCACACCCACCCACACCCACCTACACACACCCACGCATACCCACGCAAACCGACACCCACCCACGCACACCCACGCCCACCCACGCCCACCCACGCACACCCTCGCACACCCGCACCCACCCACACATACCCACGCCCACCTTTACCCAACCACGCATACCCACTCACACCCACGCAAAGTTACTTTCGGTCTACTTCTATTGCATTATGTTGCGTAACAAGTTATTACGCAACATTGCGATGGCTCATGAGGGTAAATTATTGTATCATGTTGCGCAACAAGTTATTACGCAATATTATGATGACCCATATCTGACGTGTTGTTTTCTGATTGGTTGGTTATGACGTAATGCAATGATGTCGTGTTTTCTGATTAGTTGGTTATGACGTAATGCGATGATGTGGTGTTTTCTGATTGATTGGTTATGACGTAATGCGATGTTGTGGTGTTTTCTGATTGGCTTATTGTTTCGAATGTTTTCAACGCGGTCCGCGCTTAGGTTACTTAAAGGGTTTTCGCATTACAGATCAGTTAGTATCGTGAGAGTGTTTGAAGAGTGCGGACGTGTTGTTGCAGTGCTCCTCATATTTTTTTTTTAAAGTTAAGTATTTAATTTATTTTAAAGCTACACATTATTTATTATTATTATTATTTATTATTTTTAAGTTTAAAAGTGTATCAAGTGTTTTTTTTCATAGTAATTTCGATCAGATTGAGTTTTGATGTAATCAGATGTTACTTGTTGTCTCCTGAAATTCTGTATAAATAACATAGCTGAAAATTTTATCGTAATAGCTACAATTATTTTTATTTTGAAGGTGGTTCAAGTTATTTTTCACACAGATTGAATTTGTATGAATTTGTATTTGTATTGAAGTTTGTATTTTTCCCTGAAAAAAATTATATATAAATACCTAGGAGTTATATCAATAACCATAACTCCAATGTTCCTATTGAATTATTAAATTAAATTATTAAAAATATATTAATAAATATTAGAAATAAAAAATGAAAATCTAATAAATAAAATAATTAATATAAATAATACTCTGTTTTTTAATTTACATTCTATCAATTATCCTAAGTTTAAAATTGTTTTTTTTCTAGTAAATAGAATCTTATTGAATTTCGAGTTGATTGTGCGTCTTATTGTTATTTACTTAAAGCATATTAAAAAAAATGTCATCTACCAAGTTCATCGAATCTGTTATTTGTGGGAAATTAATTTCCAAAACTAATATTAGCAAACATAGGGCAAGATGTAGCGAAACAGGTTCGAAAATAAATTGTTTGTTATCTACTAAGCCTTGTACTCAATGTGAAAAAATAATTAGCATTGCACATTTAAGTAAACAGCTGAAAATTTGCAATTCATCAACCGGACATGGAACATTGAAGAGAAAAATTGATCATCCTGAAACTCAAGCTTCTACTTCCAAACAAATTAAGATGTCTAATGACCAAAAGCCGATTAGATCTGCATTCATCAACGAACTCCTGGATTTTCTTTTTACTTCAAAATCAGTCTGTGACATTTCTAGTTTTTTGAGCGAAATTAAAACATCTATCATAAATATTTTGAAAAATAAAGTGGAAAACAACTCCATAAAAGTATATGTTGATCTAATCTGTAAATATGAGAAAACCAATAGTACAAGAAATATTTTTTTTCACAAAACGAAAAACCAAGTTCTTTATTTGGCAGACATTGATAATTTGAACGTTTTTTATTCTAATCTTATTAGTGAATTGATTAGGAAACATGATGAATTCGAGGCTAAGGGATCAGGTTGGTCTTTATGTAGAAGTCCTCATAGATTAATCGCTTATGTAAACAAATTGACTCCTATTTCTGCTTCAAGCTACGTTCCACTTCCGGTAGAAATTCAGCATAAGAGAACTGTGCTGAACGTTTATAACACCGACAATAAGTGTTTTATGTGGTGCATTTTAGCGGAGCTTCACCCGATTCATTGTTCAAATCATCCGGAACAGGTTAGTCACTATAAGAAATATATCGACGAGATTGAATATGCTATGACAGGCATTGAATACCCTGTTGCTATTTCTGACATAACAAAATTTGAAAACAGGGTACGAAATGGAGAAGGAAAACGATTAGCTATAAATGCATATTCGTATACTTCAGTTAAGCATTTTGTGCATCCTGTGAGGATAACTAATATTGTTGATGACGAAGCCGTGGAAATCAATCTGCTTCTTATTGCTGACGATGATGTTCATCATTACACGCTAATTCGTTCACTCTCCCGCTTGGTCAGGAGCCAAACAACCAAGATTGATGCACACATCGAATTTTGTCCAAGGTGTTTAACCGTATTCGACGATCGTGACCGACGTAATTACCAACATTTCCAAAATCAAGAAATTGCCAAACAAAAACTTGCTGAACATAAAGTCTACTGTGGAGTCAACAGACCGGCTCGCATGTTAATGCCCAAAGAAAATGAATTCGAAGAATTTAAAATGCACAAGGTCTTGTTAGAACATCCGGCCATTATCATTGCAGACTTTGAGGTTTTTCTCAAACCATTGTCTTATTGCGATCCGGATCCCGAATTTTCTTCCACAACACCGTAAAAGCATGATGATCCTAATAGTTTTGGATATGTTGTTGTTTGGCAGGATAGGATAGATAAACCATATATATATCGCGGACCGAATGTTATTGAACTCTTTTTAAAAAAGATGGTGGAGGAGGTTGAGAACATTGGCAGCTTCTTATGCCAATCGAAATCAATGCTTCCATTATCCAGTGATGAACTTCAATCTTACAATAACATTGAAACGTGTCCGTCGTGTGATCAACATTTCACGGATGAGAATCGGAAAGTATTTCACCATAATCATTTCACCGGAAACTACATTAGTTAAATTTGTAACACCTGCAACCTCAAAATCCAGAAGAATAAATTCGTACCAACATTTTTTTTTACAATGGATCAAATTACGACTTCCATTTTTTAATTAGGAATCTTGGATACGATAAGCAAAAAATAGATATTCTTGCTCAAAACGAAGAACGTTATATTTCTATAAGTAAGAAAGTTAAAATTCCAGGAACGAATGAAGATGAAACATACACGTATAACTGATTAAACGTAAAGGCTTTTATCGTTACGAATATGTAACCGATGAATCTAAATTTGACGATGACACTCTCCCACCTCAAAAAGAATTCTTCAGTCAACTGAAAAAAAAACGGAATTACAAATGAAGAATACGAACATGCAAAATTAATATGGAAGGAATTGAGATGCAATACTCTCGGCGATTATCAGTATGCATATCTCAAATCAGACGTAACAATACTTGCTGATGTTGTTCAGGTATTCAGAAAAAACAGCAATAAATATTTATAAATTACATCCAGCATACTTCTACAGTCTTCCTGGTTTGGCGTGGTCTGCTATGTTGCTCCAGACCAGGATTAAGTTGGAATTGATATCGGATGTGGACATGTTACTTTTTATAGAAAAGGGGATACGTGGGGGGATGGTGCAATGCTCGCAGAGACATGCAAAAGCAAACAATATTCACATGTCTGAGAATCAATACGATGCAAATCGACCATCGAATTACATATTTTACGCTGACGTAAAGAATCTACAGATTTGCAATGATACAAAACTTCCATACGGAGAATTCGAGTGGATAGATCATATTTCAATTGATATTAATCATTTCGACGATCGTGAATTTGGTCTGTTCATTGAGGTGGACATTGAATTTCCAAATAATTTGCATCATATTTTTTTCCGATTTACCTCCGGCTCCGGAAATTAAATGTCCACCTGATTCTAATCAAAGCAAGCTTATTTTAACTCTGGAGAGAAAAGAGAGATATGTCGTCCACTACAAGAATCTCCAGTTTTTGATTGGGAAGGGTGTTCAGGTAGTAAATGTGAGAAGAATTCTCAAGTTCAAACACTCTCCATGGTTAACATCTTATATTGAGACCAACACGAGATACAGAACAGCTGCCATTTCAGAATTATATAAAGATTTTTATAAACTAATGAATAATGCCGTTTCTGGAAAAACGATGGAGAACGTCAGAAAGCATATAGACATAAAATTGGTTTCAGATTATAATGAATGTAGAAAATTAATATCTGATCCTAGATTCAAATAGCGAAAAATTTACAACGAGAATTTAACACTTTTTAATCTAGATATGATATTAATAAAATTCAGAAAACCTATTTACGTTGGTGCAACAGTTCTCGACTTGTCGAAATTGTACATGTTCGAATTTCATTATAATATTATGAAACCTTTCTATAATGAAAAGCTGTCAGTTTTGTACATAGACACCGATAGTTTTATTTATGACATACAAACACCTAACCTCTGCGAAGATCTTAAACATCCTTCCATGCTTGGGTATTTCGACACTTCTTTCTACCCTCAACCTAAGAGATTTGGAATTCCTTCCCACAACAAGAAGGTTCTCGGTAAGTTCAAAGATGAATGTAACGGTGATATTATTGTTGAGTTTGCTGGTTTGCTTTCGATGATGTATACATTCAGAACAGAAAGCAGCGTTATGAAGAAAGCAAAAGGAACGTGGAAAGATACCTTGGAAAACAAACTAACATTCCAGGATTATATTGATTGCCTTTCTTCACAGTCGAGGATACTTCGAGAGGATAATAGAATACAAAGCTCAAACCATGAGATTAGAAAGAATAAAAAAAGTAGCCCTGATCCACACGACGACAAGAGGTGTATCCTCGAGTGTGGAATCCATACTTTGCCTTGATGATACTTTAGTTTAGAAGTTAATAATAATTGCACTCAACACATGTGACAAAAAATAAACCTAACATCAAACCAAAATTTTAAAAATATCAAAAAAATATACACGTAGTTTAATTTCTTATATATTATTCTCTCCTATTAAAATTTTTCTATCTCTCTTTCATTTTTTACATCATAAATATATGATTTCACCACAAATAAAATTGCACTGCATATTGTATTTTTGGGTATAGTTTCATGAAATTCACATATCAATTTAATATTAGTTCGATCATTTATAACTACCAATTTTCTTTTTGATGCATTTATTAAAAACATTGGTCTGTGAATTATGAACTCATCTGGATTATAATACATGTCTATGTTTCCTTCAGTTACTCTTTTTTAAATGCACTATAAGCTTCATATAATTTTAAATAATCTTGATCTGCAATGTTTAAATTGTAATTCTCACGAGGAAATACTTCATTTCTGCCATTCTTCAGATACACATTTTTAACTTTACAATTATCAAATTGGCTGCTATCTTTTTCCTGATTGTCATCTCTCCCTGTTCAAAACAGCACAGCTACAAACTCTGGCATGTCATATTGCAAAGATTGGAACTGATTAGTAAGGTCAAATTCAAACAATGTACCCTCCATTGACCTCTGTATGCATTGATAAGTATAAAATTGAATCGGAACTTCAGGATTTTTCAAAATGTTGGCTATGTATTTGAGAGCATAATTCGATTCATATTCAACTATAGGCATTCGCAACTCCATAGACTGGATCACACATTTTACAGCTTCGGGTAAACAAGCCTCATTAGCTGGTTCATCTGCATTTAAAGTTTTGTATCTCATGACAGCATTATAATCATTGGGTGCTCTGCGAAATATGATACTCAAACCACCTTTCCACATAATTTATTTATAATCAGAGAAAAAGCCAAATAGCAATCTCATGGGGAACAGTACTGTGAGACATTTTGCTTGAATTTTTGTACCAGCTTCGAACCCACCAACTTTATAATATGCACTTTCTGATTTGGAAAATTTTAATGTCCCCACTGACCAACCGTAATGGCATACTGTATCTCTTTATTGGGCTGATTCGAATTTGTAAATGTCCTCCTGTTTGGAAAGAAGGACTGTAATTCATAAATCTTAATATTTTCCATCTTGTTATTTTTATAATTATTTAAAATATTAATTTCTATTATCGCAGTGCTATTAGCACCGGCAAAATCGATGATTTCATTTTTGTCATTCGTAATTGTTATTTCCATGTAATTAACGTTATCAATAGAAACAGGGAAATAGACTGGTGGGAATGGGGAATAGAAGATAGATTCCATAAATTCCGAATTCGGATTAAATGTAGCAATGATACCTGTCTCCTTGTGACTGCCAATAGAAATTTCAGTGCTTTGATAATCATATCTTTGGCAATATTACAGTGAATATTCAATGTCTCAATAGCTAAGAATTTTGGTATAAATTTACCTATGTGCCTAACACCTGTTTGTAATTTGCTATTGTTCTCAAATACTAAAGGTTCTCCCATGGTATATAAGTCCACTGTTTCATTGGTAGTTACAATCTCTACTCTGTGTGTTACAGAATTTTGAGAAAGCAAGACAGTGGTTGGAAGTTCAAATTGTGAAGTAAATAACTTATACTGTCCAGGAGGAATAATTATCTTTTTCATTACCTACTAATATAGTATTGTTGTAGGTAGCTACATTCGGAATCATATACATACTGTAGAATGCTCTCAGAGCTATGGATTTTGGATAGATAATATCATCGTGAAGATGTAGTTTTAAAACCGAAGTCTCGCTGGAGAGATGAAAAATTCCATATTGAATATATAATACAGCTTTTTGAAATTCTTTTAATTTGATGTTTGGTATTTTATTTAAAATTCTGAGCGTCGTAATGCAAACATAGCCACATATAATTTGATCGAAATCTTGAATACTACCATCGTTGTAATACATTTTCACATGTTTCAAGTAACGAATTAATTCCGTAGGGGGTACCCCTCCGAAAGAATCAAAAATAAAAGTATTCTCATTTTGTTTATAATAGCATATCCAGTGAGTACCAAAGTTTTCGGACTTGTCCAAATTCACTACACCACATTCTCGAGATTGAGGACTACCTTTCGGAAGAGAATCAGACAGGAAAACCCCCGAAGTGTTTAATTTTAAATATTTTAATTAAAGATTCAATGTCTTGGTTGGTAAGATCTTCTTCTTTTTTTAAAAAATTTTCTGAGTGGTCTAGACTTCACACCTTTGCCTATTTTTTTCTCCATGGCAAGATTAGGACGCTTTTGCTCTTCTAGTTCTGCCTTATTTTTTTTCAATCAATTACAGTTTTGGCAATAGCAGCACAACCCCCGCTAAGCTCCCAACTGCCCCCAATGTAGCCAGGAGAGCTGGAATGCTGAATATGAATCTTCCACTGTGTGTTTTCTTTCTCGTATTTTGCAATCGTTTTAATTGTGGCGTACTGAGTAATAATTTCATTCCATTTCCTTTGGCTATACATTGCCTCTTCTTTTCTTGATGTTAATTAGTAAAACTCGAATTAAGTTTTAAATTTTTAAGATCATGACATGGTATTTGGTATACAACTCCTTGTATACCAAATACCATATCATGATCTTAAAAATTTAAAACTTAATAACAACAACAAAAACATAATAACAACAACAACATGAAACCAAACTCGTAGGAGGAAAATCTGCATAATTTTTAGCAATAAGAGGTACCAATTCATTGATGAGGTTTTTATTTTGTTCTGTAAACCCTTAATCTCTTTACCAAGACCACTGATTGCATCGATAATAGGTTAGTCTTGACGGTTGTGTTGTTCGTAAAAACCTCGATTCTCTGAATTCCAACATTTGAAACGTTTGGACAAGTACTCTCGTAATTTCGAATTATCTTCTATTTTATATTTCGTCATATTTTTTGTGATCAATGGTTATTTTATATCGTTTCAACGTTTAAAAAGTCGTTGATTTTCTTTCTAAATTTACCAGTGTTAGGTTTACGAGTCATGTCGATGGTGACAAATCCAAAATCGTCGTTGTTCCAACAAGATGCACAGAATTTTGAAAATTGGTTGTAATTTAAGTCTCCTTCTACATAATTATCGTATATATGTTTCAAATTAGTATGATCATGACAAAACAAACAGATTAAGTTTTTATTATCTAGTAGTAATTGTTTGGGAATTTTGGAATAAGTTTGAGCTAAATAAAAGCAGTCTATTTCTCTGTGTAAAAAAAATCTAATTTCATTCTGATTTTCCAGAATAACATCATCGAATACCACAACAGAATTTTTCAAACATTGGTCGAGAGATTTTATTGTTGATGCAAATGTAGCTATGCCCAATCCCTCGTACAGCTTCATGAGTTGTTGGTATTTCGGTTGTTCTAAAATTTTAGAAAACACATACAAGTGTCTATTTTTCCAATGTAGCCAATTGGGGGCAAGCAAGAAATTATCAACCAGCAAAGTGGTTTTCCCACAACCTGATGGGTCTGCAATGAGGCATCTTATGTTATCAGGTAACAACTCTCCATTTTTTTATTAGTTTAAACTTCATCTGGTAAACGCTGTACCACATTCCATGTTGGTGTCAAAGAATCACCTGGTTTGCTTCTATCCAACTTTTGTCTGGCAGACCTAACCATTTCACATACAATTTATTATTTTTCTTCTTCAATATTTTCTCGATTAGATATGTATCTCGATATTTTGTTTTACTAAGTTCCTCTTCATAAAATCTCCCTCTCAATATTTTGTTATGATTATCTTTTATTATATATGTATTTATATTCCCTGGTAAAACTTGAACCACTGAGAATAACTCCGTACTCCAATTTTTAGTAAAACCCTTCTCGAATAACTGTTTATATTTACTGACCCTTACCTTATCCCCTATTTTAAACTTTGACTTCTTGGTAGTATATTTATACTTTTTACAATAAACAGTAGAAATCAATCGTTGCTCATCAGACTTGGTTACCTCGGCAGGTTTCATGTGAATAGTACTGTGTACTGTATGGTTGTACTCATGAACTAGTTCGGGTAAAATTTGAACCCACTCATAATTGCCCTGTAGAGTAAAGTGTCTCCACATGCGATTTTTTAATGTTCTGTTGAATCGTTCCACTATACTAGCTTTCAGATCACTGTATGTAGAATAATGTTTAATATTATGTTGTTGATTAACTTAGCAAATGTAGAATTGTAAAATTCTTTCCCTCTATCTGTCTTTAATTATTTTGGTATCCTTCCATCACTAAATATCGACATAAAAGCCTCGGTAACACAAGTACTAGTCTTGGATTTTAAGGGAACAGCCCATGCATATTTGCTAAAAGTATCAATAACTGTAAGCATATATTTGTTACCATGATTTATCTTATCCAAATTTTTTTAAGTCCCCCTTGAAGGGGCCATCTCAATCAGATCAGCCTGGAAGAATTCATTCACACCTTTTGTTACTACACTTAATCGTTTGTAATTGTGTAATTCATGAACTATATCTTGTGTTGACATCGAGTTCGAAGTGACAATATAGCATAAAATGGATTGTCCTCGGGGTATAACCGCTTCATGTCAAATACTAACTTGTCAACAATTTCAATATCAAAAACTGATAATTGTTCGTCGTCATGAATTTTATATTTATTGGTAGACTCATCCCAGTATGCAATAATTATTTGAACTGCCTTGCGTATACCATCTTTTCGCACTATAGTAAGCTGAGGAACTTCAATATGTTTTCCATGTTTTAGAAAACTAAACTACCATCAACAAAAAATTCATTTACCTGAGTGTACATATATAATTTGTAAACATTGCCAGCATTGACGTACGTCCAGTGCCCTCGAGAATTTGGAACCCTTTGTAACCTAACAATTTCCATAGAATAAAATTGACGAGTATCTACGTCATCTAGTCTGCTTAATACCGGTTCCAAGTGTTCGTTTATAGTACGAACTAACTCATCGTAGCTAGGTTTGATTTTTACATCAATATAAAGTTGTTTATTTTCCTCTTTGAGATCATGAAGTTGAGTAGCAAAACCTGATAGAGCAGATTCTTGACTTGCTTGAAGAGTAGTAATTTGTAACGTAATATTAGAAATAATCTCCTGTAAATTTTCTACAACTTTCAATTTAGAACTCTGGGTAGTAAGATCGTGTACTTGACTTCTGATTTCTGTAAATAATGCATGTAGTTCGTTAATTATTTGATTGTTGGGGAGACTAGCAACAGTTTCTCTGATTTGCGCAATTTCTGCTTGAATGTTTTTGATATCCTCAGATTTTAAAATTTGATGTACTGCTCTCCTCATAGCTCTGATTTCCTGAGAAGTAGGCAAAGCAGCTACAGTATTCTGAAGTGTGGTAAGAGTCAATTTTATAGCATCGAGTTCTGTTTCATCAGCTGCATTTTTCAAAATTTCTTGCAGTGTCGTTATGTCATCCTGCGTAGGTGTAGACTGTTGCAGTGTCTCTAATTTACTCTGAATGTCGTCAATAGGATGATGGAAATGCGATAATTCTGATTCAGTATTCAAGCTTTCAAGCTTAGTAACTTGCTGTTGAACTATAGCTAGAATATCAGTAATGCCAGGCAGTTTCGATTCCAGAGTTTCCTGTACACTTGTTAGCTCATTTCTCATAGTTGCCATAGTATCTCTATGTGAGCTATGGTACCTTGTATCTTCCCAAAATCTTCATAAGTCTCCAACTGAAATTTGATGCCGGCAACGCTCCGAGCAATAGCATTTAATTCAGAAGATGAAGGTAAATTATTTATAAAATCTTCCAATGTCTGTAGTTTCGATTGAACTTCGGTTATAGCTGTCTGCAGTTCATCCTTCTGTAATTCAGATTTGATACTTTGCAATGTAGGAACTTCGAAAGATTGAAACTGTTCTTGCAATTTAGCAATACTAGCATTTACCTGCTCATATTCTTCTTGAGTTTTGATATTCTGGATGATGGTTTGCAGTTCGGTACGAATACTATTTGCCTGGTCATTTAATTGCTGTTTCAGCTGTTCGGTATTCGTTCTCTGGATTTGTCTAAATTTATCAAGTTCTTTTTTCAAGTTGGCAATATTCTCTTCTAAGTTCTGAAGATTATCTATTGAAGCTAAATTAGTATATTTCTCAAGCAAAGATTTGAGTTCTCCATCAATTTTTACTATAATATCAATCAGTAGAGTTTGCAGATTTGTAATCTCTGCTTGAATATTTAGATTTAGCGAATTCTGTAATATGAGTAAATCTGATTTCAGTTTCTTTAGACGTGCATATACACTAGCAATCTTGCTGGAATTATCTGGAATCTCCTGTCGCCTTCTATTACCAAATATATCCATGTTTTTTTTTTAGATATTTTATATATTAATAAGAGGATATATTATTCTTATTTCGATAAACAGAGGAATCAATTTATCATACTCTCCAATTATCTCAGCATACAAAAATTCACCAGCTTCCACATCATAAGACGTATCAGGAAGTAATGTACTATGTTCAATTCTATACAAATTTCGACCTATGTGCAAAACTGCCACATTGGGTGGTGAAATATTTATTTGAATTTTCCCACTAACAGGTAACTAATATGATGATAAGTTATTATTAAATACAAATAAGTGTTTTCCAGTATCCTCGTCAACAGGAGACCAAATACTATTCAAGTGAACAAGAAGTAACCCTTTTAATTGATGATAAATTTCTCTAAACACATCTATGTTTACTGAAATTCTCTCTACAAGCTGATTATGTTGTTGCTTCTTAAACCCAAAAATATTCATGATGTTTTATTTTATATTAGCTATTTTTTATTATATATAAAATATATATTTGTACTAAGTATAAAAAAATAATAAATACACCAAAACTCAATCTGATCGAAATTACAATGAAGAAAAATCACTTGATGCACTTTTTAAACTTAAAAATAATAAATAGTATGTGGCTTTAAAATAAATTAAATACTTAACTTTTAACACTGCAACAACACATCCGTACTCTTCAAACACTCTCACCATACTGACTGATCTGTAATGCAAAAACCCTTTAAGTAACCTAAGCGCGGATGAAAACATCCGGAACAGTAAGTCAGTCAGAAGACACCCATTACGCCATAACCAACTACACGCTAGATACGGGTCTGCGTAATAACTTGCTGCGTAAACATTGCGCAATAATTTACCTTACGAGCCATCGCAATGTTGCGTAATAACTTGTTGCATGACATGATGCTATAAGTTACCCTTAAGAGCGATCGCAATGTTGCGTAATGTTGCCCAATTTAACTCGTAAGAAATTATGACACTCGTACCAAGTGTGACGTGAAAAAACACAGATTTGGAATAGTATAAAATCGACAAAAACATTGTCAAAATAGGTTTTCCACTGTGGTTAAATTAATATAAACAATAGACCTCGTAACAAGTGTTATTTTGAAGGAATATGATTATACTACTGCAATAGTATAAAATCAACAAAAACATCATCAAAGTAGGTTTACCATTGTGGTTAAATTAATAAAAACAATAGGCCTCGTACCATGTATGAGGTAAAAATCACAAAGTTGCAATGGGTGTGCGTGGCTTTGCGTGTGGTGTGCGTGGGTGTAGGTGTTACGTACTTTAACTCGAAAGAAATTATGACACTCGTACGAAGTATGAAATGAAAAATCACAGAGTTGCAATACTATAAAATCAACAAAAACATCGTCAAAATAGGTTTTCCATTGTGGTTAAAGTAATAGAAATAATAGGCCTCGTACCAAGTATGAATTTGAACGTACATGAATACACTACTTAAATATACCATTAAAAGGTTCTAGTTTTTTAATAATTGGAAAGCAAGAAGGCAATTCCATTATGTCACTTATAATTTTGAAATTTCTCTGTTGCAGCCAACTGTGGGGGATTTCTAGGTCTATGTCTAGGATTCAGCGCCCTTAGCGTCATAGAGATTGTCTACTTCTTCACTTTCCGATTGTTCGCACTGCTCTATTACTTCAGGCGACAGCGAAGAAATATGGAATCTTCTGAAGATGAACCTACAAAGCCGACCAATGGCAATTACTTTTAAGATTTTCCCCCCATTATTTCCTAACTTATAATAACCTTTACCCTGTATATTTTATCCTGTTACCATTGGTGAATGTAATTTTAGTAATGTTAATCTCTTTTTATCTTTCTGTGTTATGAGTCAATAAATTTTGATAAACATGAAAGAAGTAATTATTTCCTTTTTAAAAAATATCTAATGGTTCTTTATAAATAGGACTGAGTCAATACCACTTTGAACCGATACGTTAAACGATTCTCACCAATACCGATATCGATACTTGAAAGTTGTAATAATTGAATGTTCATCAAAATATTGATTAATATTTGTGTGAAAGATATAAAACAATTAACCAAGATTTACTTCAAAATATTAAAGAATTGCACTATTACACTATAATATTACATGTTATGTTATACAAAAATTCATTTTTCACATAAAAGTGGTGTAAAATATAAAAGGAACTTTTGCATAATTTTCAGAATAATTAGATGAAAATGTCGGGAAGTATCAGTTGATATCGGCAGATGAATTCCAACCGATACAGATACATCGGTATCGGCCCAGCCCTATTTATAAGAGTTGGATTTAGATACACACGGATATGTTGCAAGAAGAGATTTTGTAACATATGCGAAAGAAGCATTTTGAAACTCTTAGGGATGTTTAATGACCTATGCGACGCCTTGCAGGAAAGAGACTATTTCAGGATCTCATTTTTTTTGTCGGTGACTGTACTTAATAACAGGGTTGTTGTAGGTTCAGGAATTTTACATAAATTCAATTCCGGTGCAGGAGAGAAAGTCAGCACGCGTAAATGGCATCTGGACCGTTAAGAAGCTTTTTATTTGTAAAGTATTTCAATTCGGTCTAGGAACCCTCTTTCCGGCTCTATTTAAGGGGGTTCTAAAGACATGCTAAAGCATAGATCCAAATTTCTAAGGATAGCCATACAATTAATATAGATTCGGTAAGGAAGAAATTTTCCGACATAAAATATTGTTTTATTCACTAGAACATGTAAACCTTATAATTTTGTTACGATTGAATAGATTTAAGTAAATAACAGAAAATAAAAGGTCTCCGTCATGTTCAAACTGCTGCTTACAGATGGTGCTGAAGTGGTACTTTTGTTAATACCGGTGCATTTTTTTAAAGTTGCCAGTCTATTAAGGATGATTTTTACGAAACGGTCTTCACAAGTTTCTTGTTTCAAGTATTAGGAGCACTGTGTGTAAATATAAACTCAGTTTGTGCGTCCATAAACTAGTTCTTATATTAATAATTTTTGAAGTGGCGTTTCATCCTCAAGATATTTATATCAAACGCTGTTGACAAGTTTACATTCCGTATGTTATTACAATACGTTGATTGCAGGGGGTGCTCGTTGCTATGTGAAGTACGTATGCATTACGTCATCTGGGAGGATCGGGTTTGACGGTGCTCGTTGCTATGTGCAGTAAGTTTGGTGCTGGGAACATTTAGATACTAACACGTCGCAAAAATCGGAACAAGCAGGTTATTGATTTTGTAGCGTTCGATTTATTTTTATTGTATTTTTGTACTTGTAGACTGCAATCATGTCTAATTGTGCTGTAGTAAGCTATGAAATCTATAACCAGAAAACTAAAGGAACTGACATAAAATATCATAGATTTCCAGTCGATAATTGCGTAAGTAACCAGTGGATTCATGCTTTTGGACGAAATGTAAAAAATGCAAGTGTGCAGTGCCAATTATTGTGAAGAAGACTATGTGCGAGATCTGAAAGCAGAATTTCTGTATTTTCCACCAAAGAACGTGCTGAAGCCAACTGCAGTGCCATCGCTAAAATTACACCCAATTTAAGAAATTTACCTACTTTAGTACCAAAAAATCGAGGAAGACGTGCTCTAAACAAGCTAAAGACTATGCTGCCAGAAAAGAGAAAAATATATAGACGAAGGTATATACACAAACTGCAAGCAATGTTTCGTAGTTTGAAAAGATATTCTATCGTTTACAAAGGAGAAACACACGTCTGCATTCAGAAGCAAATAAATTAAAGATTACAAACAACCTCTATCAACCTGCTTTAACTAAATAAAGAAGTTCAAAATCTAAAACGTAACCTAACCGACAGTACCACAAGAAAAGTCATCAATATCTTGAAAATGTGTTCAACTAGTGAGAAGTACGTAGTGAGCCTAACTGATTTGTTATGTACATTTTACGTAAGTCGGATTTATAATTACTAACAAATTCATTTATTTAACACAAACCGATGTTGATTGTGATTTGTATGTTCACATTATTGTGAAAAACGTTGTCGAAAATGTGCATTTCGAAGATCGCGTACTAATTTCCACGCTATTGGAAATAAAATTCACTTAGTACATCTTCAATTCGAGTTACATAGAGTTGTATGCACGATGGTAAATATTGCATGGGTGGTGAATATTACACCCATCATTGAATTTTTTGCAGGTTTGTTCAATTTTGGTATTTCACAAATACATTGTAAACAATTTTGTACCCTTGTACTCAATATAAACCAATGGATGTTTCATTATTTCTTTGTAGTACATTTCTGTCAAAAAGAGCAAGATCTAAGATTAGTGTAATGCAAGTTACTTCGTTAATGTACAAATGTGTGTCGCATATCAGCCTTGGAGTATATTTTCCGGTTATACACACATGGAAATGAAAATGAAAAATCTGCGGACAAAGTCCTTTAACGAATAATAATTCGTACACTTGTACAGTTAATCATTGTGAGTTCATGTAACTTTTCTCCTTTATTGTTTAATTAAACCAAGAACTAAGATATTTTTATCGATATTCTCAAAGCGTTTCATTTACTGTGTGATCATAAATCTATTTCTATAGGCTTGAATTTAGTAGGTTAAGACATTTAAGTTTGATGTTCCTAGCACTAATCAAGTATTTAGAGTTGGTTAAGTTAGTTAAATTAGTACTTGTACACTTTGGCTCGTCTTCTGCACGCGTTTGTATGTAAAGTTCTTAATACGAAACAATACTTTTCAGAACTATGACAACGATTACTTGCAGCCAAATTTGAACCAGAGAAATTTAAAATATCTGCAAATTACAAACTGGAATTGCGTTTTCAAACTCTGAAACTACTATCTTACAAACTATTTCGTCATTCTTCCTCCACATAAAACTTTCCAAATAAATTTTGCAAGTGGAACTTTGATCCGTAAATTATTCTACAGTAAATAAATATATGAAGAAGGTTGGGGATTCTTTCGAATTCAGAATAAGTTTCAAATGCAGAGTAAAATTTTATCTAGATTGTATATTGCTTCTTTCACTTGATAATTTGAGAAATAAAGTTACATTATGGAGAACTGTAAAGATTGTATTTTAAGTATATCAGTATTATTTTAATACTTTCTGATGTTATGTAAAATTTGAAATGTTCTTGGAAATGATTGCAAAGTTCTGAATGAATAAGAAGGAACGATTCAGTCAGAAAACTAACTATTGGGCTTTTGTACTGCGTTGTGTATGTTGTAAATAGATTATACCGGACTACTATCGGATTAAAAATTACGGATATTCAAATTTGGACTCAAATTAAAAGTTAATCAGTAGAAACACATAAAAACGAGTTACATCAAAAATCAGCTTATTCAATTCTGTGTCAATCTATAGTTACCATTTTTTTTATTATGCAATCTATTTTTATCGTCGTGAGAACAAAATAAGATATTTTTTTAGTTTGGCAAAGTATCTCTCTCTTTGAAATTCTACAAATAAAGAACGGGTGTTTTATTTATTTATTATCCAAACTCTAATATCCATAATTTATAATCCGATAATACTCCTGTGACGTTCTGAGGCCCGAAGTACCTCGGAGGCCTCTGTCGAGCTCCGTGAGGGAGTTGTTAGAACAGCTTACTACCACGCCAATCGGGTAAGATATTGATTTGTCCTTAATGAGAAAATTGAGAATTTAGTAAATGTGATAGTATATGTGGAAAGAAAGATTGATTTGCTTTATTTTACTTCGCTTCTTGTGCCACCTTTGGCTAATTTGCGAAGATCGGGATGAATGATGAAATGATGAAATTGATGAATGAACACTCACAAACATCCATTCTCAGGCCAGGATTCGAACCTGGACCCCTGGCGTTGAAGAGCGATGTGCTAACCACTACGCCACGGATGCCGGCGTGTGGAAACAAGGGAAGAAAACGACGGAGGGGGGGACTACCGCTTATGGGTTCTCCTTTCATATTTAAAAAGAAGACAGAATAGCAAAAATAAGCCAAATCAGTCAATCAATTATTTCTTTGTAAATCTTTCACTATGCAATTCTTCTTTAGAAAGCAACGTTTTATTTTTATTAAAATCATAATACGATTTATGAAATAATGAAATCTGAAATGCTAATGAGAACACGGATAATATATCGATCAGGTTTCAGAAACATGATTTTTTACAATATGTTTGCATGTGCAATTTTCCCTCTTTTAAAAGTAGCATGTTTTAATTATGTTACTAATCATTAAAGGAATACCTCACTACCATCCCGAAGTATGATAATTAATATTTACCCCTCAAAGTAATGAAACACTTTTCCTCACTGAAACTCGCATAGAAATGATAGCGACCGTTTGCTTCGGCCAAGCCCCGAACGAACATAACCGAAGGGACACCGAGCATAACCGATCCTCCCACATGACGTCACGCGCTCGTGCATGATCGGCAATTTTCGGATGGCGCTACCTTATATATTAAGTTACCTTGCGTTGATTGTCATGTTTGATTGATCGTGTGTGGAAAATGGGTAAAGTGAGACAAAAGTATGGAAGTAAAAGACACCCATTTCGCTCTAGAAAAGTATGGATCCAAAGAATACGTCGTGAACGTGAAAAGCAAGAAAGAACTAAAAGGTAGGTTTTGTTTATATTTAATTGCTTACTCGTATCTGTTACAGATATCGAGTGTGCTATAAATTCAGTATGTTTCAGTTTGTGTTAAACAAAATGCATACTACACCAGTAATTAGTCAAGAATAAGAGGCACGATCACGTTACAAATGTAGTTGTATTTGTTTTGTATAACTCGTACAATTCATAATTGCTTTGTTCCAAACTGAAAAGATTTATTGATATATGAGATATAATTGTGTGAATCATTGCAAGGTGCAAAACAAGGTCTGAAGATCAATACAAATAATAAATAGCTGTGAGGATGATACATTTCTCTGCCAACATGCAAAAATGATATGTTACAGGTCTACTAACTGTTACATAAACACATATTGTATGTATACTTGAGGGAGGTTGTGAAATTACCCTAAACGGCGTACCTTCCAATTTACATT
Organism: Lepisma saccharinum; assembly: GCF_977018435.1. Taxonomy (NCBI): domain Eukaryota; kingdom Metazoa; phylum Arthropoda; class Insecta; order Zygentoma; family Lepismatidae; genus Lepisma; species Lepisma saccharinum. The sequence goes on along the minus strand of NC_139238.1, from coordinate 62,505,586 downwards.
TTTCTCATTTTGTGAACCTAAATCATTTATTTTTCATTGTATTATTTCATATAGCCTATATGCTAAACTGTAGGATAGCAAAACAATGAAAATTTACGTATCTAGGATATCCTTCTAAAATCTAAGCATTTCACAGCATATTTCTACCATAGAAAGGTTAGGCTACATGTATTTAATGTTTTGAATATGCTCCAAATTGTAGGCTTTTCATGAAGAGAGAAAATTACTACAATAATTTTAAATATCCCAAATTAATCATAAAAATAGCTAATATGTTCCGGCCTCCCCGATGGCGCAGTGTTAGCGTCGTCGCCTTGTAATCAAGGGGTCCCGGGTTCGATACCCGGTGGAGGCACATAGTGGTTCGGATCCCACTTTAAACTGTAGGCCCAGTCCTGATTAGCCTTACTGTGCATAAAGTGGACTTCAAACACCAAATCAATCAATCAATCAAGCTAATATGTTCCAAATTAATATGCAAAAACACACATACACGCACACACAGTATGCAGAGGGTACGGACATATAAACTTGAGCCGGCCCCCGTGGCGGAGTGGTTAGCACTCGCGTTCAAGCACTTAGGGTTCGAATCCAGGCCTCGGCATGGTTGTTTGTGAGTGTCCATTCTTCAATTTTATCATATCATCATTCATCCCCATATTCGCAAATTACCCAAACGTGGCACAAAAGGCGAAGTAAAATAAAGCAAATCAATCATATAAACTTGATATTCCATAGCATATTCTCCAAATATGCCAATAAATTAAACGTAAAGTCGTCTATGGCTTTACCTTTTTCAGACATTGTTTGCTTATCAAATGTTTGTGACAACATGTGCCAATAGCTCTGATTTGATAATGTCGAGCTTCGTCACAATTACACGCTGCTCTTATTTTTATAGCTACTTATAATAATGTAAAAATTGCAATTCATTTTTGGCATTTATTTGCTTTTCTTATGTTTCTTAAAGAATCATGTGAGCATTATTTTGTCTTGTTTTGTATGTCTGAAGTCCTATACCTGATGTAAATCATGCCTTTCTTTCGCAGGTATGCAGTAGACAATCCACATGCACCCTTATCGCACAACAATGAGGAGCACACCGCAGTTTTGGACTCAGATGTGAATGATAGTGATAATTCATCTTTGATGTCACAATGTGTACCCTCTACACCGAATGCTTCGCCTGTGAGAGGGACTACATTGTCCTCTTATCTACGCGCACTACAAGATACACCTCCACTCAATGCATGTAAAAGCGATACATGTGAAGATAGTTCCTCAAGTTCATTATCGCCACTCACAACCACATTTGAGAGACTTAAAAAGGGAGTGCATTATGGAGACAATTTTACCATATGTGACATGGGTCACGTAATTGAACAGGCACGATTACTGGAGGCGCATTCGTATAAATGCAATTTTGGGGGCTCCATGATTCTAGTTAAAACATCACAGAATGGACTGGGGAGTAAGTGCTTCTATGAGTGTAACAAAAGTGAATGTTCTCATAGACATACAATTACAAGCATTTCAGGGGATAATCCAATTTCTATAAACATGGTTACCGTTCTAGGAGCCCTATCAGCTGGCAGTTCATACTCTCTTGAAGATGAGAAATTCTCGCCCATGAATATTAAATATATGAGCTAACGAACATTTATTCATCATGAGAAATCTCTGGGCTACATATTAAAGAAGTGTACAAATGAAGCATTAAATGAAGCAATTGCCGAAGAGAAGAAGTTAGCAGAAAACAGAGGAGACATCGATTCAGACAACTTCCATAACATTACAGCTATTGTTGATGGCGGCTGGTGCAAAAGAAGCTACGGTCATGTTTACAATGCATCGTCAGGAGTGGTAAGTGAAGATATTGTAAATACAGAAGGTAAAATATCCCCTGAGCATTGCACCGTACCATAAAAGCAAATGGGGTGTGGAGGTAAGGCCTTCCACATTCATGACCCATTTATCTTCCAGGATAGCCCCCAGGTACCCATTTATTTGAGCTAGGGTGAGCCCCAGAGTCGCTTTATGCGGGGAACAAGGCCGGAAAAATTCCAACTTAGATGACCCACCCCCGGAATCGAACCCGGGTCTTCCAGGTGACAGTCAAGACGCCCCATCGACTAGACCACAGCGGCTCTGCCGGTAGTAAGTATCTAAACTAATAGTTTCAGTAGCAATTTCGTTAATCGATTGTTAACGTCATCGCGTTATAATCATCACCAACGGGATTCGGGTTTGTCATACAGATCAGTATATCGGTTAATAAAAGATGTGAATTAGCATTCATGGAAACAACACCTTGTGTAAGCTTTTTCACTCGAAGACTAGGACTTCAGATTGGACTTCGGAGAGTCCAAGATGAACCGAACATTTTGCGACAAATTGGGAATATAGTCAGACTAATCGTGATCCATGTTGGTTGTATCAAGGGGCCTCAGGTTCGATACCCGGTGGAGGCACATAATGGGTCGGATCGCACTATAAACTGTACGTCAAGTCCGGATTAGCATCAACACCAACTCAATCAATCAACCAACGCCACCAACAAGGATCACAATTAGTCTGACCACAACATTTGTCGCAAAAAATGTTACGTAAAGGAAACTGTGTAATGTGTTAAAGAAAAACATAGTTTCCAGATGTGAAATACAGATGGAAGCACCAGGAGGAAAGGGTAAATTAATTGGGCAGAAGATAAATAATTATTAAATATGATAGAAATATAAATTGGTAGATGGTAAATATCAGTGGCGTGCGGTGACATTTTTTGTTAAAGAAGCAGATCTCGAAAAGTTAAGATTGATTGATTGATTGATTTGCTTTATTTTACTTCGCCTTTTGTGCCAGTTTTGGCTAATTTGCGAAGATGGGGATGAGTGATGACATGATGAAATTGATGAATAGACACTCACAAACATCCATGCCCATGCCGGGATTCGATCCCGGGACCCCTGGCGTCGTAGCGCGATGTGCTAACCACTTTTTTTTGTCTCATTCTGATATACAAGTTGTGGAAATACATTGTTGTTTACATAAGTGTATTACTGCTATTACAATTTGTATTTCTATATGGTTTAAACCTTTACATTTTTGTTTGACCTAAATTAAGTATAAAGCACTATTAAGAAATTGGCATACCATTTCTTTCTTGTTTGGAGATGACTTTTTTCGTATTGTTCTTGCAAGAAGATACTGAACTTTTTCTGAGAACTACTCTCGTCATTGTGAAATATATATATGTAATATGTATTCAGTTATCAACCATTGTACTGCTCGTTGTTTTGTTGGTGGAAAAAAATTGAAATCAGGGAAAACTATATCTTTATCCGTGAACTTTGTTAATGAGGTGCGGCATATACGACTGAGCATTGTTCTCAATTTGTTCCATGCCGTGGAGGAGTTTCGACACTTCGTTAACCTGTGAGCTAAAGAGTCTGGCATGTGGCAGGATATACAGTTCGGAGAGTCACTGATTCCATATTGGTACGTCCTATCTCTTGTCACTATAACACGATGGACCACTTTGTACCATATTGATTGGTCAGCTTTTGAAAGGTGTTTGGCGGAGACATTTTCCCATATTTGTGGCCAATTATGGGTATAGAAATCCCTGACTATTCGTGGTACTGTGTTCTTTGAACTATTGATTTCACTATATAACTTTTTAACAGATGGTGTAATTGCCTCATGTCGTAATAACTGATAGCATACTTGAATAGCAATGTCTTTATAAAACAAAAACCTTTTTTGGATACTTTGGATATCGATGGGAGCTTCTAATGGAATGTTCCGTATTATCGTCTGTATACATGCTTGTGTCGTTGACTCGTGCAGTGAAAAAGTTGTTTGAAGGCCAGTCTGTACAAACAATGCTCTTGTCTGTGTGTTCGCGTGTATTAGTGCCAACCCACCTGTCTTGTCTGATAACGTGAGCTCGTTGATTGCCACTCGGAAAATTGTATCATGCCACATAAAGGAGCCAACAGCTTTGTTGACCTTAGCTAAGTGCTGTGGTTTGAAGGGCAAGATTTTTGCTACATACCAAAGTTTAGAGAGAGCAAAAACGTTGATAAATCTTACTCGTGCTTTTAAACTCAGAGAGCGCATTTTGTTCTCTCTGAGGACGTAGATAGCCCCCTCACACGTGAGTTTACTATTTGCTTCGATCGTTTCATCAATATTTGCAAAGAATTTTATACGAAAAACTTTTATTTCCTTGTCTACAGGGATCTCCTTATATTTTGTGAAAGGATTCTCCTTGACAAGGGGTATCAGGAATGACTTTCGACTGTTTAGTTTTGCTCCTGATGTGTGCTCAAAAGTATGTATTTGGCTTTGAACACTGTATAGATCTCTTTCATCCTTGAGGAAAATGGTCACGTCATCCATGAAACTGGCAACTTGTACTGTTGTGGAAGTATAGAAATGTCCTGTAAATTATGCTGGATACTAAACAGAAAGGGGGTTATTGTGAGAATGTACAATGTGCTACTCAAGGAATTACCTTGTAATACACCTCGTCGCATTTTAAAACTTGTTGTCAAGAAACCATTTATATTGAGTTTTAGCAGCGTATGATTATATAAGGTCTTGATCCAATTAATAAATGTGTCTCCCAAGCCATATGCTTCTAAGACTTTGTACAGATATTCATGGCTCACTTTGTCATATGCTTGAGAAAAGTCTAAGGATAAAGTTGCCTCCGATGCATTCTTATTTTGTTTGGTAATAATTACGTCTCTTATCGTTTGCAGGAAGTGATGTATACTTTGAGACGTATTGCAAGCGAACTGTAAATTGCCAATAAGTTTAACCATATATTTATTTTAACGCTGATTTATGCACCTACTTATAAGTTTGTTGTCACTACTCAATATTGAAATTGGCCTAAAATCTGTGACGAATTTTGGATTTGCCTCTTTGGGTACTAACGCTATAACTCCCGTGCTACTGGTATTCCCTATTGTACCTGTTGTCAATACTTCATTGACACATTTCGTTAATTCGTCTCCTATTAAATCCCAGAAACATTGATAGATTTCTGATGGTAATTCATCTTGGGCCACAGTTTTATTCCTCGGAGGTTTGAATACTGCATTATGAACCTCCTTTTTATTAAACGGTTGTGTGAGCTCAGTTCTTTCATTTTCCGTCAGTGATGCAGGGAGGTAGTTCAAAAAATTACATTGCTTTTCTGTTGTTTTAAAGGCTTGACCAAGAAGATTTTTATAGTATTGCAAAAACCTGTCGTGTATACTATGTGGGGTGTTGACAACTTCACCAGAATCTAAAGTTAATTTATGAATGACGTGACTCCTGGCGTGTTTATGTTCTTGAAGAATGTGACTTAGTGTGGCTTGCTCGTCAGGGTCTATAGGAAGAATCTTGCTTTTTATTATTGCTGCAGATTTTCGTTTCCTATGTATAAAAAGTAATTGCGCTTTGATTTCATTTTCATAAGGACGATTGAAATTGCCTTGCAGTGTTAATTAAACGATGGAGATCATTCAACACTGCATACAAAAAATATATTTGTTTCTTTGATCTCTACTAACCTCTGCACTGAAACATTTACTGACCTGACGAAATTTAGGCTTAACTCGAGTTTCCCACCACTCGATTAGAGTCTTTTGCACTGGCCGAGAGGCTTTCAGTTCGTTCCACGTTTCCCTGATTAACTGGACATAACTATCATTGTGTAATAATGTGCTATTGAAACGCCAGTATCCTCTACCTTGTCGGTGTTTGATCAAATCTAAATTTATTTTGAGAATTGGTACACTTTGATCAGGAAAGCATACTGGAAAATTTTGAACACTAATTATATAGTCCTGAAATCTTGGTGCGACTTAAAACGTATCTATTCTTGACGCACTATTAGAGGTGATATGTGTGTAACCTGGACTTTCACCGTTGGCATGTATCCAAGCGTCACGCAGTTGTAACCCCTGCATCAATTCATGTAGCGTACGTGCGAAGTTGTATCCTGTGAATGAGTGACACTGTTGAAATCTCCTCACTAGTATAGTGTCTAGTGTGTGGGATGTCAACTCGGGCCCTACAACTGTAGAGAAAAAATCTTCTCTTGCCCGTCTATTTTGGCTTCCTGACGGAGTATACACATTACAGAGAAAAACAGAGCCTAATTTTGCACTTGTTTGCCTGCCAGCGGGATGGGGCACTACATTACTTAAATCCAAGTGTCGCCTACTAGCTATGGCAGTCCCTTGTGCTAATGGGGTAACATTGTTGTATACTTTTAACATGCTCAGTGCGGAAAAATCGTCTATTGCAACCTCTTGAAATAGGGCGACATCAATAGACGATTTAATGAGAAAGTCATTGAGATAAATTATTTTGGTCTTACCTTGCATTTGATTCAAATTTATAGATGCCAAGGTAAATGTTTGCATGATTATAACTGTCCACAACAGAAAACTAAAGTTACTTAAATTCTTCAACATTACAGATCTCAAACTTCTGCCTAGAATACATTAACTATGCTTTCCACTAAATAAATCTTGGGTAAGTTTGTTACTCTTTGAAGGTTTTTCTTTAGTTACATTTGCTGAATTACTTGTTAAACTAAGCTTTAAAACATCTTGTTTTGGGGTATCAGTTTCTACTCTAAATTCGTTATGAACTATTTTGGAACTTACGCATTCATTATATTTCTTCCTCTTTCTACGTAGCACCATTGACTCTACCGCCACTCACCGTAACCTTGAGACAGATCTTGACCGTGATTTCCTAGGTGAGGTAACTACGGGGAATTCTGCTTCCGGGAACAAAGCACTTGGGGGTGGTGGGGGGGTATGTGATGCATCTCCTCTGAAGTGGTCAAGGTTGACTGCTCCATCTCTTCCCTTCCTGTTGTAGTATTCTCCACACTAACTTCGTGTCTGGTACCTGTCTTCTCGTCGGTGATTAACTGATTATAGAGCTGTCCGTGTTCCCTCCTTTGTTATCTCTTGACGCAGGGACTTCAGCAACTGATGGAGCTGAATCTCTTGGTTTAGTCAACACGGTTGGCAGAGTAGGTTCATATACCATTGGTACATTGTCAGCGGGTATATTAACTGGCCTCCTGCGAGACTGGTTCCCAGGGGATCGACGTTTGGGACACTGTGCCACATTTTACCCTCTTCTGTTGTTGATTGTTGATGTTGATTTGGTGTTTTAAGTCCACTTTATGCACAGTAAGGCTAATCGGGACTGGACCTACAGTTTAAAGTGGAATCCGAACCACTTGTGCCTCCACCGGGTATCGAACCCGGGACACCTTGATTACAAAGCGACGACGCTACCACTGCGCCATCAGGGAGGCGACCCTCTTCTGCACACGCGAGGCACGTACGTGCCTGCCCAGGGTATGTTACCCAATATGAGTCTCCATTCATCATTAAATATGAGGGTATGGGTTTACGTAGTATTATTTTGATCAAGACATGTCCAGTTCGAGTACGGTAAATGTGATTCGCCGAGTATGTCTCGTCGTCAAGTTTCAACACTTCCCCATAAGAACTCATGCCTCGACTTATCACTTCTGCACTTAATTCAGTTGGAACTACATGGATTCTGACAATTACATGTCGCTGGTGGACCCATTCTACTTCAACCTTATGGTCACCATCTACATCACTATATATTACCTCAGCACCAAAATCATGAAGTAACCGTTCTCCTACCACTTTTGTCACAAATTTCACTTACGAAAGTAATCTATTTCAAAACTGAGCACTTGGTTCGTAGGCATTTGGTAGACATCATGAAACCATCGATGAAAATCCAATGACGTGGGTCGCGTTCTTACATCAGTGAAAACAAATTTCAAGGTGTTCTCTCTTTGTGTGTTCATCGTGATCTATTTCATCGTATCTTCACTGGCTCTCGGTAAGTGTATACTAAACCTCGCTTACACTCCAAGGGAAAAAACTAACACAACACTAGCAAACCGTATACGGCTCTAGCTAACTCGGACAGTTCGATCACTAAGCCTTCTCCCGCGAAGAGCGGAGTTCGCGACGAACTGCTTCCTGCATGAGTTGCAAGCAGACCTACACTACTTCGCCACGAGGGCCGGATAAAAGTTAAGAAAACCAAGAATCCATTGCTTCTACATGGTACGTTATACTGAAATATGATCACTCTGCCTGATTCAGTTTCCTTATCGTCTCTGGTGTTTCAAGATGGTCTTCAGTCACCAAGTATTTGAAAGGGAAAGGTGATTGTCCTGGCGCAGTTGTTCATTTATTCGAACCTCATTTGGCCTGTTGTCAAACGTATTTAATGCAACAGACAAACGCAGATCATTGAATCAGTTTTCACGATTTTCCCATATTGCAATATTCACAAATCCATTTTGGCACCACGTAGTTCTTTCCGTAGAAAATAGTAAACACTGGCAGCACTATTTTTTTTTAAGCTTTCGGTTTCCACATAACCACTCTAACTTCCCGCAAAAACAAACAGAACAAATAGAAATTCGCACGCTCGAGAAACTTTGAACCTCAAAAAGCGCTTGGAAAAAAAGTGACCGCGGCCAGCGAGTGTTACGAACTCATTTGGCGGATGTGTCTATGTACGTGATGTCTTAATAAGACTGAACGCTCTGAAACGTTTATATTCACATAGAATATGTCATACGCATGTCAGCAATCATATTTTTGTGTTTCTCGTGTGCTTTGAAACTTTATGTTTTTTTAAAAATATTAAAATTGTAACTTGCTTGGTTGATATGCTACAATGCTGGCGTGGACACTTAATCGTGCAGTTCGCAATACTGAGGACATCAGTTTACTTTACTGATGGCATCCCCGACTTGCTTCCACCCCTTGCCAATTGGAATACAAAGTTTCCCTCCACAAAGGATAGTCTCCCATTGGCTGATTCAAGGTCGCCTCGTTCTCTTGGGGAATCCTGCTGGTGTTGGCTTTTAAAAGCAGGCCAGGGTGATGTGTCACCGTCGCCGGCCAGATGATTTGTCAACAAGCCGCGAGAGGGTGTGGATGGTCACATATCGGAAAAGGACGAACATTACAGGCCTACGTAGGGTTGGTTCTGTTGAGGTAACAGGGAAGAAATAATGTGAACAACTAAAAGTTAAAGAAGTAATTTTGTAACCGTAATGCTGTGGACCAGTAACCAGTAGAGGAAACCACATACATGATTCCTTTATTCATCATTATTATCATCATTTGCTTCAGCTTTTGGTTAAAAGTCATTTACATGTGCAACAAACTTCTGTGTGAACGTATACATCAAAATTAAATGTAAATATTAAACGCACCGCATTGTGTATCATTCAATGGGAGGACAGTCCTAGGGATGGTCAACTCCGGCCGCCCGAGGTCCAGCACTTAAGGGTGCCCCACATAGATAACAATAATTGTTTGCTACTTTTCATTGCGGATTTATATGGTCTTGGTGTTCCCAATAAAGCAGGTATCTGATTGTTGTGACTGTCATCTGTTTACAACATTCACAATTAAGTTGTATCAATGATAAAAATCTTTGATAAGAAGAAAAACATTTCATTATCACTGTTACTGTTCTAATTATGTTTTATGGGATATAGTGTAATATACCAATTCGTAAGTAGATTTCTGCATATTCTTTCTTAAAACAAATAATATATTTGTACTATTTGCTAATTCGATTATGGGAGACTTTCAGCCAGGATTCGTGAATATATAATGCGGAAGTTATCTTCTAATTACTTTAAATAATGGATCGGAAGCAACATTCTTACAACTTAAGAACGGGAGTTTTCTTAAGATCCGATGTCATCGATAGTTTCAGGGAAAATGAAACTATTGAAGAAAATGCTAACCCAATGAAGAATATTATTTGTTGCAGTAACATTGAAGCAGATTCCCGTCTTGTGAAGTGCAATGGCTCCAAGAAATGGGAATATTTGGAGTGCAGAGGTTTGACTGTAATGCACTGGGTAATACTTTGTTCTTCTAATGAAAGCTATTTTTGTAAATCATAGTAAACCAAATGTTGATCCTTTTTTGTTAAAATCTTATACAAGTACAGTGAATACAAACTTGGACAAGATTACTGCTGCATTTCAAGTTACGGTTACCCAAAGTTTGCAGAAAAAGTAATGAAAATCTCCAAGAAAAGTTCCAACAGCAAATTCGCTGTGAGTTGCAACAAAATAATAAAATGTTGCAAAAGAAGTTGATTGATTGATTGATTGATTTGGAGTTTTAAGTCCACTTTATGCACATTAAGGCTAATCGGAACTGGACCAACAGTTTAAAGTGGAATCCGAACCACTATGTGCCTCCACCGGGCATCGAACCCGGGACCCCTTGATTACAAGGCAACGACGGTACCACAGCGCCATCGGGGAGGCCCACAAAAGGAGTTGCAAAAGGATGTGCAACAAACTAGTTAAATGTTGAAAAATGTGTTGCAAAAGGATATGCAACAAAATAATGAAATGTTAGAAAGGGAATTCCAAAAGGATTTGCAACAAAATAATGAAAATCTGGAAGAGAAGTCTCAAGGCATTCGAAATGAATTACAGCAGCATAATGTTAGTTAACGGCCGTCTTGATCATATTGAACATTCGTTACAAGATGTTGCCCAGACTTGTCAAAATGTTAGCACTGAGTTGAGGTGTAAATTGGATGAAGTTATTAGTACAATGCATGTCGAAGTTTCAGGTATTCATGAACAAATGAAGAGTCATGAGGGAAGGTTGGCAAGGTTGGAAGTCTGCAATGAGGAAATTATAGAGAAATTTACTCAACATGAGGTTAGGATTGAAACATTAAATGCGGAATTAGGTAGAATGAAAGTAGTTCAGACTGCTATATGTAGCTCTGAAACCTTGGTAAATGACCTTAGAGATAGGGTTATTTGTTTGGAGCAAGGTAATGCCATCAGCAACAGTGCTGCTAACGAAACTTTGAATGGAAGACGAGAACTGAGCAAAGAAGATGGAAATAGTAAACAAACTGAGCATGTGGCTTGTCAAAACAATAATGCAAATTCAAATCGAAGATCACGAAATGTTAAATTTCGGGCTAGTGCTCGAAGTGACAAACGTGATGTTGGTTCTTCCGGTTATGATTCATCTGATAGTGATGTATCTGCAATTACTAAACGTAAATCAGGTCAGAACGCTACTTCTTTAGGAACTGATTTCACCTATAGGCTTTCCAATACATCTTATTTGTGGGATCGTCCATCACGTGACGAATCACCTGCTCATTTCACTACACATCCGTTGGCCAATAGGGACTTCGCACTTTCGGAGAATACATATAGAGTGCATTACAATGAACTTTGTTCTACTACCCATTATGGTTATGGAAGTCCTCTGAATGCCAGTTTTCATAATGAAACTCAGTGTTGTACAACGAAAATTTATTCAAGTAATCCAATTTCTCAAATGTATGTTCAGTATATACCTTCATGTGAGAAGCCAATATATGCTGTTGCTGGTAATACAAATGCTAAAACTTCAAAATTATATTCCCAGAAATGACATTTTGAATGATCCAATTAACATTGCTTCTAGGAAATAATGAGTCTCCAAATTTTGAATCAAACCAGTTTTGTAAACCTGCATGTGCAGAATATAATACAAATATTTCTGCAGGAAACCCATTTGGAGAATGCCCGGGTAAAGTTATTGGTGTAAATTAGCTAAGCCAGTTACCACGTTTTAAATTTGATTGGTGTATCTTCTCAATATCGCTTGCAAGTTATTCACAAATGTTTTTACAATATTTCAGCGTATTGGTTCAATAGTGAAAGATGGAATTTCTCATCATATGATGATTTTGTGTGCAAGTTTCTTGAACAATTTGCTTCGAATGATTTGTTAGAAACCAACTTGCAGTTTTACGTTCTCGTAAATACAACACATCTTCTGGTTTATCATTAGAAGCGTACGCATTAAAGGTATATTCATCTTATTGCAACCTTGTAGAAAAGCCTAAACAAGCTGAGATAATAAGAGTAATTCTGAAGCAATTGCCAGAAACAGTTTCTAAGAATGTGGGTTGTCACGAAATGTCCAACCTTAAACAATTAACACAAAAACTCAGGACAATAGATTTATATTGTAGTGATAAAATCAAATATTTGTCACTACCTGGTGATTATATAAGTGCGAAGTACAACTCGAATAGTTTCGAAAAATCTAGGCATTTTGTAAGGCAAGTGTCTGTGGAAAATAAGTCATGCAGTGATTCATCTACCCAAACAGTAGCATCAGAGAATCGTATGGGCCAACCAGCTTCTAGGAATATCAGAAACACCAATAGGCAATCTGAAGCTAACCAAGATAGCTATAGGCGACAAAGTAACGATCGGTGTTTGTACTTTCATAATAACAATCAAAGAACAAACACTTAAAGGAACGCTAGTAATGGCAATAATACAGATGCACCTAGGTACAACAGAAATAGAAGATTTCAAAGTCCGACTCCATTAACACTAACTCAGAGATTTCAGCAAGTAACAATGGCGAAGAGGATATAGACATCATACTTTGGTGGCTTAAAAAGATACAAGATCTTAAATATTCACATCAAACAGTTACATAACTTTAAAATATTAAACATTCAAAACAACATTTAATACTATAACAAATCTTTGAAAGAATTACAATCAATTCGAAACTACGTTGTTACCCTTGCGCAACTATTTGTTAACATTCAACTATAACTCGTGTTTCTTCTCCAATGAACAGTGGAAGGGTTTGATATTTTGTAAATTGTGTCTACACTTTATCTGTTGTCCATCTAAAGACACCAAGTTCACAAAATTGTTCTTCACTTCCTCCACCAAAAATGGCCCCACATGTAAGTAATAATATTTATGGATAGGTTTGTTCAAGGCAGAACTTCTTGCATGATTCCTAACCATAACCAAATCACCTTGAACAATTGTAGGGGTTTCTGCATTTGAATGAGTCTTCTTTCTGGATTTTGAAAGTTTAGTTGTTTCAATTAACTGAATATATTTAACTGTACAAAACAATTCGTTCATCTCTTCTGGCCAGTCAGAAACAGTAGTTATTTTATCCCAAACTTCCTCGTATAGAAACATTTCAGCCGGAGTGAAACCAACAACCTCGTTATATAATTAATTTAGTAATTTTATAACATTTTTTAAAACTTTGGACCAAGATCTGTGGTTGGTTTTACAAAAGAGTCTAAGCAAACGAATGATATCTTTATTATATCTCTCAATTAGATTCGCATGAGGCGAATATGGTGAAGTGAGAATATGCTTTACACCAATTGACTTCAAAAAATTACCCATTCATTTGATTTAAATTGTGATCCATTATCTGTTAACATAACTGTACACATAGGATAATGATGAAAATAACCTAGGTTAATTCTGTTGATAATTCCTCACGTTGTTCCCTTCCTGAGAGGATAAGCCATAACATATTTGCTGGTCAATTCTACAATAGTCAGAATATGTTGATATCCTTGAGATAATGGCAATGGACCAATCAAGTCCAAAGATAAGAACTGATGTAATTTGAAAGAAATCACGTGAAGCTCCTCTTTGGTAATATGTTGTGTTTTTTGTTTCGTCCTTGCACATTCCACACAATCATCTAAATATGACTTGACACTTCCTCTCATCTTAGGCCAGAAATAGAATTTAGAACACTTCTTATAAAGCTTAGAAAACCCAAAATGGCCAGCCAAATCTTGTTGTTCATACAAAACTTTCTTGACAGCTGCTTCAGGTACAAAACTCTCCAATGATTCGAGTTTGTAGATCTATAAAACAATATATTTTTATGTAGTTTATATATTCCCTTAATTTCGAAATGGTCATCACCCTTGCCTAACATAGAAATTATACGTTGACATAATTCATCGTTTTGTTGTACTTTCATCCAATACAAAAAGTATTTTTCTTCAACTAAATCAATATCTGTGCAGTTTACATGTAAAGTGGAAGGAAAAAAGTTATTTTGTGCCTTAATTGGATATTTACTTAACGCGTCCGCAACTGTATTTGCAGAACCACTAACATGCTGAATTGTATAATCATAATTTTGCAGTTTCAAAGCCCATCTATTGAGCCTTGGATTTAACGATCTTGCTGAATTTAACCAAGAAAGTGATTGATGGGCACAGTGTATTACAAATGGTGTGCCCAATAGATATATTGAAAATTTTTCCACGGAAAAAAGGGTGGCAAGACATTCTATTTCATGCACAGACTATGTTAATTTTGAACTTCGTAAAATTCTGCTCGCATACTGTATAATCAAAGTTTCACCATCGGCAGAATATTGCCATAAGACTCCACCGATTCCTATTTTACTGTCATCAGTATTTACATGGAAGGTGTTGTTCAAGTTAGGTTGAGCTAACATCTCCGGAGACAACTCCAATTCCTTCAGACGTTTAAATGTCTGGAGATGTGCTCCATTCCATTCCCATTTCTAAGGCCCGTATTCATAGTCGTTTCTCAAGAAAGGAAAGCCTCTTGAGACCTCTCTTAAGACGCCATGCTGTTTCATAAACGTATCTCAAGATACTAGCCAAGAGACGGTTTACTTCACCATCTTGGATAAGAACAGTCTGTGCCAAGAGACACTTTTGGCGTTTCATAGTTCTCTCTCAAGATCCATCTTAAGATTCGCTGTTTCATAGACACTTCTTGGCAGCGTAAGAGCGATATTCGGTCTCTTAAGATCCTGTATTCGCCAAGAGAATGAAACAGGTCTCTTGAGATACCGAATGTTCTCTTGAGAAAATAAAAATGGACGTTGCAGTTAGAAACTATGATGAAGAGGATGGATATTTTGAAGATTTTCTCATTGCAACAGCTGTTTTGTCCAGTTTTTATGTCTCAGTTTTGCATCAGGTATGTAAATTGAACTACTCTCTACGTAATTATCTTAGTTTGAGGAAACATAAACCTTGTTAATTGGTTGTACTGCCTCTCTTTCTTCGGTTTATTGATTCATAAAGAAAAGTGTAATCCTGTATTATAATAATATTGCTTCTGCATGAACATTATTTGATTCTGAAGTAGTGCATCGATTTGTTACTCAGTTGTGTAGCAAAATAATGGAATACAATAGGATTTCGGTGCCGTTAACCCAATGTACTCCCTCGAGAATTGTTTTGTTTTCTTTTTAATGGACAGATTTCGATGTTTTACGTAATATTAAATTGGTTCCAACTCGCGGAAAACACAAATAACGGATGTATTTGATTCCAAAGTATGACCGGTGTAAGTTAAAACCTTCCATCTACGGTTACTTTCGCCGCCTTTTATTAGTAAAAAACCGTTTATGTGCACACAAAAAGAGTGAAAGAACACGTCAACTCCAAACCTAACACTCCTAACTTACGGACGAAAAATTTTAGCTCCTGTTGTGGAATGTCGTGCTGGGTGCTATATTCACTTGCACAAAGCCCTCAGGCTGTTTCACGGTAAGGTAACAGACGTACTTTATTTCACAATGACGCATCTGTGCGAGCTAAAAATAGTGAAAAACCTCAACATTTAACATAAACCATGCAAGGCATTTACTTTCTTGAGGGAGTACAGATTGTTAAGGGTACCTAGTATTTCTATTTTGGGCAACTACTGGCACAATGTGGTGAGACCACATATATCTTTCACACATTTTCAATGTATGTATGTCAAATTACTCACACTAACTTGGGAAAATAAACAAGACAATAACAGTTAATCAAACTACCTAACCTGTGCACTATAGAAGTTTCTGATTATTTTTAGACACACAAATGGAATACCTAACTGCCCTCCCTAACATGCAGTGCAAAAGATAGAATACAAGAAAATATTTGTGTCTTAAAAATAAATTTCCACAGTGACAAATCACGAGACCTGGTGAAAATAGCCCCAAAGCTTGGTTCATCACCTGGTGAATGAAGGTAGTTGCTGATTTTATTTTATTACTACAATATATATGATTACACAAAAATATATGATTTAACATGAACATATTTGAACAAGCATAATTGTGAAATCATGAATATTTCTCTTCTATTTTCCATTCCAAAGGTGTACACAGAAGAGGCTGTATCCCTTCAGATAATTTTTATTTGACATAAATTAATATAGGTCCAAACTCTGCTTTTGTAATTTCGATATTCTCATAGTACACACATGCATTTACATAAATCATATTCTACATGTGCCTATAAGCAAATACTGAACAGGTTTTCTGATGAGAATAATTTTACCATCCTGCTCGTGTGCACTCATGCAAGTAGTTTAGGCAGGTATGTAGCAATTGTTTAGATTTGAATGATACTGAAAAACTTTTACAAACACAGTTATTTTCATGTTATTAACTTCAGAAATGAGTATTTTCTGCATTTCAAAATGCACAAGATATGGACATTTTAATAATCAGGTATGTGTATTGGGTTAATTTGTGGTTAGGCATTAATTTATTGGAATGAATTTTCTTTACAACTTTCCATGTTCTTATTTTAAATTGTGAGATCAGTCTTAAGGATATTTTGTTGTTATTTTTTCAGGTAGTGCAGGTCCAAAAAGTAAGTTCTTGACTTCGTGGCTAGATGGGCAGGAAGTATTTATGATAATTCGATATTCCAAAGGACAAGATGCAATTCTTCATGGCAAGGGATATTCAGCTCAGCTCGACCATACCTCTACAGTCCATTCCAAGACCCACCAACGGATCCTGAAAGAGGTACAACTATGCCCATGCTCAGCAGAGGAATGGTGTGGAGAGTACCTTTGGGATATGGAAGCGACGTTTTCCACGTTTGTCCAGAAGACTTGGAAACAGTTCGAGACATTGTTATCGCGTGTGCAGTTTTCCACAATATGGGTATCATATACAGTGGCGATGTTGAAATTTTCAAGGAACCTCAGATATCATGTCTGTAGAAATAGAGCCTACACGTGTGCATCATAACAATGGTGAGCTGCAAAGGAGCTTCTTGTGAATAGACTGTTCATATGAATATAACAATGTGGTCAGCTTAAACTTTGTCAAAGACTATTCACTCAGTTTTCAATGTTTCTCTTTTTCTCTCGCACACAATTTTCTGCTTCAGCATGTGTGTGTGACAGTGAATTATAGTGGTAGGAATCCTAGTTTTATGAGATTCGCTTGATTTTTATTGTGAACGCTGTTTTAGCATTTTCCATGACGTTAAATTCGTATTCATCCAAGTGCTGTGTGCATTGATACTATTGATTGATACTAAGAATATCAAAAAGTTATCCTGCAAAACTGTATTTTCCTTAAAACCATGCATTTTATTACATGGTTTTAATGTCACCAAAAACATGTGTATTTTGTATACGTGGACAACATAATTTCATTTAACTTATGTTCTTTCCCCTTTTTTTTAGAGTCAAAGAAAATAATGAAATGTGACCTTCCTTTATGTATGACCAGTGAACAAGATTATTCTCAAAATAAATTAGTGCTTTACCTGTAAATTAGTTTTGATTTTTATTTATTACACAGTTTAATGTTTCTCAGTGATGTCCATGTGTCTAGTAAAATTAACTTCTCAGTGATGTAAATGTGTGTAGGAAAATTAACTATCTTAATTCCTTTGGTTCTTTTATGAATTTGTGCCGGACCCTGTGGCTGAGTGGTTAGCACATTGCACTGTGACGCCAAGGGTCCCGGGTTCGAATCCCGCTCGGGCTCGGTTGTTTGTGAATGTCCATTCATCAATTTCATCACTCATCCCCATCTTCGCAAATTAGCCAAGAGGCACAAAACGTGAAGTAAAGTAAACTAAATCAATCAATCAATTTTATGAATTTGTATCATGTGGATATTCTTGGAAGCCATGGGAGGGAGTATGTATGCACCATGTGCACACATGCACAGACAATCGATAAAAAAGTAACATAAAAATCTGTGGTATCACACCAAAAATTATTTACAACAGGAATTATATGCTTTCAACTATTCAGTATAGCCTGGTACAGTTGAGAGTTACTGAGGTAAGTAAGTGCATCAAATTCTCTTGATATCATTCATTAATGGGAAAAGGCCTGATGATAGTGTACCATGAAGCTAATGTTACTCTAATTGACTGGGTAAAAAAATATATACTCCTTATACGATTTGAAAAATAATGAGTAACTTATGCAAGAGAAATGTTCATAGGAAGCAATTGAAGGTCTCTGTGTGTAAAACATGCTAAGTGACACCTTGGTCATTTCCGAGTTCATTATGAAAAAATATTATTAGAAACTATACTGTAGATAAATTGTTTTTGTGTTGTGTTTACCAATTGCAGAAGGCTTCAAATTGTATGACATGGCAATTTCACTCTAAAATTGAAGGATGGCACATTTTACTTTGTAACTCAAAAATACCAAAATGTCACTTACCATGTTTTCCACCCAAGCCCTTCAATTGATCATAGCTTGCTGGAACATTTTATTGTGACCATGGACTCTCACTTTGTTTCTATAGCCTATGGTACAGCGTAAATGAGCAAAGGCAGAGAGGCTGTGATTAGGGAGTGGGATAAATTAGTTTGGTAATGTTTGTGCATCTCCTCATATGTGAGAATCCCATAATCTTGTACCTTCTGTTTTATGATGGAATAAAAAACACACCCAGTGTATTGTTATACACTTTTGCATTAAACTTTGATACATCTCAGATATTCATTAAATGACAGTAGATTTATTTTGTCTTCTGTCAAAAGTTTAGCTCTTAACATATTCTGAATATTTGATGTCCTTTGCTATACACTCATTTTGTGCATAAATGCCAGGCTATAATCGCTCCTCATATCTTGTTCACGTGTATTGTCACCACCCATTTGAAATTCCAACTTCTAGATGTTACGCTTTCTTCGTTGATGAATTTTACTTGTACTTGTGTCGAATTATGTCATTGCATTTCGCTTATACTCTTGAGAATAGGAGTGAACAATTTATATGCACATTGTGGAAATTCATTATGAGTATTCCGCTTGGGATTTCCAATCCATAGAAGTAGTTTTGGTACTAATCTGATATTCCCTGGACAGATTTTTTCATTTTTACAGAAGAAACTACTTAACGGTAATAAGTTCCTGTAGCATTGTTTAACATCTGGAAGGTGTTTTGTGTGATGTGGGAATGTTTCATAGCGGAAATTCAACCATTGACACATAGCCCCATGAACAATTCCCGGTCATGTTAGGTTAGGTAGGGTCACGTTTAGGTTACAATAGTTAAAAATTGGTTTCAAAAGAAATATGCGTAGCCCCACACACCATTTTCGCATAGCCCCACGAACCATCGACACACAGCCCCACAAACCATTTGCGGAAACATACGTTCTTCAGTTACAAAAACACTTTTATTAAAAAAAATACAATTACTCTGATCAAAAAAACGTGAATGAATTAAAGAATGTTCCGCGAAGCAGATAGGTAAATACAAATGTCAAAAATTGACAAAACGAAGAAGTTATAGCTGTCCGGGGAATATCAGATATTTACTGAAGTTTTTAGTTTCTTTCATGATTTCTTCTATTTTATGTATGTGGAAAGAGGACATCAAGTAGATTTCAGGAAAAAAAATTGTAAATATTAACAAAGTGAGCAACATCCGTTTTATGGTTTTCTGAAAAGAACATGACAATGTGCAGGTAAGTTTGGACTAGATAGCCCTTTCTCATTTGTTGCAATTTGATACTTGGGAAGAAAATGGAGAAGCATCCCAGTATTAGACTGATGTAAGGAAATTATGTTCAAACAGATTGATGCTACAGTGAAAGAGTGGTAAGGTTGGTAACCTTCAAGTTCATAAGATTCCTCAAATGCATGCCTGCAGCTGTAAATGCCCATTTTGCTCAACTAAAACTTTTTTTTATCTTATGCTTATGGATATATATTCACAAATGAATTGATTTTTCTAATATATAATGTATCAAATTTGTGTCCCAAAAAAGTTGAATTGAAATGGTTCTTGCACATATCAATGCAGCGATGTCCGTTGAACCATAGAAACCACAGGCTCTTAGTGCTAACAGTGTTGGACACGTTCCATGTACATATTTACTCCAGGCTGTCTACCAGTCAAGATAGTCAAGAAATCATGCTTGTGGTCAAGAATGTTTGCTATTTTTTTTTTTACAGTGTAGCGAGTTAAATTGTTATATACCTGTTCTGGGATTTAATAATATTGAATATTTGAAAATTTAAATTATATTGAGTTGTGTTTAAAATTTGTTTACTTTGGTTCTTAAGAATTACATTTTTGTATGCATAAAGTTTTGTAAAAATATTACATAACGTAATGTGGCCATTCCCCATCTAAGATGATATCTGGAGCATTAATTTTTACATGCATTAATAATTAAAGCAAGTCAAGCACAGCTTCAGTTTTCATCTTCACTGGCCTTCTGGTAAGGGTTTTTCATTGAATAAAAATATCTAAATTTGCAACTATGCCTAAGTAGTGAACGATTAAATAAGGTTAAGAAAAAGGGAAGAAAGATCAAGAATTTTGGATTTGTTATTTTGGTAGACACCCTGTACTCCGTTGATTAAAAATCTGTTTTGCAACGTGAATTGACAATAATAATGGATTTGAAAAACAGATGCAAAGACCTTCAAAGC
This sequence comes from Lepisma saccharinum, assembly GCF_977018435.1. Classification (NCBI taxonomy): domain Eukaryota; kingdom Metazoa; phylum Arthropoda; class Insecta; order Zygentoma; family Lepismatidae; genus Lepisma; species Lepisma saccharinum. Next base: position 62,484,973 of record NC_139238.1, on the reverse strand, counting down.
AAGACCAAAATTGTATTTGTAGGACTACAATACTATAAGAGAAGTAGTTTCGCAAAAATTGATAAGAATAGTTTTTTTTGACAAATTTTAAAAATCTGAAAATTAAGAATTGTTTAAAACCTTCCTGGTTGGACCGTAATAAAATTTCATTAGAATCGGACCACCCATTTCTTTTTTATAGAATTTCAAAGAGAGCGATTATATGCAAAAAAAAAGGGGGACACTTATTTCTCAAGACAAAAAAAATTGCGTAGCATAGATTAACGCAGAATTGAGTACGCTGAGTTTTGATGTAACTCGTTTCTATGTAGACTAATTACTGGTTAATTTTTAATTTGAATCCAAACTCGAGTATTTATAAGTTTTAATCCGTGAGTAGATAATTATTTTGTTGTTCTTGTTTCTCTTTCATCAACGTATATGAACAACAAAACATGAAGCTACAGCACAGCGCCTTTTATGTCTTTTCTTTTGTTTTACTACCAACATACAACCCTATCGCTAACCCAAGAAAAACATACAAAGCCAGGAAAGTAATTCATCTTCTGTAACAAAATCATCACTTATCGAAATAAATGTACTTTTAAGACTCTGTTCATAACTTCACGTAATTTATTAAAGTATTTCAAAATGTGTTTTGTTGTTTCTTTTGACAATTTCTCTTGCAGTTCTTTTAAGTAAGTATCACTTCAGGCAATCGCATCTCAGGATCGTTGTCTTGGCGAAGAGAAAGTTTCTTTCCTTAGGAAGAGCGGCTCTTAGCCAAGAGTCTCTCAAGATACGACTATGAAACGACACTGTCTCAAGACGAGATTACCTTCCCAAGATCGTCTTGGCTAAGAATCTCTTACACAGTGTCTTGAGATTTAACTATGAATACGGCCCTTATTCGTTCTAAGTAAACCGTATAAAGGAGCAGCAATCATTGCAAACTTATCCACAAATTTTCTCCTCCAATTTACTGTTCCTAACAATTTTCTTAACGCTATTCTATTTGTTGGAGTAGGATATTGGTTATTACTAGATTTCTTCCTGGATCTACAGCGATGGTTTCACCTGATACTGTGTGACCAAGAAACTTCACTTCTGTTTTACAAAATGTGCACTTCGATAATTTGATGGACATATTTACTTATTTCAAAGTTTTCAACACATAGTCCAAATGTTTTAAATGACTTTGCAGTGATGATGAAAATATGAGAATATCATCCACATGCACTATAAGAAATGAACTAGTATAATTGCCAAACATTTTATGCATTCTGTCGACAAAAACACTAACAGCACTCTTAATACCAATAGGCAAAAAATGAAATTCCATTAAAATACCACGATATGAAAAGATGTGAACTTAGAAGATCTAGGTGTCAGTGGTATTTGAAAATATCCACAAGTTAGGTCAATCGTCGAAAAGAATTTTGCGCCTCTCAACCTAGCCAAAGTTAAGATATAGGTTCAAACTGTGTCATGGGTGAAATTTCATGTTCATTCAGCTTCCTAAAATCAACAACAGGCCGCCACAATCCACCTGCCTTTGGAACGATGTGGAGTGGGTTCCGGTATGGAGAAGTACTTTCATGAATTACTCCCCACCTTTACCATTTCTTTAATTCTTTCTCCATATCATCTCACCTAGCGAATATAATAGGGTACGTAGATGCCACTATAGGTTCATTTGTATGTAGCTCTGTGTCATAAGATTCCATTTTGGCTGCCTTTAGTTTGTCCGAAAACATATCTTGATACTTCAGTAATAAATTAAATAAATTATCAGCAACTCCAGCTTCACAATATTCGTTGCCATAAACTTTCTTATGGATGTCTTCTTCGGAAGCTAGAATGAATTAGTTCAACAGTAGTGATACGATAATTAATTATAGCCTTGTACTGCCACAAAAATAGTACTCCCAAGATCAAATCTCCATGTACACGTGGAAAAATTATCTCCTAACTGCATAATGGCGTATTTAAAACCTACAACTTTTATGACTTGCTCACCAGCCAACTGAATTCCTTCTGTTGGGTCCATCTTTATACTTGACAATAAAGAACTTAGAGTGATCCAAACCTTGTAATTCAACATATTACATTGACTACCAGTGTCAATTAAACAATTAAGAAACAAGTCACAAATTATTCTCCGTATTTCTGGTGCTTCAAGTAAAGGTGTAGGAGTTCCTTTATCTGTAGCATTCCACTCAGGCTCTGAATCAAACCACTCCAGCAAAAATGCAACAGGCAAAACATCTTCTTTATCAACACCTAAATATTTAACTCTATTAAAGTCACCGAGGCAAGACTTAACATGCAAAAGGTAAGGATCATAATTACAAGTAAATTCCATGTGGTCATCCTTTGGCAGGGTGAATTGGAGCGCATTTCCCCGCCTTAGATGTTTAATGTTCTAGGAGGGCTCCCACAAGTAACATTAGTTAGTGAGGAACATTCTTGATTTAAACTAATGTCATTGCAATTCATTCAATTTCGAAAATTTCCATTCTTCCTTGCTGAAATTTCTGAGTTAGTGTTAATGGAGTCACCTCGAAATTCTGTATTGGTCGGACTTTGAAATCTTCTATTTCTGTTGTATCTAGGTGCATCTGTATTATTGCCATTACTAGCGTTCCTTTGAGTGTTTGTTCTTCGATTGTTATTATGAAAGTACAAACACTGATCGTTACTTTGTCGCCTATAGCTATCTTGGTTAGCTTCAGATTGCCTATTGGTGTTTCTGATATTCCTAGAAGCTGGTTGGCCCATACGTTTCTCTGATGCTACTGTTTGGGTAGATGAATCACTGCATGACTTATTTTCCACAGACACTTGGCTTACAAGATGCCTAGATTTTTCGAAACTATTCGAGTTGTACTTCGCACTTATATAATCACCAGGTAGTGACAAATATTTGGTTTTATCACTACAATATAAGTCTATTGTCCTGAGTTTTTGTGTTAATTGTTTAAGGTTGGACATTTCGTGACAACCCACATTCTTAGAAACTGTTTCTGGCAATTGCTTCAGAATTACTCTTATTATCTCAGCTTGTTTAGGCTTTTCTACAAGGTTGCAATAAGATGAATATACCTTTAATGCGTACGCTTCTAATGATAAACCAGAAGATGTGTTGTATTTACGAGAACGTAAAACTGCAAGTTGGTTTCTAACAAATCATTCGAAGCAAATTGTTCAAGAAACTTGCACACAAAATCATCATATGATGAGAAATTCCATCTTTCACTATTGAACCAATACGCTGAAGTATTGTAGAAACATTTGTGAATAACTTGCAAGCGATATTGAGAAGATACTCCAATCAAATTTAACATTGTTAAATTAATTTACACGAATAACTTTACCCGGGCATTCTCCAAATGGGTTTCCTGCAGAAATATTTGTATTACATTCTGCACGTGCAGGTTTACAAAACTGGTTTGATTCAAAATTTGGAGACTCATTATTTCCTAGAAGCAATGTTAATTGGATCATTCAAAATGTCATTTCTGGGAATATAATTTTGAAGTTGTAGCATTTGTATTACCAGCAACAGCATATATTGGCTTCTCACAAGAAGGTGTATAATGAACATACATTTGAGAAATTGGATTACTTGAATAAATTTTCGTTGTACAACACTGAGTTTCATTATGAAAACTGGCATTCAGAGGACTTCCATAACCATAATGGGTAGTAGAACAAGGTTCATTGTAATGCACTCTATATGTATTCTCCGAAAGTGCGAAGTCCCTATTGGCCAACGGATGTGTAGTGAAATGAGCAGGTGATTCGTCACGTGATGGACGATCCCACAAATAAGATGTATTGGAAAGCCTATAGGTGAAATCAGTTCCTAAAGAAGTAGCGTTCTGACCTGATTTACGTTTAGTAATTGCAGATACATCACTATCAGATGAATCATAACCGGAAGAACCAACATCACGTTTGTCACTTCGAGCACTAGCCCGAAATTTAACATTTCGTGATCTTCGATTTGAATTTGTATTATTTTTTTGACAAGCCACATGCTCAGTTTGTTTACTATTTCCATCTTCTTTGCTCAGTTCTCGTCTTCCATTCAAAGTTTCGTTAGCAGCACTGTTGATGATGGCATTGCCTTGCTCCAAACAAATAACCCTATCTCTAAGGTCATTTACCGGCTCTGTTACTTTGTAACCCCATATTTTTGAACCATCAAAACTTCATTTGCCTAATTTTGTACTATTTTTGTACTACTCAAAAATGCTAAAAATAATTTTTGTACCACTCAATTTACCGTCGAAAATCGAAAATCATTTTTCGGGTTACAGACTAACGTCTCAACCTCATCATCGGTTTCGGCGAAGTTATCAACATCAAAATAATGTGCTATTTATGTACCATTTTGTACCACTATTTAAAAATTTTGTACCCGTCAGAAAGAGCCAGAAAAAAGGGTGGAAAATTTGTACCTTGCAACCATATATTTTTGTACCGTCTGGAGTTGCATCAAAGAATATTATGCTATTTCTGTACTATTTTTTTTAAAATTAAACTTTAAATACACTACTTTGCAATAAGTGGATATCTGATTTTATACCGTTCTTAAAAACCCTCAAAGATTTAGTAAATTTGTATTTATTTCTTAGAGGCAGCAACTCACGGAGCAAATTGGACAAAATTTTATCGAATGTGTGAGGTTTTTGTCTGCTTAATGTCTGAATAAAATATCTAGATTTAGTACTTTCCAATAAGCTCCTATATTATTTTCGTACCGTTACGTAAAAGACGAAAATATTCTTTTTAAATTTTTGGATTTTTCACAGCAATGTACTAATGTATATGAATACATGGACAAAATATTATTACATTGTTGAGTTTAGAGCTATTCAATTCATCAACACAATTTTATAGACATGTACTTTGTATCAAGTCCCTTTTCAGTTTTCGTAAAGTCACGAAAAAACGGGAAACATTTTATAAATTTCACATTCCTCTAAAAGATATGCACTTCACAAGAAAATATACACCTAATATTAACAAATAAGTGCGGTTTATATCTGTTTAACGCTTTAAAAAATGTCCTAAATGAGTACCTTCTATTTGGCCCCATTTTGATTTTTGTATCATCACGGAAAAACCCAAAATAATTGTCAAATTTTGATTTTTTTCACTTCGATGTTCAAATTCCATGAAACCCATCGACAAAATGTTGTTGTATTAGTGAGCCTTATACCTCTTCAATCCTTCAAAATAACGATATGGACTCGTACTTTGTATCAAGTCCCTTTTTGATGTTTGTACCGTCACGGAAAACCCGGAAAATATTATTTAATTGTTACTTCTTCGTTGAAACACGAAGTTCACAACAAACTACAGACCAAATATTATTATTGAGTGTGTGAGGTTTGTTTCTAAGTAATCTTTAAATAAGATCATCTATCTGATTACTTTCTATTAAGCCCGTTTTCTTATTTTTGTAACGTCACGAAAAATCCGCGATATATTTTTGAATTCTTACTTCTTCGCTGAGACACGAAGTACACAACAAGCTATACACCAAATATATCGAATGTGTGAAGATTGTATCTAAGTAATATTTATATAAAGTCATCTATATAATTACTTTCAATTAAGCCCGTGTTTGATATTTGTAACGTCGCGAAGAATCCGGGAAAGAATTTTGAATCCTTACTTCTCCGTTGAGACACGAAAATCTCAAGAAACTGTTGACCAAACATCATCAGTGTGTGAAGTTTGTAATTAAGTAATCTTTATACAAAATTTTATATATGATTAGTTTTTATTAAGCCCGTTTTTTATTTTTGTACCGTCATGGAAAAACCGGGAAATAATTTTGAATTCTTACTCCTTCGCTGAGACACGAAGTTCAAAGAAACTATATACCAAAAATTATCGGGTGTGTGAGGTTTGTATCTAGTAATCTTTATATAAAATTTTCTATGTGATTACCTTCCGCTAAGTCCGTTTTGGTTTTCTTACCGTCACGGAAATCCCGGGAAATATTTTTGATATCTTACTTCTTCGCTGAGACACGAAGTTCACAAGAAATTATATACCAAATATTGTCAAGGGTGTGAGGTTTGTATCTAGTAATCTTTATATAAAATGTTCTATGTGATTACTTTCCATTATGGCCGTTTTTAATTTTAGTACCATCACGGAAAACCCATGAAATATTTTTGAATTCTTACTTCTTTGCTGAGACACGAAGATCACACGAAACTATAGACCACAAATTATCTAGTGTGTGCAGATTGTATCTAAGTTATATTTATATAAAATCATCTATCTGATTACTTTCTATTAAGCCCGTTTTTGTAAATTTGTACCACCACGAAAATCCGGGAAAGATTTTTGAAATCTTACTTCTTCGTTGAGACACGGAAATCACAAGAATCTATTCACCAAAAATTTTCGAATGTGTAAGGTTTGTATCTATGTAAACTTTATATAAATTGACATGTATAATTACTTTCTGTTAAGCCACTTTATCATTATTGTACCGTCACGGAAAACCCGTGAAAATTTTTTGAATTCTTACTTCTTCGCTGAGACACTAAGTTCAGAAGAATCTCTACACCAAATATTATCGAGTGTGTGAGGTTTGTATCTAGTAATCTTTATAAAACATTTTCTATGTGATTACCTTCCACTAAGTCCGTTTTGGTTTTCTTACCGTCACGGAAATCCCGGTAAATATTTTTCATATCTTACTTCTTTGCTGAGACACGAAGTTCACAAGAAACTATACACCAAATATTGTCAAGGGTGTGAGGTTTATATCTAGTATTTCTATTAATCCCGATTTTAATTTTTTTACCATCACGGAAAAGCAGGAAAATATTTTTGGTTTCTTACTTCTTCGCTGAGACACAAACCTATATAGAGTGTGTTCGGCTTGTATATAAGTAATCTTTATTTAAAATTTTCTATATGGTTGCTTTCTATTAAGCCCCATTTTCGATTTTTGTTTCGTCACGTAAAACCCGGGAAATATTTTATAATTCTTAATTCTTCACTGAAACACGAAGTTCACAACAAACTATAGACCAAATATAAACGAGTGTGTGAGGTTTGTATCTCAGTAATCTTTATATGAAGTCATCTATGTAATTACTTCTTTAAGCCCGTTTCTTATTTTTGTACCGTTACGAAAAATCCGGGAAATATTTTTGAATTCTTACTTCCTCGCTGAGACACGAAGTTCAATAGAAACAATAGACCAAATATTATTCAATGTGTTAGGTTTGTATCTAAGTGATTTTTATATGTTGTCATCTACATAATTACTTTCTATTAAGCCCGTTTTTGATTACGTGACTGTACAAAATTCAAAATCAGGCTGAATAGAAAGTAATCTCACAGAAGACTTTATATAAAGATTACACATATACAAACATCACACATTCGAAGATATTTGGTCTATAGTTTCTTGTAAACTTCGTGTCTCAGCGAAGAAGTAAGAATTCAAAAAATATTTACCGGGTTTTCCGTGGCGGTACAAAAATAAAAAACGGGCTTAATATAAAGTAATCATATAATATATTTTATTTAGAGATTTCTTAGATGCAAACCTCACACACACCATAATGTTTGGTCCAGAGTTTATTTTGAATTTCGTGTCTCGGCGAAGAAGTAAGAATTAAAAATATTTCCACTATTTTTCGTGACGGTACAAGAATCATAAACGGGCTTAATAAGGATGTAATTATATAGATGACTTTATGTGCGGATTACTTAAATACAAACCTCACACATTCGATAAAAATTGGTCCATATTTTGTTATGAATTTCGTGTCTCAGCGAAGAAGTAAGAATTCAAAAATATTTCCAGGGTTTTCCGTGATGCTACGAAAATAATAAACGTTCCTAATAGAAAGTAATCAGATAGAATATATTATTTAAAGATTACTTAGATTCGGAACTCACACATTGGATGATATTTGGTCCATAGTTTCTTGTGAATTTCGTGTCTCGGCGAGGAAGAAAGAATTAAAAAAATCGCGGATTTCTCGTGACGGTACAAAGAGAAAGAAACGGGCTTAATAGAAAGTAATCAGATAGAAGATTTATTTAAAGACTACTTAGATACAAACCTCATACATTCGATAATATTTGGTCGATGGTTTCTTGTGAATTTCGTGTCTTAGAGAAGAAGTAAGAATTTAAAAATATTTCCCGGATTTTTCGTGACGGAACAAAAATTATAAGCGGGTTTAATTGAAAGTAATTATATAGATGACTTTATGTAAAGATTACTTAGATACAAACCTCACACATTCGATAATATTTGGTCTATAATTCGTTGTGAACTTCGTGTCTCAGCAAAGAAGTAAGAATTAAAGAATATTTTCTGGGTTTTCCGTGACGGTACAAAAATCAAAAAGGGACTTGATACAAAGTACGAGTCCATATCGTTGTTTTTAAGGATTAAAGAGGTATAAATCTCACTAATATGATAACATTTTGTTGATGTGTTTGATGGAATTTGTACATCGAGAAAAACAAAATTTGACAATTATTTTGGGTTTTCCGTGACGATACAAAATTCAAAAAGCGCCTGCTAGAAAGTACTCATTTAGGATTTTTTTAACGTTAAACAGATATGAACCTCACACATTTGTTAATATTTGGTCCATATTTTTTTGTGAAGTGCGTGTCTTTCCCTGGTTTTTCGTGACTTTATAAAAACTGGAATGGGCTTGATACAAAGTACACATCTATAAAATTGTATTTATGGATTGGGGAGCTCGAAACTCACCAATATAATAATATTTTGTCCATGTATTCATATAAATTAGTACATTGATGTGAAAAATCCAAAATTTGAAAAAATATTTTCGGGTTTTCCGTAACGGTACAAAAATAATAGAGGGGCTTATTGGAAAGTTCTCATCCTAGACATTTTATTCAGATATTAAGTAGACAAAAACCTCACCCATTCGATAAAATTTTGTCTATTTTTTTCCGTGAATTGCAGCTTCTAAGAAATAAATACAAATTTCAAAATTTTTGTGACGTTTTTAAGAACGGTATAAATATCGGATATCCACTTATTGCAAAGTAGTGTGTTTAAAGTTTAATTTTAAAAAAATAGTTCAAAAATAGCATAATATTCTTCGATGCAACTCGAGAGGGTACAAAAATATATGGTTGCAAGTTACAATTTTTCCCGCCTTTATTCTTGCCTGTTTCTGATAGGTACAAAATTTTTAGATAGTGGTACAAAATGTTACATAAATAGTACAATATTTTGATGTGGATAACTTAGCCGAAACCTATGATAAGGTTGAGACGTTACTCTGTAACCCCAAAATTGATTTTTGGTTTTCGATGGTAAATTGAGTGCTACAAAAATTATTTTTAGAATTTTTGAGTAGTACAATAATAGTACAAAATTTGGCAAATGAGGTTTTGATGGTACAAAAATATGGGGTTACAAAGTAACGGAGCTTGAAAGAGAACTGTCAAGAGCCTGGTGGGTAATTGTCATTAGTAATGCACCCCCATGAACAATGCCCGTGTATGTAAGAAAGTTGATTATAAGAGAAATTTGTTCAAAAATGTTTAGGATTATAGGGTGTGGGATGATTTCAATTTTTTTGTTTTTCTTTTCTTGTATTAAGGCATGACAAAAACTTCGAAATATGCATTTCAAATTGTTTTTCCTTTGCCCTCTATTGGATAAATTACAATGCAATACTGTGCAATATGTGTACAATTATTAATTATTACACCATTGAGAAAAATGTTAATGAAATGTTTCATTAGACCCAACATTGTAATGCTAGTGCAAATGCTTAAATATAACAGAATTCCAGGATGAAGTTTCATTTTATAATTTGAGATTCTTAGCTAATAGTAAACATTTAATCAAAACTATTGAATTTGCATTTCCGATTTGCTTGGTTCAGATTTTCAAAATGATCCTGCACATACCATTAGCTGTTACTTGATAAATTGTGAGTCACATCATCATTATTAAATAATAACCATATTAAATAATAAGTATTTATGAAGTTGTTATGATTTACCAAAATGGTTGTATTGCCTGTGAAACAAGCAAGAAGTTTTTACTAAAAATATTTCTTTTGAAGCTGACGTTGAAATGCAGCTATTGAAATCCGAAATGTTAGTAGCTGAAGGACGTTTGGTCAAGCAAACTGGGAGTAAAGGTGCAACCAAGAAATTTGGTTGAAGTACTGTATAATTATCTAAGGGATGTGGACCTAAAACTCAGTTAAATATTTATTTCTTTCAGGTTTGCTTACAACAATGTTGCATCTAAAATTAACTGTTTTCATTAAATAGACGTTTTGATATCCATCACAATGGTGTATAGTATGGTTAATGATAATAATGTGAGGGAAGAGTAATTTACTTTGTACTAAGTTTTATTAAATAATATAATAACTAATTTGACTAAATCAGATAATTTGAAACCTATCATTACACAGAAATTTTTTTTTTTATATATATATATATATATATATATACAAGTACTCATCACCATATTGAGATTTTGTAAAATTAAGTGCAAGATTCACTGCATGCCAAGATAGAAAATGAAAAACGACTACGATTTTAAATTGTGCATGACAAAAAAGTAAAATTATCTGTTGTATGTAATTCGTACATTTGGCACTTCGATGAAATTATTCATAAAGATATACATTTTTCAAAAAATGGTGTAGCAACGAATTAATTCAAAATTATACCACTTCATGTAGATTGATGTTAGAAAAAGAAACGTAAAAATGTAATCTTACCCAATAGCTTGATATGGTAAACTTGATTTAATGAAAAACTGTTGTGTAGTGAGTGACCTTTCCAAAGACACCCACATGTCAACTTCCTTTCCAAATAGTACACTCTTGGCTTTATTTTACAGACTAGCAAGGCTCTGGCTTCGGAACTCGCTGGACAGTATAATTCTCCATAGAATTCATGTTGTGTATATAACTCATATATATGTTTGTGATAGACCTTTCATCCATTTCATTATATCACCATTTTATTTGGCAAATCGCCTATCTTTTCGATTAGCCAAAGGGGGTAGAGCAACAATGTAAAAAAAATCAAATCAATTAATAAATTATTAGGAAACTTTTATTTTTAATTCAAAATGCTTTTGTCTTTTAATATATCTTTGAATAATAATGGAAATTGCATTTTGTATGAACTGAGAGAAGTTGAATTTTAAATTTGTTGTGTATACAAACTAGATTTAAGCTTGTTCTGATTAATACAAATAGCTAAAGATGTTTTATGTGAATAGTGCTTGTAAGATTAGTATTGTCATGTTGTTTGTGGAAGACAAATGCTTTGCTTACAATGTATGGCAATATCAAAATGGCCCTCTTTTGAAAAATTTTCTATGTGTGCATCTCACAAATCGTAGAGGTGGGGTGGTGTTGAATGACTAGTTTGTGGTCCTCCCAGCTCTGAAAGATCCACTGACTGGCAACAGGTACAGATGGGGGCTAGAAGTAGAGTAAAAACACTGTCTTGTAAAAATAACTATCAATAAAAGACTATTGATATTCCCAAAGTAAAATATTCCAGACGTAAAATATTTCCACTTTTTGGGTCTCTACGTAGGGACTGGTTTTGTGTAAAGGCGCACTACATAAGAGATATAATGATATGAAATTAAGAATTTGGAATGTTATAAGCCTCTACAGACCTGGATCATATCAGTCAGCAGTTAATAAGGTAGCTAAATATCGAGCAAGTCAGAATAATTTGCATAATTAATACAACTCCTATTGAGGTATGGTGTTTCATTTGTAATATTATTAATGATTCTCGTAATATAATAGTAATAAATGTTAATTGAATTTTTATATCAATTGGTAGTTTTAAAATAGATTTCTAGTTTTGTAGATGTAGTAGCCGTTCAGGGAGTTAGGTGGTTGGAGGAACGTAATCCTATATATATGTATAGATATATGTAAACATACACACCCACCTACTCACACACACACACACACACATACACATTACTTTGTAGTGGTGCTAAAATCATTGCTAGCATAATTGGAACAGATCTTTGATAAATTTTCTAAATGTGATGTGAAAATTCTGTAAGGTAAATGTGTAAGTTTGTAAAGAAGTGATGTTTAAATCAATAAATGAACCAGTCCAAATGGTATGCAAACATCATGTGCAGCTTGTCGTGTGACTTTGATACTAAATGTTGCATTTATTTCTGAAGATTCTTTTCCAAGTGACAAGTGCCGGAAGTTGAAGATAAAATGAAAATACAACCAGATTTTGTATTTTCCTGCTTCACACATTTCATTTTCTTGGTCCCAATGAAACAAATATTTGGAAAATTTTCTCATATTTTACATTTTCCCACATTAAAAATTCATTGGTTACAGTTCCTTGAAAAACATATATTCAAGGTTCAACTGTACTATTCTTGTCATAAAAGGCACATTTCACATGACTCCTAAATATTAGTTTCTTAAAAGTTGATGTGAATATTGAACTTTGCCAACTTTTAAATAGCATAGCAGCTGTATTTATGATGGGGTGACTGACCACACAGATGGACTTATTATCTACAAAAGGTATGAATTATATAGAAACTTACTATGACAGCTACAAGTGGAGAACAAAGGTGAGTTGGAGATTTGTTTTATGTCCACTTTATGCATATAAAGGTTAATCAGGATTGGATCTAAAGTTTAAAGTGGGCACTGTCATGTGCCTCCACAAGGTGTAGAACCCAGGACCCCTTGATTGAAAGACATTGATTTTACTATGTCATTTTACTATGAAATATAGTATATCAGAGAGAGATAAGAAAAAAATGCAAATGCCCCTAGACAAGAGGATTCACATTGAATTAAAAGTCAGAGAATAAGTTGGTCATGGTTTTACCTGGAAAATATTTCTTATTATTTTGAAGGTGTATGGCTGCATTTGTATTTATTTTACATTATATTATTTTTCTCTCACTTTTGGTTAATCATGATAACAAGACAGAATAATGAGTATTACAAACGTCACACAGGATTAATAGGTTATGCATTCAGACACCAGAGTCCCATTTGTCTGCAAAACTCCGTTTCCAGGGTGTAGAAAATGCATGAGAGATTGACATTTGAGTGCTTTCTGGAAAAGACAACTTGCACCATCAAAGATCTATAATAATCTTGTAATCATGGTAAGTATATGTAATCTTTAGTGTTATGGAGCATGTGCAGAAGCGAGAAATTGGATAGAAACTGAATTGGTTTCCCTTGTTCTGTAATGATTCCATTAGAGACCTATGACTTCAATTAAGGTCTTGTTAGTTTACAATAGCTTTGACTCGTACTGTATTTAATTAAATTCACGTAAACATACATAATATGATTCTCATCCCAACTTTACACTGTTGAAACATAGTTAAAATTTGTGCAATATTTCACCCCTTAAGTTAATATATTTCATTTCCAAAATTATCTAATGGAAATCACTAAGACAGCAAGCTTGAATGTTTAACTGATTCACAATTGAAAGAACCAATGCAATTATTATATGTTGTGCCTGCCTTTTCACAGAGAAAAGATAACAATTTAACTACCTACTAACAAATTTTTGGTTACCATTTTTTTAATATGATTTTCTGAAAGAATAATTTATGTACGTGAGAAGTTTCCTTCTTTCTCAACCAACCACTTATACTTTTAAAAGCATCAGGGATGCCTTGACTTAAATGAAAAGCAAATATTCTAGAAATTACATCACTCACGAGGTGTCAGTATATGGAATGCAGATTTGAAAATATTGATAATATGTCGGGCACTTCATAACTAAGAGGTAATTATTACCAAAAATAATTATAGTATGAATCCATGGTAAACATTGTGAAAACTGTGTATTTTTTAAAAAAAATCTTTTAAGATATGACAAGATGTTACAACATAATTTAGTGCTTTTTATACTACCTCTGGTTTTTATTAAAACACTAAATAACATTGTTTTGCCAACTTCTGCTTCACAGGGTCCACTTACTTTGCAAAGAGTCATTGGAAAGAACCAGATATAAAAATACACCAACAATATTACTGAAAGGTTAATTCCATAGAACATGAAGAGCATTAAATAACTGACAGAAGACACCATCAACAATAGAGAGACCACAGGTATGAAAGGATGGAAGAGCAACCCATGGGAGGTTGCTTCCTCCCTCCCAAATTCTAACATTCTCTCTCTCTCTTTATCTTACCCTTTAATGCATTTCTTCTTTTATCACTTAACATCCATATTTCCCTCTATTCTCCTTAGAGACATTGTAACCTCCCATCTCCCTCCTACTCCCTATCCTACTCTTATCAGTCTCCAGGAGGCCTACCTTATGTCTCTCTTCTCCTTTATCTCTTTCTCCATTCTAGTTGGAGGTAAGGCATCCTCTTATCTCCATCCACACATGTAATATATATCTATCTTATCATTTGAGTTCCTACATCCATCAATCTCCCTTCCTAACCCCTATCTCCCCTGCACATTTTTTTCAAGACATTGCAGCCGGACCCTGTGTCGAAGTGATTAGCACATCGTGCTGCAACGTTAAGGGTCCCGAGTTCTCTCTTTCTTCTTGGAGGCTTGGCTTCATCATATCTCCCCTCCCACTTATAATGCATCCCTCTATTCTCCATTCTGCAATCTCTTTCCAAACTCCTTGCCCTCCCTCGTCATTCTCCTTGAAGGCCTGACTTTCTAGAAGGAAGTATCTCTTACTACTTGATATCTCTGCCTCCCTCCCTACTCCTTACTTTTCTCCCTCTTCAATCTTTTTCGAGATCTCACATCCTCTTATCTCTCTCTCAATATTCCTTATCTCTTTCTTCATTTTCCTTGTAGGACTGACTTCTTTATTAATCCATTCTCTTGAAGTTTGAATTCCTACTTTTCATTCTTTTGTCTTCATCCCTTTGTTTATTCTCATTAAGGTCTTCCATACCCTATTTTTCTCAGTACTTCTTATCTCTCTATCCATTCTCCTTGGAGACATGGCTTCTTCCTATCTTCCTCCATACCCCTTATCACTTCTGCTATACTCATTGGAGGCTCAATCTCCTGACATCCTAATAGCTATACCTCATCTTTCTCTCAATTTTTCTTCAAAGCTTGGCTTTCTCCCCTCTCTATTCCTAATCGCAATTATGCCTCCCTCTATTTTCCTTTCAGTTCCTGTATCCATTAATACACCTCCCTAGTCCTCATCTCCCCTCCACTCTTTTTCGAGACAGTGCATTATTTTTACTACTAATGTATTTCTTGTCACTCCCTCTCCATTCTCCTTGAAAGCCTGACTTCCTTCTGTTACTAACGCTAATTTCTTTATTATAATCCATTCTCTTGGAGTTTGAATTCATACTTTTCATTTTTTTGTCTTCATCCCTTTGTTTATTCTCATTAAGGTCTTCCATACCCTTTTTTCTCAGTACTTCTTATCTCTCTATCCATTCTCCTTGGAGATATGGCTTCTTCCTATCTTCCTCCATACCCCTTATCACTTCTGCTATACTCATTGTAGGCTCAGTTTCCTGACATCCTAATACCTATACCTCATCTTTCTCTCCATTCTCCTTCAAAGCTTGGCTTTCTCCTCTCTCAATTCCTAATCTGAATTATGCCTCCCTCTATTTTCCTTTCAGTTCCTGTATCCATTAATATACCTCCCAATTCTCATTTCCCCTCCACTCTTTTTCGAGACATTGCATTCTTTTACCTACTATTGTATTTCTTATTGCTTCCTCTCTATTCTCCTTGAGGTATGGCTTCCTCCTATCTCCCTTCCCATTTCTAATGCTTCCCTCTATTCTCCTTTGAGACCTTGTACTCTGCAATCTTGTTCCATATATCTTACCCTCTCTCATCATTCTCAATGGAGGCCTGACTTCCTCCTATCCCCCTTCCTGCTACATATCTCTCCCTCTATTACTATTTGAGTCCTTGTATAAATCAGCCTCCCTCCTTACTCCTTACCTCTCTCCAAATTACATTTCGAAGCCTAATATCCTGATATTTCTTTCCCAATATTCCTCATTTCTCTCATTATTCCCCTTGGAGGGCTGACCTCCTCCTATCTCTCTTCCTATTTCATATCACACCCTCTATTTTTATTCGAATCCTTGCATCAATAAGTCTCCCTAGACACTTCTTATCTATCTTTCCATTCTCTTTCGAAGCCTCACATTCTCATATCTCTTTCTCAATATTTCATATATATTTCTCATCATTCCCCTTGGGGAAATGACGTTCTCCTATCTCTCATCCTACTTCGTATGTCTCCCTCTGTTTTTATTTTAGTCTTTGCATCTATCTGCCTCCCTCGCTACTCCTTGTCTATCTCTCTACATTCTCCTTTGAGGCCTTATACCTCCTATCTCTTATCAATATTCCTTATGTCTTTCTTCATTTTCCTTGTAGGACTGACTTCCTTCTGTTACCTACTCTAATCTCTTAATCATAATCCATTCTCTTTGGAGGTTGGCATCATTCTTTTCATTTTTATCCTTAGTCTCTCTCTTTATTCTCATTAAGATATTTCATCCCAAATCTTCCTTCCCACTTCTTACCCCTCTGTCCAATCTCCTTTGAGACCTGGCTTCTTTATATATTTCTCCATATATTTTATCACTTCTGCTATTTTGCATGGAGGCTGAGCTTCCTGATAATGTAATCTATATACATTATCTCCTGCCATTTTCATTTAGGTCTGCCTTTGTCCTTTCCTATCTATACTCCTTATCTCACCCCACTCTTCTTAGAAACATTGCATCCTTCTATTTCCCTCTACACTTCTTATATATCTCTCTCTCCATTGCATCATCTTGTTTGTATCAGTACTTCTTATCTTCTCCAGCCTCCTTGAAGATGGGACTTTCCTTTATCAACTTATCTCTCCCTACATTCTCTCCAGGGGCTTGCATCTCACCATCTCCTTTCCTACTTCATAACTCTTCTTAATTACCCTTTGCGGTTTTGCATCCTACTATATCACTCCATACTCTTTATCTTTCCCTCAATTCTAATCGACAGCCGTATTTTCTTCATACTTCTAATCTCCCTTTTCAATCTCCTTCAATCATGGATTGGTGTCCTCAAAAAATCAAACTTCTTCAAGGAGTTAAATCTTCTCCTCTATTTTTTTCCACATATATCTTCTTCAATACTTCCTTGAGCCCTTGCTTTCATCTAAATGAATTTTCTCCCTTCATTTCCAGCAGTTTTCATTCTGAAACCACATATTCTCCTGCCCATCTAACTTTTGAATCTTTTATCCTAACAATTCACTTGACGGCTTGCATACTAGTTTAGCCCATTCTCAATTTAGAAGACTTGTGTGATCCCAAAACCATTCCTTCTTTTGTAAAAGTAGGATAGAGAAGATGGAAGGGAGACGAAAGGAATAGGCAAGCAAACAGGAGACCAGGCCTCAAAGCAGGTTCAAAGAGGGAAAAGAAGTAGGAAAGGAGATAGAAGGAAGTGGGACCTCAGAGGAGATAAAATTAAGATAGGATACAGAATAAAACCAGGTCTCCAAGCAAAACGAAGGAGGATCTAAGGAATTGGGAGATACTCATACAGCACACAAATGTTCAGAGGACATCCATTGGATGTCTTTGGATATTCAAGTCAAAGTTCTGCGCATCCAGAAGATACAAGAAGCGAAGTAAAATAAAGCAATTCAATCAAGCAAGCAACTTGATTAATTAACTTGAACAGGACATTTTCTGGATGTTTATATCTGATTGTTAATAAGAAACTTATATATTCTGGACTAGAATTGGGCTTAATCTGGACATTATTCTGACAATTTTCACACATTTTGGATATTAAAAGCTCATTTCTCTACTAGATATATGAATATTCAAAATCTAATTCACACACATGTTTATAACAGATATTCCTCTCTCTGTCTCTCTCTCATACACAGACGCACACAAGCACACATCCACACATCTGAAAAATCAGATGCATATAAACGATTAGCAAAGTCATTTTAATATTTTAAAATTGAGACAATTAAAGAGTACAGGAAATTTTTTCACAGCACATGGGCTATTTTCAAATGTATTTTATAAAATATTTAAAATATTGTTTAAATATATCACATACAAAACAAAAACCATCAAAATGTGTGCATTTAAGTACCTAATTTTTTTCGGGAGGCAGTTAGAGTGAATTGTGAATGAAAGTGCACTCACCTTCAAACTTTACTCGCTACATGACTAATTTTTGTAGTAAGCTGGTCATTATTGGTGTCAATACAAATTCACATTTTTTCCAGTTTTTCTTAAAATTATTCAAAAACCGTTGAGAATATTAAAATCCTGAAGATTATCAAATTTCTAGAGGTACTGTGGAATCTGAAATTAAAGAAGAACGTTCCATATGTGCTCTGGTTTCAGAGATAAGCATGTTTACATGTAACACTGCATATTGAAAGTTCAGGGAGTGTTCAGGGGAAGCTCAGGGAGGAAGGGTGGGAACTATTGGTTGAATAATCTTTTATGATGGTCTAACAATACACCAAACTTCAGCTTTCTGCTAATTAGTTCTGACAAAAATCTTTCGTTTACTGGGCTAGAAGGATGAGAAGAAAGAAAGAGATAGCAGGAAGGCAGGCTCCGAAAGAGAATAGAGGAGGAGATAAAGACTAGGACCAGAAAGAAGGCAGATCTTCAAGTAAAGTAAAGAGAGAGAGATAGGGAGTATCGAAAAAGGAAGATGCAAGGCCTCAAAGGAGATTTGAGGAAGGAAGAAAAGAAGGTAAAGGGATAGGATGAAACCAAGCCTCCAATGATGGAGGAACAGATAAAGATGCAATAGGTGGACAGAAAGAAGCAAGGTCTCCAAGAAAAATGGAGATAGAGATCAGGAGTATAAAGGAAATTGGGAGTATGTGAGGCCTCCAAGGAGAATGAAGAGGAAGATATGGAGTATGGAGAGAACTAGAAGGATGCATGTAGCCAAAGGAAATTGAAGTTGTTTTAAAAGTAGGGAGAGTGATATTAGAAAGCCAGATATCTAAGAAAAATTAATTAAACGATATTTTGTTTGGAATATAATATCTCATTACTCATTACACATCTGGAGGAACTACTGGACTGTGTAGACAACGCAGCCTGCTGGTGTGTAATGAATTATGGGATATAGGTGCATTAGGGTAGAAGACAAGAGGAATACAGATATCCAAAGACAATGGAAAGAGTGATCAGGAGGATGTAGGAAGATAGTAGAGTGCAAAGCTTGAAAAGAGATGGGAGGAGAGATTAGAGATACAGAGATTGGAGGATGTCACATGTGTAAAGGGGAAGAAAGAGTTATAGATTAGGATGGATATAGAATGAACGCAGGCCTCAATGTAGAATGGAGAGTAAAAGTGAGGAACATTGAGGATAACAAAAGAATGTGAAGCCTTGATTAGTGTAGGAGGCAGAAGAAAGCCAGGCCTCTAAAGAGAATGGAGAGATGGAAGAGTATGGAGCGAGATAGAAGGATGAAATGCCTTCAAGGACAATGGAGGAATGAAGGTCTAGCTAGACCTTCAGGGAGAATGGAGGATGAGGTAGATATTAAGGCAGAAGACATAACTAACCCATGCCTCCAAGGAGTATGAAAGTTAAGATAAGGAGTAGGGGCGGCAATGTGAGGATGCCAGGCATCATCAAAGAAGATTTGAGGAGGGATTTGAAGTAGGCAGAGAGATAGGAGAAAACAAAACCACCAAGTAGCATGCAGCAAGAGATAATTAGGTTGGAAGAAGAAGTAAACCAAGCATCTAAGTAAAACGAAGAGAGAGAGAGAGAGAAGGGGAGTATGAGATAGAAAGGACGATGTAATGCCTGAAAAGAGAATAGAGAAAGACATTAGAAGTAGGAAGATATGTAATAATGAGCCATGCCTCAAAGGAGAATGGAGAGAGAGAGAGAGGGAGGGAGACAGAAAGAGAGAAGGAGAGATAAGAAGTGTGGAGGGAAGTAAAAGGATAAATGGCTCCAAGAAGAGTGTGTTGATAAGAACTAGTAAGGGATAAAGGACTATACAGGACCCAAAAGGAGAATAGGAGGAGATATAAGGATAAGGAATAGAGTTTGGAGAAAGTTTTCAAGGAGAATGGAAGGAAAGTTGTGTAAGTTATGCTATAGGACGTCCAGAAGGGGGCAAGGGGGGACACGCCCCCCTGGAAAATGAATGTCCAACGAAAAGCATATATTTCGCACATAATTTCATTTCAGTCAGTAATTTATGTTAATTATTATAAGGGCGTTCAAGTAATATGATAATTTCAGACTGAAGCAGTGTTTTTTGAAGGGACATCACTATTATGGAGGAAAATATGCCTCCTTTCCCCTCCTGGAAAAAATTGCCTTACTTGCCCTTCCCTGGAAAAAATCCTGCGGATGCCCATGATAGCAGGAAACTGAACTTCCAAGGAAAATTGCCAAACCGATAATGGGTATGGAGGAAGATAAGAAGAAGCCAGGCCTCCAAGGAGAATGGATAGAGGGATATGGAGTACAATTGAAGATAGAGGATGAAGGACCTTAATGGGAATAAAGAAAGAGCTGAAGTCTAAGGAAAGATGAAAAGGAATCCAGCCTCCAAGGAGAATGGATTATGATAAGAAGATTAGGATAAGTAACAGAAGGAAGCTAGGCCTCCACAGAGAATGAGGAAAGGAATATTGAGAGATAAATAGGAGGATGTGAGGCCTCGATAGAGAATGGAGACAGATAGGTAAGGAGTAGGAAGAGAAGCAGAAGGATACAGCGACTCAAATGAAAATAGAGGGAGAGATATGAAGTAGGAAGTGAGATAGGAGGAAGTGAAGTCTCAAAGGAGATGAGATGATGAGGGAGGTAAGAAATATTGAGAGAGAGAAAGGAGGATGTGAGACCATGAAGGAGAATGGAGAGAGAGGTAAGGAGTAGGGAGGGAGGCAGATGGATGCAGGGACTCAAATAAAAATAGAGATGAAGTAAGAAGAGAGATAGGAGGAAGTCAGGCCTCAAAGGAGAATGGTGATGAAAGAGAAATAAACATTGAAAGAGAGAGAGAGAGATAGGAGGATGTGAGGCCTCAAAATAGAATGGAAATGTAGGTAAGTATTTGGGAGGGAGACAGTATTCGAATTAAAGTTTTCGAATGGAAATAAAGGAAGAGATGTGAAGTGGGAAGAGAGATAGGAGGAAGACGAGCCTCCAAAGAGAATAGAGAGGTAGTTATAAATAGTACATTGAGAGGTTGGAGGATAGAATGTTTTTAAGGAGAGTGAAGGAAGATAGGGAGTAGGGAGGGAGATTGATGGATGCAAGAACTAAAAGGAAACTTGAGAGAGGCATGGCTAGTAGGGAGGGTGATAAGGGGATGCTTGACCTACATAGAGATTGGAGAAAGAGATATTCGAGAAGAGGGAAATAAGGCAGGCCTCCAGGAGACAAGAGAGAGTGAGATAGGGAGTATGGAGAGAGATAGAAGGTTACAATGCCTTCAAGGAGAATAGAGGGAAATATGAATGTTAGGTGATAAGGGACAGAAGGGAGATTGAAGTAGAGAATCCCTGTTGTAATTGGGGAGGTAGGAAGCAAAAGTGTATAAAGTGATAAAGTTTATTACTTACCTTGAATGAGATGCTTTTCCATCCTTTCGTAACTGTGTTCTCTCTTGTTGATGGTATATTCTGTCAGGCTATGTTGTGTGGAATTGTATTGTTGTCGAACCGACGGCTCCTGTATACCTAAGGAAAGGCCAATATTATACTATTTTTCATGTTAAGTAAATTGGCAAACTTATAATTGAAATTGAATTGTTATTAACTGACTTTAATATTTCTTTTAAATATAATGATTATAATTTATTTGTCTTAAAAATTTTAAAATGCCCATGTGCATAGGTTGCATCCTTATAATAATAATAATAATAATAATAATACAATCGTCTTTATTAGAGCAGGTCTGTTTTGGCCTCTAGGGCCGTTCTTACAACATACCCTTGTCTGGGATACAATGGAATAAAGGGTATACATTGGAAAAAACATGAAAAGGATTACAAATCAATACAAATAAGAACAATTATACATACATACATACTTATTATATATACATACTTATATATATATATATATATATATATATATATATATATATATATATATATATGTGTGTGTGTGTGTGTACATGTGTAATGGGAAAAAGTTTACTTATAAATTATTGAACATAGGTATCTAATGTTTGTTGCTTTTGTCTTTAGCACATATATATATTTAGTAATGTGGAACATTGAAAAATATAATAATAATAATAATAATAAAGAAGTAAAATAATATAATGAAATTGTAAGATTTATATGCACAGTTGCTATGTGTTACAGTGAGTATTTTTATGATTGAAAAGTTGCTCGTGATTATATACTCATGTCAACTATTGAGCCATTAATGCCTTTTGTATCAAATGTTGTTTTGATATTTCAATCTATTGCAGCACTGTCCAATTGAATGTGTTCGTTGGTTAGTAATAATATATGCATTTCAATAATTTTGCACTTAAAACGACTGGAGAATTTTTTCTCAGTAAGTTATAAATGTTAGAAAAATTCAAATGACTGTCAACATATTCAAGACATAGCACTTTTCGCTTCAGAAAACCACAACTCATTATGCATATGGTGTGTTGTTGTGTGCCATTGCAGACAGTTGCAATAATTATGATAGCTCAGTTAAGAAATATGATAGAAAGCTGTGTTAAACAACATTGTTTTCAGTACATTTCAAGCATTATTTTATGTTCTGTGCCTTCTTGCAACACAGGGACGTCGTTGGGGGGGGGGGGCACTGGCCCCCCGAAACGTTCACGTGGCCCCGGCAAACTGTTCTTCATTTGCTGAAAATTTTACTTTCATGACAAATATTGCAAAATAGTTTTTCAGTATTTTTTTCTTTCAGTTAGAAACACTGTTCTTAATTTGAGTGGCACGAACCCAAAACCACATTTCTTTCTCGTTTTCCTGGTTCTAGCTATAGTAGATGTCAGTGTACGAACCTAGCACTTCGTTGTTTCTCAGAATTTTGAGGGAGCTGTCTTTCCACCCCTAGCAGTCGCAGACCAACAACAGGCAGGGTTGGGCGTTGAGTGTTGCCGTTACGTCCAAACAATGTCTTGAGCTTGAGTAGATTGAAGAACGACCGCTTGTGCAGCGGTAAACGACATATGTACAAACAGTTACAACTGGTCCTGAATCAGAGCGCAATACACGCTAAATAAGTATAATGGTGGCAGGATGCCTCATATCTCCAGGTAAGTAGTATTATTCGCACCAAATATCTATTCTACTATTGAAACAGTCTAAGACACGCAACGTGTTAAAAGTAATTATCTTCACAAACTGTACGATTTCTCGAGTCGCATATTTTTCTCGATATCGTGAAGACCGATTTTGAGAATCCACCTTAACAAACGATGCCTCCCCGATTGCGCAGTGATAGCGTTGTTGCCTTGTAATCAAGGGGTCCCGGGTTCGATACATGAGTGTAGGTATACAGTGGTCCGGATCTTACTTTAAACTGTAGGTCCAGTCCCGATTTGCCTTACTGTGCATAAAGTGGACTTAAAATCACCAACTCAACTCCTTAACAAACTTTTCGAAGAATCGAAAATTTAAACAAGAACAAGTAAATACATTTTTGTAATTTTGAAGTAAATTATTATTATTATTGTTATTATTTGGGTATTTTTGGTTCGTATGAATCTGCCTCACACAGTAAGCTTATTTTGTTGAGTCAAGTACAATAACAAACCCTTGCAATAAGTCACTGGAAAGACATGCAACTTTCCTCCGTACAACATGTCTTTTGCCACTCAAGCTGAAGAGCCGATTCATAGGTGCAACGACCTTGGCAGAAAGAAACTCTGATTGGCACCATGTTGACAAAAGACTCAAGAAGTCCCGCAACCAACAGAACTCGAAGCGCTCAGATCCTACTGTGACATACACTTTGGTTGAACACAAACGAATGCATTGGTAGGAAATGCAGTGATTTTATGGACCATTCCTTTCTGGGAAGTCGGGGACCTTTTGAAAACACACTTTCCCTTCATGCACACCAGGGGGAATAAGCCAGGACACCCCCTTCCCACAAAATCTTCTCTTCATCTGGCTCTGGTTATCGGCCGCGCCGAAACGCACTGCAGGTAGCTAGGACATTCTGGGTTAATTACTTTATGGTTCAGCATGGACATAGGCTTTTCAAATTGCAAGAGACAAAATTCTACTGTTTGTCCCTTTTCTGGCGGGAGATGAATGACAAAGATGTCGCGTTTCCTTCAGGTTCCCACACTCAACCCTTGTGCTCATAACCTGCAATAAAGGGAAAGGCCATAATAAGCCTTTGTAATGTACCAACTTTATATCCTTCTGCTTCTTTTTGCCCTACTGTGTTGATTGGTCGACAATTGATGACTGTCAGCTAGTTCGAAGAAGAGTTTGATCCGAGAAGTGGTTTTATAGTTAGCTTCTGTAAACGTGAGATTCCGGTAGGATCACGGAGTGCTTGAGATCTCATTTTCATGCATTGCGAGTGAAATTTCGATTAATTTGGTTCATTTTACTTTGCTCTTCTGCCACATTTGGCTAATTGCGAAGATGGGGATGAGTGATGATATGATTAAATTGATCAATGGACACTCACAAACACCCATGCTCAGTCCGGAATTCGAACCCGGCACATCTGGCATCGTAGCACGATGTGCTAACCACTCCGCCACGGGGGTAGGCTAAGTGAAATTTCGAGTGTGAAGCTGCCAGCTCGTTTTCCTCTCGAAAAAATTGAAGTAGGATCGACTGATCGACCAAATGTCCAACACACTGACTTTCTAAATTGGTGTCCGACTACCACACAGGAGACCGGGTTTGACTCCCAGGGTGGTTGATCTCACATGTGATGAAGAATAAGTCGCATTTAAATTAAGGAAGGAAACGAGGTATGTAGTTAACTTTATATAGAAGCGTGCATGTTCTCGAAATAATATTTCAAAATTCTGCATATTTTGTGATTTTTCTTCATTTAGCCTTCACTTGGGTTGTCAAAGGTACATCTACCTATAACTTCTATGGGTTTTATTGGATTCCGTTGCAGGACCGGAACCTTTCTTCTCGCACAATTTAAATTCGGTCCTAGTGCTGTATTGTTCCATTAAAAAAAAGTTACTGGATCGTATTTAAATTGATCCGGAAAATATTCCTGCACCGAATTTTAATTGATCCTGGAAAAAAGGTTCTTGGACAGTGTTTAAGTCCAGCCGCAAAACAAGGTTCCTGGACCGTATTTAAATTTTGCCGAAAGAAAGAGTTCCTGCACCGTATTTAAATTCATACGGAAGAAAGGTTCTTGGAACGAATTGAGGCCTAGAACCCATTTACACTTTCTGATTTTCTCTCCCGGATTGGAAATGAATTTATTTACAATACCTGGACCATTAACAACGCTGGGATTGTTAAAGATTAGGGAACGCATACATTCTCATTTGTTCTATAGGATTCAGTTATAGGGCCGGAACCTTTTCTCTCGCACAATCTAAATTCGTACCAAGTTGCGAATTGTTTCATTTCAATGCGGAACTTTGACCCTATTTAAACTGATCCGGAAAAAAATGTTGGTTGACCGTATTTAAATTCTTCAGGAAATAAAGTTCCTGGACCGAAATTAAATTCATCTGGAAAAAATTCATGGACCGAATTGAAAACGTTACAGATGAAGAGGTTCCTTACGGTCCAGAACCCATTTATGCTTGCTGATTTTCTCTCCTGGATGGGAATTGGTTTTATTTAATATTCCTGGACCTTTAACAACTCTGGCCTCCACCCGCAAATGCAGACGCTGTGGCTGCTGCTTAGGCGGGAAAGTTCACTACACATACAAATAAAATTAATCCAAAGTTCTATAGCGAATAATAGTTACTTACATAATAATATCATGAAATATGGAGAGCCAAATTACTTATCAAGCATTTTACGCCGCTTTTCTACCTCTTGGGTTAAATGCGACGATGAGATTGAATGATGATCCGAAGGAATAGCGATGCGAGACATGATGCAACCACACCTGTCCAAGGTCCGAACCTTGGACCTCTGGTTTAGTAGTGCGTCATGCTCATGCTTCGAAAGTGGAATCCTTTGAATGAAAAACTATAAAAGTAGGGTGAAAGGAAACAACATTGTACTGTGCAAAAAAGCCATGTTTAGGTCCTCTAAAGAAAACTACAGTTATTCAGTAAAATTAATTTTGAAGGGCAAATCCTCGGAAGTGTTTTTCCATTCGGTGACGCGTGGCCATCACATCGAGTCCCATCTAGCTTTGAGAGTGGAATTCGCTTACATATTGATTTCAAGTAGCTTCCCAATTGTCCTCACGATGTTAGGCCATCGCAGAAATTTTGGAGTTCCCACCAGGGATCGAACCTTGAAAGACTAGAGCGCAATAATTTGAGCACGCGGGAATTTTGTTGTTTCTATTGCCATCATATATTCAGTTTTTCACTTGAAAAGAGGATTACTTTTAAGAAATTAGATGTGTGCATAAAATTTCATATATATAGTCATCATTTTCCAATGTGTACAGTACGACGCTCGTGCAACTATCTTGAACTCATTACACAAACATTTCATTTTCGCACCGTTGTCATACTTGTGCACCTGATTCCAGCACCTTTTTATATCTAAACTGACGGAAGAGGGTTTTCTCTACTACTCAATTTTCTTCGAGCAAATTTACAAATCTAAGGAGTAAGAACTAATGACATTGTTCTTGGTGTCTCAAAAATCTTACATAAGAGAAAATACATGGATTTTTAAAGACTGTCTAGATGCCATTAAGTTAATAAGTTCATTCTGCATTTAGATTCCCGAATAATGGCCGTGGATTTCGCGAGTCTATATCCGTAAATTTATATATATATATATATACATACTGTACATAAACTTATGTAGGCCTATATGGTGTATTAATTGATTGATTGATTGATTTAGTTTATTTTACTTCGCGTTTTGTGCCTCCTGGCTAATTTGCGAAGATGGGGATGAGTGATGAAATTGATGAATGGACATTCACAAACAACCAAGCCCGACCGGGATTCGAACCCGGGACCCTTGGCGTCGCAGCGCGATGTGCTAACCACTCGGCCACAGGGTCGGGCTATATGGTGTATTAATAGTTTGTTAGTTTATAATGGTTTGATAGAAAAAAATCTTAAGTTTTGGGCCCATCCGAACTGATCAACCTAGCTACGTCCCTGACCTCCTCCTTTCAAGAGGAGCAGCTCGACTAAAGAGACACTGTGGCAGTGTGCGAAATCCTGGGGGGGATTTTTTCCCTACCAACAATTTTGGTCTCAAAAATCCCCCCCCCAAAAAAATTCTGGGGGGAGAGTTTTGTTATAACAAACAAAAGATAATCAATTACTTTTAATTTCAAATATACTTTACTAAGAATAATATCGAAAACACACACAAATTAGTGTAGTTGTGAGTATGAATTTGAATTTATTTAATTTCTTTGTGCCGTTGGCTGTACGCACTACATGATGATTCATAGTTGTGAGTATTGAATGCATTCTCTCTCAAGAGATCATTAACAAATCTACATCAATATGCACAATAAAAGTAAAACAAGAATGCAAGAAAATATGAAATCTAACTGATTTATATTAACATAATGCACAAACTAAACAAAAACTTACACATAATAAAACCACTTGAACTATTTCATAATTTATTAACATCTTTAACCAGTTACTAAAGGAATTAATTAGCTGTTTTGCAATATCTGATATGTATAAAAGTAACAAATAAATTTCCTTTATGTAATTAATAATAATAGTAATATTAATATATTTCTCATTGAGTAATTTATTATTAATTTTTAACATTACAAATATGTATATCGTATAATTTATACTTTTCTTTGTAATGGAGGGGGTTTGTAGATGAAGAACTTTCTCCCCCCACCAGTTTTCAATGATTTCGCACCCTGCTCTGTGGAGATCACTGGGAAGCCAGCCAACCAGGTTCATTCTAGAACTTAATACATCTTTTGATGTCTCTCAAGGGTCGTTGAAGGTCATATACCTAGATCTTTGCTTAATATGTCCCACGTTGCTGTATTCATTGATATGTCCGATATAACAAAAGTATTGCACAAATGTAATGCAAATAAATCAAATGGAATCAAACATCACGAATACAAGGAAAGTTAGTTGGAGATTAGCGGGGAGGGGGTTTACTGGTCATTGAAAGGAGTGGCTGACAACAAATAGCAAAAAGTAGTGTGTCTAGGTATGACGTGGCGTCAGTCAACGTAGGACAGTAGCAAAAAAGTGATTTGCAGATCTATCTGGGTAGCATGGTAGTCCCAATTAGCCTACCTGTACATAAAACTTATGATTACCCAGATTTGGTTCAAATGAAATGGTACATGCATTTTAGGACGGGAATGGAAGAATGTTTATTGTTTACTTAATTTTCATTAAAGCCGGCCTCCGTGGCGGAGTGATTACTACGCTAAGGGTCCCCGGTTCGAATGCCGGCCTAGGCTTGGGTGTTTGTGAGAGTCCGTCCCTTCATAAATTTCATATCACTTATCCTCATCTTCGCGATTAGCCAAAAGTGTCAGAAAAGCGAGGTAAAATAAACTTAACGAACTGAAAAATCATGTCACTTTGGCCTGTACAAATAAACGGCACTACAAATTATTTCCTGAAAAAGGGATAATCGTAGTTTTGTATTCTTATTTGAACTATAAAGTATGAACTTACACTCAATAGATCGAAAATTCTGGATAAACTATTGGTGTTTGCCATGTTTAAAACGTTGGGTCTTCGAACGAGAGACTACTGTTCATGAAGCCACTGGCCCACGTTCTACCATAGAATAGTATGGCTTTACTTAGCGTAGGGACATTTGTCAGTTGTAGGGACATTTTGACTACGTCTGTAGGGACATTGCCGAAAAATGGTTGGCAACACTGCTGGTCGGGGACTCCAAGTCTGAGATGCGTATACCGTATATAATCTGTGCCGTATATGTTCTGTGCCTCCATAGACATTGTGCCTACTATGTGTGCCTCATTCGTTGCTTCTCTACCATGGACTGTAGACCAATGTGCGTATATTTCGTGAGGTGTATAGCGTAATGCGCAGGCCCGTAGCTAGAGGGAGGCAGGGGGCAGTTGCTCCCCTGAGCCTGCTTTGCCCCCCTGTGAAAAATACAGAACATATTCCTACCTGAAATTCTCAATAATCTTTACAATTTTATCATGTGTTACTCTAGCAACATAACAAAGACACTTAGATTTTGTGATTTATTAGGGTGTATGGCATTCCGTATAATGTCGTATCATGATTGGAATTTGTTGGTTGAATTGGTGTTTTAAAGTCCACTTTATGCACAGTAAGGCTAATCGGGACTGGACCTACAGTTTACAGTGGGATCTGAACAACTATGTGCCTCCATCGGGTATCAAAGCCGGGAACCCTTGATTACAAAGCAACGACGCTACCACTGCGCCATCGGGGAGACCCCGTATCATGATTGGAGGGGAGGGGGGAATTCCCTCCCAGATTCAGACTTTGGAAAATGATTTCGCAATTTTCAGTATCTAGAACAGTTGTGACGTTTTGAGTAGTCTTGTATTAAAGGTGCCTAAAGGTGTCGGATGTTTTTCTTGGATGTGTTGCTATGAACTTGGAACTGCTTAAATTTTTGTTTCTCAAGTCTACCTTTTGGTAATAGGCCTAGTGATTCATGTGGTAGAGAGAGGGAGTGGATATTTGATTTTTGTTACTTATCGTTGCTTTTCTGCCACCTCTAGCTAATCGCAAGAATGAGTGATGACGTGAAGTTGATGAAGAGACACTCATAAACAGTGCTGCAACTACAGGGTGACAGAGGGCATTGCTACCCCCCCCCCCCCCAACCTTGGACGGAAGTCCATTCTAAGGGAAGCAAACATTGAAATAAAAAACATGACTAGCAGTGGCGATTCCTCTGGGTGTGTAAGTCGTGTGTCAACGGCCAAAGGAAAATGAAATAAGGAAGAAAGTATCTGTACTTTTAAAAATTACGATTTTGAGCGTTTTTCTTCAATTGTCAGTCTCGAGCGCCCGGTAGTTTTCGAACGCGCGCAGCGCGCAGTGGTTGTCAGGCAGGCAGATCGGTCTCGCACTGCCAGGACGTTGGAGAAGAAATACAACGTCTTACCACTGCCAAAACATAGGATGACCTCGCATGCGCGCCCTGCCACCCACCAGCATGGTTACCTTCTCAAGGCGTTGTATTTGTTCCCAACGATTTGGCTTTCATTCGCCCCGCGTTCCGCGTTGTTTTGCTCGTGATTGTTGTGCGTTATTTTTTAAACGTGTGGTGTGAAGTGATGTGATTATTTTAAGATGGAGAATAATGAAAATGTTGTGCAAGTATTTAAATAATCCATTTTCTTCGCTTTCGTATTGTTACGTTCCCAGCAACTTTCCTCACCCTTTACTCCTATAGTCGGGAGCATGGAGTCTCTAAGGGTCTACACTGAAACCTATCTTCAGGGTAGGTGCAGAACAAATCCAACCAACGTCGTGAAGTTTTAATGAAAAGTTTATTTACTGCTTGAGTGTTTACAGCCAGAGGTTAGGTAACTCGCAACTGGAACTTGGAGATCAGTGGTTAATAGATAATTTCGAACTTACTAGAAAGGTCAGACTAGGGTGGCCCAAACCTAGGGTTTTACACCTATACACTTCTTCCTAGACTTGGAGTTATCACCCGAGATTGCCAATTTAGGTTTTTACAGAAGAGCGGCTTGCACCTATTCACTTCTTCCTAAATTGGAACTTATATCCCATTCGGCTAACCTAGGTTTTACAGAAGAGCGGCATATACCTATTCACTTCTTCCTAGATTAGACCGTTCCTATTTGGCCAGTCTAGGTCTTTAAAGAAGAGCGGCTTGCACCTATTCACTTCTACCTAGACTGACACCAGAACAGACCTCCTTACGGACCAAACTCCTTCGTATTTATACCCAAAGTTCCAGCCTCGAACACCTGTCTTTAGGTAATTTCTTATTACAATACTCTAAATTACAACCGAAAGATATTTGAAAAATACATAGTTTGGCAATTAATAATTTACAAAGAACGTTTACATATTCATTTGAGTTAACAATTATTTCTTTAACGTTGATAAAATATTACATTTTGGAAATATACAAATTTAAATGTTCCGCCATTATTTAATTACAATTAGGTTAGTTCATCAAACATGGATAATCTTTGATTGGCAAATCTATATTTACATCATAATAAATGCCCGTTGTCTTAAGCGAGCTGTCTTCATTAGATAGTTACAGAAAGGTGAATACCTTAGTTCAACAACGCCTTGATTGGCGCGTTCATATTTGCGTCACAACATGTAGTATCACGGACATTAACAATGACTTGAGGTAACACTATATCAAATTTTCTTTTTAACACGGCATTGCAAAGTTACAAAATAAGTAAGGTCGTAACAGGTTCCCCCCTCTGTAGTTTAAAGGAAAATTTGAGAAACGAAAGTGAAACAAATTTTTCTTTCTCTAAACTCTTTGCCTTTCTTATACATTTTTTTTTATATATACACCAATTGCGTTTATTATTTCAAATTAAATGATTAGTTCAGTACAACTAATAATCATATTGTTTCCCAAATATTAATGCTTTATCAACATTTATAACTCAACACTAGAAATTATATGGTTAGATTTCAATTAAGTACATGTCTTAAATACAATTTTATATTCAAATTTTAAACTGTTAAATCAACATATCATACAATTCTCAAACGATAATATTTGATCACAACTTTTTAAACGGCTTTCTTTTTTTATTATATATATATATTTTTTTTCAATTCAACACAACAGTTTTTAAAGAATTAACAAACAAATACAACATATCAAGGTTACACACATTTAGTTAAACAAGAATTTGTTGCTTGATTAATTATTTCCTGTAAAGGTGATGTTCAGTTATAAGCTATTTCAGTAATCACCATTTTTTCTTTAATTAGGTTTTCTTTAAAATAAACCGCATCCCGTTCCAACTAAACAATTTCTTCATTTCTCGCTTGGCACCATTCCGACTTAACTTTAGTTTCTTTGCCAAGAGTTGGAGGAAAATCTTCTTGTTCCTTTTCACTTCCGGGCTTAGCTCCAGGAACCATCCTTGCCAATCAGGGACATCCTTTTTAGGAACCTTGTCTTCCTTCAGGGGACTAGTAACTAGCGGGGCAGGTTGATCGTCATAAAAATGGTCATTAATTAGTTCAGGGACGTTTACTAACTCCTTGCGCACTAGGGTTATCAATGCTTCAACAGGAAGGTCGTCCACTAGCTCATCACAGGTTAGTTTGTTAACGTTTTTGTCGTTCCCAATTTCCTTAGAGACTGCCTCAATACTAGAGGAAAATTTGTTTAGTATGTCTCTTAGTTCAGCCCTATGCTGCCTCTGCTCAGCTTCGATCTTCCTAAAGGTATCCTGTAGTCGTTCGTTTTCCTTTCGCCTAGTTTGGATCAATATTGAGGTAAAACTTTTGGTAAGATCCTCTAAATATCCTTCTAATCTTTCATTGTCAGAAGTCCAAGCGTTGGATTGTTGAAACCACTGTTTGTAGGACTTGTCGAACTCCTCCACAATTTGTTGTTGTGCTAAGCTTAACTCTTTGGGTATCTGAATAGCAGAGCTCTGTCGTTCAGCCATGTTAGTTCTCTAACAATCTTGATACGTAATGCTTGACCGTTTATCATAATCTCGCTTTTTAAAGAATTTCGAGCCAGACCTAGACCTTTATGTAATAATTATTGATCTCTGTTTTTCTCAGTAGAACCTTTTAATTATAGAGTTTCTCACTCTTCCTTATTATTTGACCTCTCGTATAAACGTTTACAATTTAAGCAATTTTTACTAACGCTATGAGGACTCAGCCTCTTAAAATAACAATTTCTTCCTTTAAATTGTTACAGCAATTTCTCTTCTATCCTCGAAGAGTAAGGGAATCAACCTTTTCCCCTGGTAGCCCTTCCTTGGCTTACCAAGCAATAACGCTTACTCGGCTTATGGAAACAACATCGGTTCCCTGTGATTAGTTTATAAGGTCTTTCTTTTCATTCAGGTTCTGCACTATTATTAAATTTATGTTTTTCTAGGTTCCAGTCCTCCTCGGCTCGAGCTCCACTTCTCCAGCAATTCCTTTCTACGTTCGGCTGAACAATTAATTTTTTTAAGGTTGTGGAAATTCTCCTTTCCTAAAACTTCCTTCGTCCAGGGATCCCTTAGCAAAGCCACATTATTCCCTATTTCTATTATTTCATAGGGACCTAGGAAATATTCGAAAAATTTGGCGATTTCTTTGTTTGGTGCCGAACTCAGTTTACGATTTCTTTTTAACACTAAATCTCCGATGTTCAAAATATATCCGCTTTGCTCGCCTTTCTTTTTCTGAGTTCTTGGTTTATATGAGGCCAGGAACAATTTGGTTTCCCATTTGATCTTTCCTTCGTCTCCTTTTAAAGTTGAGTATCTCAGGAGGATAGGCTTTCTGTCTTATTTCTTCTTCATTGGCCATCCAGGCATCAATGATTACTTGACTAATACTGTTTTCAAAGTCCGACGTATTTTTTCCCGTCAAGGTATTTCTTCCTAATAATTCTTCTTCCACCAGCAGTCCTTCTTTCATTAAATACAGTCTTTGGTTTTTTGTATCTAAATTTGCTTGATATTTCTCCAAAAATGGGTAGCCCATTAATAAGTCAGCATCTAAATTCCGACTTACATAGACCAAATCTTCAAATACACATCCCCCAATCTCAAAGTGAATTCTTCTACATCCTACTATTCTAGAACTTTCTTTTCCAGTAAAATCTCGTAGTTTCACTCCGGGACATTTCTGAAGTTTAAGTCCGGGTAACCTGTCCCGTAACTTAAGCCAAATTTTATATTTCATTATAGTGCATTCACTCCCTGTATCTATAGTGCACTTAATTTTTAATCCTAAAATTCGGGCGATAATTTCTGGTTTCTTGGACAACAATATTCCCCTATGTTCAGGTTCTTCTATTTTTTCCCATTCCTCATTTTCGATTTCTAATTCTAAATGCAATACTTCTAAAAAATCTTCGGAGAGGAAATTGTCGGTACTCTCATTTTTCTCCGATGCAGTTTTCCCTTCCGTTGTAAATGAGAGAGCTTCATTTACAACGAGGGTTGGTTTAAATTTTGATTTGGGAGCATTGGACCTTCCCAAGCTGGAGCGACAGGATTTAACTCAGTTGGGACTTCTTCAGTTTGGCAGGAGATTTCCTTTGTATTAGAATTTCTATTGAAGTGGTTGTTGGGGAAACGGGATTGGTTCCATGGTCGTCTATATGGTTGACTTCTATTGCCGTTGCTATAGAAATTCCGCCCTTGGTAACCCCTCTGGTTTCTATTATTGTTCCTATTAGGATTCTGAGGTGTTCTGGTCGCTCCTTCACTTTCGTTGTTAAACCTAGACGAGACTATATTAGTCTGCCTAACTCTGGGTTGAAACTGCCTTCTGTCTTCCACCTTGGGGTTATATCCCCTACTTATCTCCAGTTGTTCGGAAGCTTCATATCAACTAAGATAATTTGCTAGTTGTTCCATGGTTTTAGGATCTCGAGTCAATACTAGTTGTCGAACTTTCACCGGAAGTTGGCTGATTATCAAATGCAAGACTTCACCCTGATTTACTACTTCCACCAGATTGCAGTAGTTTCCATAGACTTCCCAGCAGTATTCTTCCAACGTTAATCCAAGGTACCTCTGAGATTTCTTATTCCTTAACAGCTGCATTTCTCGTTGTTTAGCCTCTAAGGAAGCATACTGCTTTCGAAATGCATAACAGAACTGATCAAAACTCTTCCACTTCCTTTCATTTGCTATAAACCAGGATTTGGCCTTTCCTGTCATTAAGGAAGGTAAAATTTTCAACCTGTAAAATTCTAAAACTTCCATTATATCTAGATAGGTCTTTAAACTTTCGATGTATCGTTCGGCCGAGACTGAATTTATTTCTCCAGAAAACTTCTCTAAAGCTTTTATATCTGCCAGTCTAAAATTCCGACACTTGGATTTCCTAACTCTGTTGTTAGTCTCTTCTTCCGAAAGGCGATTTAAGAATTCTTGTGACTGCTTCATTTTCTTTGAGCGTCGGCTTCTATTCAACTCCGAAACTTCGACGGACGTAGCACTCGAGGATGAGAGGTTACTTCTTCCAGTATACCTCCTCTTAGATACACTAGCGATAGGAGTGGCCAAATTGGCAGAGTGAATCCTCTGACTTTGGTCTACTGAATTAGCACTCAAAGGTAGACGTTCTAATTTCATGGCCAAAGAATCTATTTCACTAGAAGTTTTGTGAAATTGCCATTGTACTTCCTTTATTTCGTCTTCCATTTCCTTTCTTCTTTGCAGTTTTTCTTCCATCAAGCTCTTGGTAGTTTCAAGCCTTAAACTTTCAAATAAGCTTGTTAATTCCGTTTCTTTTGTTTTCCTCTGACTTTTATCTTCATCTATTTCTTCCAATAAGGCTTTCTGGGTTGCTTCCATCTGATCTTTCACTTCTTGACTCATTACTTGTTTAAATTCTTCCATTTCGGCCTTCATTCCCTTTTGGCATTCTTCTACAGTTTTTTGTAACTCATTCTTATTGATCTTACACTCTAATCTTACTTCCTCTATTAATTCTCTCATCTTTTTACTATCTTCTTCTCTTTCTTTTTGTCTCTTCTCTTCATCTTCTTGCCTTTCTTTCTGTCTCTTCTCTTCATCTTTCTGTCTTTTCTCTTCATCTTCTTGTCTTTCTTTCTGTCTCTTTTCTTCATCTTCTTGTCTCTCTTTCTGTCTCTTTTCTTCATCTTCTTGTCTCCACGTTTTCAATAAATCTATCATTTGGTTCGCAGATTCAGATTTGTTTTGACAACCTTGGCATTTAAAGCTAGTTCTATCAATATCTTCATTCGTGGCATCCATATTCAAACAACTCAAGTGGAACAAACACTCGCATTCTTGACATTTGACTGTTCCTTCTTCGGACTTGGAGTCATCAGAGCAGCACTTGAAGGTCACCATGGTTAATTTTCTTTGTTCCCCCCTTAAATACCTTTTTGACATGACTAAATACTAATATTTGAGTTTTCACACTTTTAAAATGTAAGTCCTTTTTCTTGAAGAATCTTTTTCAAACTAATGAAGTCTTTCAGTTATTGCTTCATATAGGAATCTTCTACTCGTCGTTGGTCATCTTCTTCGACTGCAGTGGTCAGAATTCTTCAGCTTCTACGGTGCAACTGCAACTTCGATTCTAACGAGGACCTCTTCCGTAATAGTCGTCTGGCTGGATTCTTCAATTGTCGAGTCTCTACGTTGTATACCCAGTATCCAACGTCGGTGGTTGAAGTTCTAAACTGTCGTAGCCATCACGATGGGCGCCAAAAAGGATCTGTTACGTTCCTAGCAACTTTCTTCACCCTTTACTCCTATAGTCGGGAGCATGGAGTCTCTAAGGGTCTACACTGAAACCTATCTTCAGGGTAGGTGCAGAACAAATCCAACCAACGTTGTGAAGTTTTAATGAAAAGTTTATTTACTGCTTGAGTGTTTACAGCCAGAGGTTAGGTAACTCGCAACTGGAACTTGGAGATCAGTGGTTAATAGATAATTTCGAACTTACTAGAAAGGTCAGACTAGGGTGGCCCAAACCTAGGGTTTTACACCTATACACTTCTTCCTAGACTTGGAGTTATCACCCGAGATTGCCAATTTAGGTTTTTACAGAAGAGCGGCTTGCACCTATTCACTTCTTCCTAAATTGGAACTTATATCCCATTCGGCTAACCTAGGTTTTACAGAAGAGCGGCATATACCTATTCACTTCTTCCTAGATTAGACCGTTCCTATTTGGCCAGTCTAGGTCTTTAAAGAAGAGCGGCTTGCACCTATTCACTTCTACCTAGACTGACACCAGAACAGACCTCCTTACGGACCAAACTCCTTCGTATTTATACCCAAAGTTCCAGCCTCGAACACCTGTCTTTAGGTAATTTCTTATTACAATACTCTAAATTACAACCGAAAGATATTTGAAAAATACATAGTTTGGCAATTAATAATTTACAAAGAACGTTTACATATTCATTTGAGTTAACAATTATTTCTTTAACGTTGATAAAATATTACATTTTGGAAATATACAAATTTAAATGTTCCGCCATTATTTAATTACAATTAGGTTAGTTCATCAAACATGGATAATCTTTGATTGGCAAATCTATATTTACATCATAATAAATGCCCGTTGTCTTAAGCGAGCTGTCTTCATTAGATAGTTACAGAAAGGTGAATACCTTAGTTCAACAACGCCTTGATTGGCGCGTTCATATTTGCGTCACAACATGTAGTATCACGGACATTAACAATGACTTGAGGTAACACTATATCAAATTTTCTTTTTAACACGGCATTGCAAAGTTACAAAATAAGTAAGGTCGTAACAGGTTCCCCCCTCTGTAGTTTAAAGGAAAATTTGAGAAACGAAAGTGAAACAAATTTTTCTTTCTCTAAACTCTTTGCCTTTCTTATACATTTTTTTTTATATATACACCAATTGCGTTTATTATTTCAAATTAAATGATTAGTTCAGTACAACTAATAATCATATTGTTTCCCAAATATTAATGCTTTATCAACATTTATAACTCAACACTAGAAATTATATGGTTAGATTTCAATTAAGTACATGTCTTAAATACAATTTTATATTCAAATTTTAAACTGTTAAATCAACATATCATACAATTCTCAAACGATAATATTTGATCACAACTTTTTAAACGGCTTTCTTTTTTTATTATATATATATATTTTTTTTCAATTCAACACAACAGTTTTTAAAGAATTAACAAACAAATACAACATATCAAGGTTACACACATTTAGTTAAACAAGAATTTGTTGCTTGATTAATTATTTCCTGTAAAGGTGATGTTCAGTTATAAGCTATTTCAGTAATCACCATTTTTTCTTTAATTAGGTTTTCTTTAAAATAAACCGCATCCCGTTCCAACTAAACAATTTCTTCATTTCTCGCTTGGCACCATTCCGACTTAACTTTAGTTTCTTTGCCAAGAGTTGGAGGAAAATCTTCTTGTTCCTTTTCACTTCCGGGCTTAGCTCCAGGAACCATCCTTGCCAATCAGGGACATCCTTTTTAGGAACCTTGTCTTCCTTCAGGGGACTAGTAACTAGCGGGGCAGGTTGATCGTCATAAAAATGGTCATTAATTAGTTCAGGGACGTTTACTAACTCCTTGCGCACTAGGGTTATCAATGCTTCAACAGGAAGGTCGTCCACTAGCTCATCACAGGTTAGTTTGTTAACGTTTTTGTCGTTCCCAATTTCCTTAGAGACTGCCTCAATACTAGAGGAAAATTTGTTTAGTATGTCTCTTAGTTCAGCCCTATGCTGCCTCTGCTCAGCTTCGATCTTCCTAAAGGTATCCTGTAGTCGTTCGTTTTCCTTTCGCCTAGTTTGGATCAATATTGAGGTAAAACTTTTGGTAAGATCCTCTAAATATCCTTCTAATCTTTCATTGTCAGAAGTCCAAGCGTTGGATTGTTGAAACCACTGTTTGTAGGACTTGTCGAACTCCTCCACAATTTGTTGTTGTGCTAAGCTTAACTCTTTGGGTATCTGAATAGCAGAGCTCTGTCGTTCAGCCATGTTAGTTCTCTAACAATCTTGATACGTAATGCTTGACCGTTTATCATAATCTCGCTTTTTAAAGAATTTCGAGCCAGACCTAGACCTTTATGTAATAATTATTGATCTCTGTTTTTCTCAGTAGAACCTTTTAATTATAGAGTTTCTCACTCTTCCTTATTATTTGACCTCTCGTATAAACGTTTACAATTTAAGCAATTTTTACTAACGCTATGAGGACTCAGCCTCTTAAAATAACAATTTCTTCCTTTAAATTGTTACAGCAATTTCTCTTCTATCCTCGAAGAGTAAGGGAATCAACCTTTTCCCCTGGTAGCCCTTCCTTGGCTTACCAAGCAATAACGCTTACTCGGCTTATGGAAACAACATCGGTTCCCTGTGATTAGTTTATAAGGTCTTTCTTTTCATTCAGGTTCTGCACTATTATTAAATTTATGTTTTTCTAGGTTCCAGTCCTCCTCGGCTCGAGCTCCACTTCTCCAGCAATTCCTTTCTACGTTCGGCTGAACAATTAATTTTTTTAAGGTTGTGGAAATTCTCCTTTCCTAAAACTTCCTTCGTCCAGGGATCCCTTAGCAAAGCCACATTATTCCCTATTTCTATTATTTCATAGGGACCTAGGAAATATTCGAAAAATTTGGCGATTTCTTTGTTTGGTGCCGAACTCAGTTTACGATTTCTTTTTAACACTAAATCTCCGATGTTCAAAATATATCCGCTTTGCTCGCCTTTCTTTTTCTGAGTTCTTGGTTTATATGAGGCCAGGAACAATTTGGTTTCCCATTTGATCTTTCCTTCGTCTCCTTTTAAAGTTGAGTATCTCAGGAGGATAGGCTTTCTGTCTTATTTCTTCTTCATTGGCCATCCAGGCATCAATGATTACTTGACTAATACTGTTTTCAAAGTCCGACGTATTTTTTCCCGTCAAGGTATTTCTTCCTAATAATTCTTCTTCCACCAGCAGTCCTTCTTTCATTAAATACAGTCTTTGGTTTTTTGTATCTAAATTTGCTTGATATTTCTCCAAAAATGGGTAGCCCATTAATAAGTCAGCATCTAAATTCCGACTTACATAGACCAAATCTTCAAATACACATCCCCCAATCTCAAAGTGAATTCTTCTACATCCTACTATTCTAGAACTTTCTTTTCCAGTAAAATCTCGTAGTTTCACTCCGGGACATTTCTGAAGTTTAAGTCCGGGTAACCTGTCCCGTAACTTAAGCCAAATTTTATATTTCATTATAGTGCATTCACTCCCTGTATCTATAGTGCACTTAATTTTTAATCCTAAAATTCGGGCGATAATTTCTGGTTTCTTGGACAACAATATTCCCCTATGTTCAGGTTCTTCTATTTTTTCCCATTCCTCATTTTCGATTTCTAATTCTAAATGCAATACTTCTAAAAAATCTTCGGAGAGGAAATTGTCGGTACTCTCATTTTTCTCCGATGCAGTTTTCCCTTCCGTTGTAAATGAGAGAGCTTCATTTACAACGAGGGTTGGTTTAAATTTTGATTTGGGAGCATTGGACCTTCCCAAGCTGGAGCGACAGGATTTAACTCAGTTGGGACTTCTTCAGTTTGGCAGGAGATTTCCTTTGTATTAGAATTTCTATTGAAGTGGTTGTTGGGGAAACGGGATTGGTTCCATGGTCGTCTATATGGTTGACTTCTATTGCCGTTGCTATAGAAATTCCGCCCTTGGTAACCCCTCTGGTTTCTATTATTGTTCCTATTAGGATTCTGAGGTGTTCTGGTCGCTCCTTCACTTTCGTTGTTAAACCTAGACGAGACTATATTAGTCTGCCTAACTCTGGGTTGAAACTGCCTTCTGTCTTCCACCTTGGGGTTATATCCCCTACTTATCTCCAGTTGTTCGGAAGCTTCATATCAACTAAGATAATTTGCTAGTTGTTCCATGGTTTTAGGATCTCGAGTCAATACTAGTTGTCGAACTTTCACCGGAAGTTGGCTGATTATCAAATGCAAGACTTCACCCTGATTTACTACTTCCACCAGATTGCAGTAGTTTCCATAGACTTCCCAGCAGTATTCTTCCAACGTTAATCCAAGGTACCTCTGAGATTTCTTATTCCTTAACAGCTGCATTTCTCGTTGTTTAGCCTCTAAGGAAGCATACTGCTTTCGAAATGCATAACAGAACTGATCAAAACTCTTCCACTTCCTTTCATTTGCTATAAACCAGGATTTGGCCTTTCCTGTCATTAAGGAAGGTAAAATTTTCAACCTGTAAAATTCTAAAACTTCCATTATATCTAGATAGGTCTTTAAACTTTCGATGTATCGTTCGGCCGAGACTGAATTTATTTCTCCAGAAAACTTCTCTAAAGCTTTTATATCTGCCAGTCTAAAATTCCGACACTTGGATTTCCTAACTCTGTTGTTAGTCTCTTCTTCCGAAAGGCGATTTAAGAATTCTTGTGACTGCTTCATTTTCTTTGAGCGTCGGCTTCTATTCAACTCCGAAACTTCGACGGACGTAGCACTCGAGGATGAGAGGTTACTTCTTCCAGTATACCTCCTCTTAGATACACTAGCGATAGGAGTGGCCAAATTGGCAGAGTGAATCCTCTGACTTTGGTCTACTGAATTAGCACTCAAAGGTAGACGTTCTAA
This sequence comes from Lepisma saccharinum, assembly GCF_977018435.1. Taxonomy (NCBI): domain Eukaryota; kingdom Metazoa; phylum Arthropoda; class Insecta; order Zygentoma; family Lepismatidae; genus Lepisma; species Lepisma saccharinum. The sequence continues at coordinate 62,443,512 of NC_139238.1, read as the reverse complement.
TTTCATGGCCAAAGAATCTATTTCACTAGAAGTTTTGTGAAATTGCCATTGTACTTCCTTTATTTCGTCTTCCATTTCCTTTCTTCTTTGCAGTTTTTCTTCCATCAAGCTCTTGGTAGTTTCAAGCCTTAAACTTTCAAATAAGCTTGTTAATTCCGTTTCTTTTGTTTTCCTCTGACTTTTATCTTCATCTATTTCTTCCAATAAGGCTTTCTGGGTTGCTTCCATCTGATCTTTCACTTCTTGACTCATTACTTGTTTAAATTCTTCCATTTCGGCCTTCATTCCCTTTTGGCATTCTTCTACAGTTTTTTGTAACTCATTCTTATTGATCTTACACTCTAATCTTACTTCCTCTATTAATTCTCTCATCTTTTTACTATCTTCTTCTCTTTCTTTTTGTCTCTTCTCTTCATCTTCTTGCCTTTCTTTCTGTCTCTTCTCTTCATCTTTCTGTCTTTTCTCTTCATCTTCTTGTCTTTCTTTCTGTCTCTTTTCTTCATCTTCTTGTCTCTCTTTCTGTCTCTTTTCTTCATCTTCTTGTCTCCACGTTTTCAATAAATCTATCATTTGGTTCGCAGATTCAGATTTGTTTTGACAACCTTGGCATTTAAAGCTAGTTCTATCAATATCTTCATTCGTGGCATCCATATTCAAACAACTCAAGTGGAACAAACACTCGCATTCTTGACATTTGACTGTTCCTTCTTCGGACTTGGAGTCATCAGAGCAGCACTTGAAGGTCACCATGGTTAATTTTCTTTGTTCCCCCCTTAAATACCTTTTTGACATGACTAAATACTAATATTTGAGTTTTCACACTTTTAAAATGTAAGTCCTTTTTCTTGAAGAATCTTTTTCAAACTAATGAAGTCTTTCAGTTATTGCTTCATATAGGAATCTTCTACTCGTCGTTGGTCATCTTCTTCGACTGCAGTGGTCAGAATTCTTCAGCTTCTACGGTGCAACTGCAACTTCGATTCTAACGAGGACCTCTTCCGTAATAGTCGTCTGGCTGGATTCTTCAATTGTCGAGTCTCTACGTTGTATACCCAGTATCCAACGTCGGTGGTTGAAGTTCTAAACTGTCGTAGCCATCACGATGGGCGCCAAAAAGGATCTGTTACGTTCCTAGCAACTTTCTTCACCCTTTACTCCTATAGTCGGGAGCATGGAGTCTCTAAGGGTCTACACTGAAACCTATCTTCAGGGTAGGTGCAGAACAAATCCAACCAACGTTGTGAAGTTTTAATGAAAAGTTTATTTACTGCTTGAGTGTTTACAGCCAGAGGTTAGGTAACTCGCAACTGGAACTTGGAGATCAGTGGTTAATAGATAATTTCGAACTTACTAGAAAGGTCAGACTAGGGTGGCCCAAACCTAGGGTTTTACACCTATACACTTCTTCCTAGACTTGGAGTTATCACCCGAGATTGCCAATTTAGGTTTTTACAGAAGAGCGGCTTGCACCTATTCACTTCTTCCTAAATTGGAACTTATATCCCATTCGGCTAACCTAGGTTTTACAGAAGAGCGGCATATACCTATTCACTTCTTCCTAGATTAGACCGTTCCTATTTGGCCAGTCTAGGTCTTTAAAGAAGAGCGGCTTGCACCTATTCACTTCTACCTAGACTGACACCAGAACAGACCTCCTTACGGACCAAACTCCTTCGTATTTATACCCAAAGTTCCAGCCTCGAACACCTGTCTTTAGGTAATTTCTTATTACAATACTCTAAATTACAACCGAAAGATATTTGAAAAATACATAGTTTGGCAATTAATAATTTACAAAGAACGTTTACATATTCATTTGAGTTAACAATTATTTCTTTAACGTTGATAAAATATTACATTTTAGAAATATACAAATTTAAATGTTCCGCCATTATTTAATTACAATTAGGTTAGTTCATCAAACATGGATAATCTTTGATTGGCAAATCTATATTTACATCATAATAAATGCCCGTTGTCTTAAGCGAGCTGTCTTCATTAGATAGTTACAGAAAGATGAATACCTTAGTTCAACAACGCCTTGATTGGCGCGTTCATATTTGCGTCACAACATGTAGTATCACGGACATTAACAATGACTTGAGGTAACACTATATCAAATTTTCTTTTTAACACGGCATTGCAAAGTTACAAAATAAGTAAGGTCGTAACAGTATTCAGAGAAGAAACAAGTGATTGATAATGGTCGACCACGTCCGAATCTCACGATGTCAACATGTGTTAAAGGAAAAAGTGGTGCTGGAAAAGGTTTTGAGAAACATTTTTGAAAAGAACTCTATGAAATTTCAGACTGGCTTTGCGGGTGTGATGTGGTGAATAAATTTTACTGTTGGACATATTTATTATTCTAGACTAAGAAAGGTGTTGGGAATTTTCAAGGGTATGCGGATTTGAATCATCTCAATACTGCAGTGAGAAAACGCAGCGAGCTTGAATTGCATGTTTATAGTTTATTTAAATTTAGTAGTTTTGTTGCCACCCCTACTAGAATTGACGTTCTTTTGGATACTCAACGAAAAGCTGAAATAGAGCTACACAATGAAAAAGTAAATAAGAACAGGGAAATATTAAAGAGGTTGATTAACGCCGTCTGCTATTTAGCAAAGCAACAGTGGCGGCTGCTTAATACGTGCTATCGTGCTATAGCACGTTGCTAAATTTGTTAAAATGAAAAGAAGAAAAAAGCAAATCTCACAAATGCAAGAAGTTTAATGAAGCCCTAAAGTGAAATGAAAATCTCATGTTAAGAGCCTCAACATTTACCAGCGTATTTCCCTCGCGCTGTTGGGGCTATAAGGAATACCGTACCGTGCTAGAATCTCAACAGCACGTTTTCGCCCCTTTTTCATCACTCCGCGCATGAATACTGTACATCCCCACTCCTCGGGGGATAGGGTCTCGGCTCGAGAAAAATCGTCTGCTAGCGTGCTACAGGAAGACTCAGCACGGTAAGTGTGCCATCTCAGGATAAGAAGAAAGTCTACGACAACCTATTGTCTCTGTCAGAACAACGTTTTTTAATGTCATTTTCAAACGTCCTGTACGTTATCAGTGTAGACTTATTTCAATGTTTGTAACATGTATACATTAGCAGCACCTGCAAAAAGTTGGAACGCGAATTGACACTACCCCTTAGCCTTTTATCTATTTCTCTACTCTCAACAACATACAAAATATTATCTAACATTCTTTAACAAGACTAACCCCATATGCTAATGAAATTATAGGTGATTATCAATGTGGATTTAAACGTAACAGATCAACTACAGATCAAATTTTTCACATCAGACAGACACTTGAAAAAAAGTGGGAATATAATCAAAATGTCCATCAGCTATTCATTGATTTCAAAAAAGCATATGATTCGGTCAAAAGAGATAAATTATATAATATATTAGTAGAGTTTGGAATACCTAAGAAGCTTGTTAGTATGATAAAAATATGCACCAGTGAAACAGAAAGTAAAATTCGTGTGGGTATTAATATGTCTGACAAATTTACAATTCATGATGGGTTAAAACAAGGAGATGCATTATCTCCATTGCTCTTTAATTTTGCTTTAGAATATGCTGTAAGGAAGGTAAAAGAAACTAAAGAAGGACTAAAATTAAATGGTGTGACTCAGTTGTTAGTATATGCAGATGATGTAGACTTACTGGGGGATGATGTGAATACAATTAAGAACAATGCTAAAATATTTTTCAAAACTGCTAAAGAAATAGGTTTGGAAGTTAACAAAGAGAAAACTAAATATATGCTTACAGGCCGAAACGAAGTGTTAGGTAATAATCAAAATATAATTATTGATAACAACTCGTTTGAAACAGTTTCCAAATTCAAATACTTAGGAGTAATATTAACAAATGAAAATTATATTAAAGAGGAAATAAAAAGTAGGCTTAATTCAGGAAATGCATGTTACTTCTCTCTTCATAAGCTTTTGTCTTCTCGTTTAATATCTAAGAAACTAAAAGTTAAAATATACAAAACAGTAATTTTGCCTGTAGTATTATATGGGTGTGAAACTTGGTCCCTTACATTGAGAGTATTCGAAAATAAGATCCTTAGGAAAATATTTGGACCTAAAAGGGATGAGGAGACAGGTGAGTGGAGAAGGTTACATAATTTAGAACTACATAATTTGTACTCATGTCCAGATATTATTAGAATAATTAAATCAAGAAGACTTAGGTGGGCAGGCCATGTGGCACGAATGGGAGAGGAAAGAGGAGTTTACAGGATTCTTGTTGGGAAACCAGATGGTAAGAGACCTGTAGGAAGGCCCAGACGAAGATGGAGGGACAACGTTGAGATGGACCTAAAGGAAATCGGTAGGGATGGAAAAGAGTATATAGATCTTGCTCAAGATAGGGACAGATGGAAAGCCTGTGTTGCTGCAGCCATGAACCTTCGGGTTTAAGAAGGCTAGAGAGTTAGTTAGTTAGTGGTGGTAAGTTGTACAGATTGCAACTCTGAAACTATAGTCCGTACCTTTCTTGCTTCCGAAAGTGGATTCTGCTATGTAATTTATGTTTAGGAAATGTTAATATATTTCCTTGTGTTTATGTAGCACTTCAATCGTCAAGAAACAAACTTACAGAGCATGACACTAAGAGACCTACTACTCTTAGAACCATGTTACAGAGCATGATACTAAGAGACATAGTAGGCTCATGCGCATCCGCGGGGGTTCCCCGGGGCTGCTGTGACGTCAACTAGTGAGCAACTCGAGATTTCGCCCGCTACATCTGGAAGTGAATCTTTGTCTCTCGCTAACAAATAGACGTTTCTTTCTTTACTGAGAGTATTCTTCAAAATGGCTTGTGGTGTGTTCGGATGTAATAATTACAACAGTAAAACTAAAGGAGGAGCTGTTAGGTATTTTAGATTTCCGAGAGATGAAAATGCAAGAAAACAGTGGATTTCGCTTTGTAGAAGAGTGTGTACTTCACACATATATGTATACTTCTGTAAAATATGGAGCATGTGGAATTCCATTTTAGAAGCAAATATAGAGTTTTTAATGCAAAATTTGCCTAAATAATTTGTATTTATTTATTATTATTTCCAAAACATATAAAGCTCTGGAGCTTATTCTGAGCTCACTTTGAATTTAATGAGATGGAAAATCAGGAGTTTGTAATATAAAAATTGCGAGCAAAGCTACATGTATTAATTTTAATGCAGCTTGCTATGGGGTGAGGAGCATTCCCCCTCCTCGAACTTGATTCATTCCAAATCAGGAATAATCATTTCCTACCCACTGAATATGAAAATCATATTTATAAATATATCGTACAAAGAATTCTACTTCAGTTGAGTTCATTTTAGAGCCCCATAGCTATATATAAAATATCATTAAACTAATTTATGACAGATATGTACCGTATGCAGCGCCCTTTAGAAGCCATGTATTCGGTATTTTCTCAGACTTCTAGAAGGTGTTTTACAAGTACTTTTCTATCAAATAAGAAAACTTTGACGTATGTTAACAGCACTTTTCGAACTTGTTGACAGCTATAGCGTTGTGTTGCCTTTTTTTTAAAAAAAAAAAAAAATACTGAATCGAGATGATTCCCGATCAACTCGCAAGAGATCTAACTTTGCAGAATTTGTAAAATATTTGACATAGTAATTATTTGTAATGTAATTAGCTGTACCTCATGATGCTCTTCAAACGCTGTAAGTACTATCATTGTATAAACCGAAATCCTTCATATCTCAGAGCAAGCGAAGTTAGAGGAAAACCATACGCTCGAAATAATTTCTTTCAATGGTTGGTGGACAATATGAAGAGCCGGTTTGAAAAGCTAGGTTTCTTTTCGGGTGTGGTAGTATTAAATGCAGATACATACCTGTGTTTTATGGTGACATGTTAATTCCTCGTTTATATCAAAAAGTGAACTTTAATGTAAGCGAAAGCATGTATGCGTCACCAGTCGAAGATTTTCGTATCTACAAAGAAAATTCAATACACATTCCCACCTCACTCAAAGACTTTGTGAATACAATCCAAATTGTACCAATATCTACAGCTGAGTGTAAAAGCGGGGTCAGTGCCATGAACCTTAACGTTACTGATTAGAGAAATAATTTAGAAGTTTTAAACCTTCTTTTTTTCAATACTTGTAGACTCCCAGTGCATTGTTTTAATGCAGAAAACTTTGCAACAAAATGGATCAAGTCATAAGCATTACAGTGTTCTTGACAAACCAAATGGCAAATCATCGAACCTGCAGAGTCTCATTAATTTCGTGCATTCAACTGAATAATGTAATTTTCTTACAGTTTGAATTTAGAATTTAACTTGAAATGGTGTTATGTTTGTGTTGCATTCAATATCAAAATTAAATTTTAAGCAATTTATGTCCAATTCTAAGCATATCTAATTCATAGGTAAATCCTCCCCTTCTGATAAAATCACAAATCGCACCCTGTTTTAATGTCTAGGAAATATCGCTGATCCATTTCAACTAGGAATGGTATCGAGATGAGACAAATGTATCACCACTCAAACTTTCACAAAGTATATATGTCATTAAAGCAAAATCTTTTCTTAACGTTTTTCTGCTTTACATTTTGTTCGACGCTGCGAAACATTTTATCCTGAATTGATGAAACCGGGCAGCACAGGTTCGCAATTGTCACTAATGGATTAACTTTTCAATTACAATAAACAAAATAAACGACTTATTTGGAATATGAACAAGATATACGTTTTGTATGTCTGAATAAGAGACACTAATTTAAATTTATTTTAAGTAAATTCTTCAAATGTGATACCAAAGTTTCAAACGAGATCGTCTCAGACATCAAGTATCGTCTCGTTTTGATTTAGCAGAGATTTATTTCAGTCTCTTCTCCAAATTTGAGACTTTTCTTGTCTCAGTACCATCTCTATTTTCGAAAAATTTCTTAATATATAGGTTTAAGTACAGTTTTACGAACACCCTCTGACAAAGTTATAAAAATAATCGGTGAGGTATATTGTACCCCCGAAATTGGTTTTTCGTGTCGCATCTCGAAAACAAGACGAGGCAGGAATTCGTTTCGGAAAATTCCATTTGAAAAATTCAAAATCAAAGAAGGTCAGTCCTATGCTCTTCTGATGCAGCTTTATATCTTCGATTCGACGCGATCACTTGTTTACAAAACATGTACCCCCCTTATACGAAGAGAATTCGTCTGCAGCGTGATTTTCTGAAAGTAAACTTTAACTCATTCCATCGTTCCACACACATTTTGAATAATTTTCATCTCTTTAAATAGATTTCCAAACACACAGATCAATGAACTAACTAGTAGCAAGCACAATATAGTACATGTAGAATAAGTCTACAACTGTTTGAATTCCTGTAGTAAGGAAAATAATGCTTACAACTTATATTTTTTGTATTGAGCAATTAGAAAATACTAGGTTCTTTTAACAGTAGCATCTTATATCTGAGGGGGGTACAAGGGGTACAGCTAGAATCTTCGATTCAGAGGGTACAATACCCCCTTCAAAAATTTAGTGGGTACAATGTACCCCTCTACCCCCGGTTCCTGCACCACTGTTCTTATGGGTTTGATTCTATGTTAAGAAGGATTACGTCAGCCCTTGTGCTTGTACGTGTGGTACTGTAATGTTGTTTGTGTACTTTATAAAATTTGTGTTAAACTAAAAAAAATTGCAGTACAAACTTACATTAGAAATAATGCAACTAAACATTTGGAGTTTAGGAAATATCATTTTACAAGAAAGTAAAAACTGCACTATATAAAATTTTATATTTATATTCTTCATTCTTCCATTAAAGAAAATATTCAATTTAGATTTTTGTTGTTTCATTGATACTTTTTCCACCCGACGAACTGTCTTGGATGACTACCCTATGTACTATATTTAACTTTTTTTTACTACTTTTCACAAACACTGATATGGGTATATTAAACTAAGTAAAATTAGTAACAATGACACTGAAGGATCTTAGAATGTGTTTTAACACGTTACATTTTAGGAACTTAAATATGTAGGCTTCATTTTAAATTTACGTATCATCAGACAATATATCATTTAGTAAAGGCAAGTAGTGTCTAGAGTTACAAAAGTTCGAATATCGGGTAAAGCATTTCTGTTACTTGCCTTTGCGAAATATAGAAGAAAAAGCAACAGCCATGGTGAAAATTCGAAAATATTAACACAATGTCGAAACACTTACAAGGATCAATGCAACATGTGTTAACTTGAGGTACAGAGGAAAAAGCGACTAAATTAGCTACAGGTTTTCTTCCGTATGCTTCTCCCCTACGCTCTATTCATTCCTACTTTTACTGACTTTGTGCACAGATAAATACCAGTCCTTTTAAGCAGTAAATAAGGTTTTGAACCTTCCCCGGAAAACTTCATTCAATGAAAAAGAACCCCTGTTATGTGTTTTCTACCCGCTGGCTGCGACATTTGCTCACCAGATGACGTAATGCGCTGGAAGGGACGAAAGCCGTCCGCCGGATGAGCCAACATACTACTCTTAGAACCATGTTACAGAGTACCGTCATTTTCCCCCGGCTTTCAGACCGCGTGCCGTGTGAAATGGTGGTCATTGTTGTGAATGATTAGCTTTTTGTTGTTGTTGTTGTTGTTGTTAGAAGTGAAAGTGAGTGTGTGTTAGTGTACCATGAATTCGGTGGAATCTTTGTTGCAGCGACCTTTCTATTCAAGAACACTTGAAGAAAAGTTGGAAATAAAAGCGTTAGGACGGCCGTTGCCAGATTTGGATCTATCGCAAAATGCAAAGGGAGGTAAGAACGCTACGTATAGAAGGCGATTTAATAGAAAACTGTACGATAGTGAACTATGGCTTTGTGGGTGTCAAATTCGAAATGCATTATTCTGTTTTCCTTGCATACTTTTTGGAAGTAATGATTCGTGGTCTAAAGGAGGGGTAAAAGATCTAGGACATTTAAGTAAATATATGAGAAAGCATAGTGAAAGCAAAAAGCACATGAATAATGAGTTAAATTTTGTCTCTCTCGGAACTGTCAACATAGCAACGCAGTTAAGCCACGCTTATCTAGAATCGCATAATGAACAAGTTGAAAAAAATCGCTACGTCTTGTCAAAAATCATAGACTGCATCAAGTTCTGTGGAGCTTTTGAGCTGGCCCTGCGTGGCCGGCCACGATGAAACAGATTTCTCCGCAAACCCTGGGGCATTTTTATGGCTCGTTAACTTTGTCAGCACTTTAGATAACGCTGTTAAAGAACATTTTGACAACAGCACTGTATTTAAAGGCACTCGATCTCGCCATCGAAGTTCCGGGTTGGAGTCTTGGCCCGGGTATGGGTATTCTTTGTAATATTGTACTTTGTAATAATGAAATTAATGAAGGAGCATTCACAAAGAATAACCAAGACTCCAACCCGGAACTTCGATGGCGAGATGGAAAGTCGACCACTTAACATTCGTGGGTGTGTGTGTGTGGGGGGGGGGGGGTAGGGGTCATTATAAGTACATGAAAAACAGCATCAGTTGTAGCACGCATCTTTGAAAAGTCACGAGCCGCCGCTGCAAAGCAAGAATTGCCATTCCGAGGCCATGAGGAAAATGCAGCATCTCTAAATAAGGGCAATTACATGGAATTCCTTATTGCAAGTGCCGAGTTTGATTCCTCATTAAAAGAACATTTATTAAATTCTACAGTTTTTCGCGGTACTTCGGCAGGCATTCAAAATGATTTAATAAATTCAGTTTCGGATGTTCTGAGAGATGAAATCTACAATGAAATTCAAAACACAGACTTTGTGGATATCATGGTCGATGAAACATCAGACATTAGCAAAAAATCTCAGGTGTCAACAGTGTTACGTTTTTTCTCGGCTTCACAGAAAAAAAGTCATTGAAAGATTTATTGGATTTCATGACATGAGCGCCGATAAAACTACAAGAGCTCTTTTTAGTCACGTGACTGAAATAATGGATAAATATAAGTGTGGGGATAAATTAATTGCCCAGACATACGATGGATATTCTGTAATGAGTGGTCATTTCAATGACCTTCAAAATAAAGTTTTGGAAAATTATCCGAAAGCTTTTTTTTTACGCATTGTTATGTTCATGTCATGAACTTGGTGCTGCAACAATCGTTAGAATGTAACAAAGAGCTTAAGGTGTTCTTTTATGGTCTTAAATCACTGTCTACGTTTTTCTCTCATTCTCCAAAGAGGTTTCACGAACTTTCTGCTTTCATGTCCAGAAAGCTCCCGTCATTAGCTCCTACCAGATGAAATTTTACCTCTAGGCTAGTGTGGACAGTCAATGACAACAGAGAAGCACTGCTTATGTTTTTTGAACATGTTAGTGAAAATGGAGACTTCGATCATTTGACTACAATGACTCCGAGAGGATTTTCTAGCTTCCTGAAGGATTTCGAAAATATATTTTTAAAAAATTCTTCATCCAACTTTCTTTCCTTTTCAGACGTATTATTCAGTATGTTGCAGTATAAAAATGTTGATATTTTGTATTGCAGTAGGCCTAATAAAATAACTGAATTTCAACAAATGAAAAAGGAAAGTGAGAATTTCGAAACACTATGGAATTCTATAACTGGTGCATTAGAAGAGGAAGAGGTTGTTGAAATGAAAAGGAGGCGATTGAACAACGAATCACAGAAAGACCACTCCCGGAGGCTTTACTTTGAAATCATTGATAATATCAGCAAGCAGATAACAATTAGATTCGCATTATTTGAAAAATTGCAATATTTTGATTTACTACATCCCACAAAACGGGGCTACTTGAATAAAAGAGAGAACTTTCCTCACCATCTCGTACATAAATTGCAGGAAATTTATGGCAGTCTGTTTAATTTATCCAAACTGCAGAATGAACTTTATGTTTGGTATGCTTCCACTGAAGGATCAGAGAAAACACCAGTTGAGATCATGGGCGTCCGGAAGGGGGGCAAGGGGGGCCAATGCCCCCCTGGAAAACGAATGTCTACCTAAAATTATATATTTCACACATAATTTCATTTCAGTCACAGTAATAATTATAAATTCGTTGAAGAGACATGATAATTTCAGACTGAAATAGTGTTTCTTGAGGGGGCATCACTATTTTGGAGGGAAATAGGCATTCTTTGCCCCCTGGAAAAAAAATACCTTGCTTGCCCCTCCCTGGAAAAAATCCTGCGGACGTCCATGGTTGAGATTGTAAATTATCTACTGGACATGAATCTAGTGGGTGGGTTTACGAAAATATATAAATTAGCAGTGTTGATCGCAACAATTCCTTCCACGACGTCATCTGTCGAGAGATCGTTCTCATCATTGCCGCTCTACTCAAACTCAGAACCCGATAACGAATTTATCTCCATCGAGAAAGAATTACTTTCTATGCTGGGAGAAGGGGATCAATCCAAATTTTATGAGGCGGTGATCAGCTCATTTCTCTCTAAAGAAAGAAGAATAGAGCTGGAATTCAAGTAACTGTAAGTAATAAGCAGTTGATTTTTCAAAATTTACTTTTTGGAAGGATAAATAAAGGGTAAGGGGAAAAAAACAGGAATGTGCATTTTAGCGATTTTTCAATGAACGGGTCATTCTTATATCCAGGGTGTTTTTTTTAGGGGTGATAGGAGTTCCACGAACCCCTCTGGTTGCAAACTCGTGCTTTAAAAATTAATTGTATGGCGAAGTATTGAACATATTAATTTTCTCCTTACCCTTCAAATATGTTAATACTTTAAATGAAGTATTTACTTCATTTAAAATAATTTATGTAATTTAATGTTTTTCTAAATATTTATAAAATTACACGAAAAAGGTACGGAGAAAATTTGTAATATTGGTTCACAGAAATGAGGGGGGAGGGGTTAACATTTCTTCTTTGCCAACGCCTGAAGTTCAGGGTCAGGAGACGCCACTGATGACTAGGAGAATCTAAGAATAGCAGAACAGTTGGATACTCATGATGGAATTAGTTTCTACGTGTTCCTTGCATTTTTATTCCAGACGACCAAGGGCACTTCCAAGGAACACAAAGGGGCAATTGCTCCCTCCATTTCAAATTTTATACAAATAAAAGTACAATTCGTAAAATTTTCTTGCTCGCTTCGCTTGCAATGTCTGCTATTCTTATAGTCCAACTTCAGAGCTATGGGGTGGCGCGAGTCGACCATGGGAGCCAAACGAATCGTTTCAAACGATCTATAATAAAAAGAAAAATATTAAAGTTATTTGCACCCTATTAAAACAATTTCTTTCTATGAAACTTAATATGAAATATTAATGATGACACTGTAATCCAAGAAGTCATTGATCAATCAAGGGATTCCTATTTGTTTGTCCGGTGTCAAAACATGTATTTCAACTATAATACGTATAATACAATTCACACAATATCTTGCAAAATGGTTAACGTAATCAGTAGGCAAACATTGTCTGTAGTCAGGGGCGCCGACTTGTCAAAATTATTGGGGGGGCCTCTGATCACTGAAATACATTAATGAATGACTCACTCTCTCCATTTATTAAGTTTTGGGCTCAGTGTTCAGAATCTCATAAAAGCCCATGAATTCCTTAAAAATATCAAAATTTTTATTCACAGTTCGAATGCAGAATATTAATTGTCCACGGATGGATATGTCACAAGTTTAGTCAACCATAATAGCAAAATATTCCACACTTTTAATATCTGCTACCACGGAGCGCAAAACAGATATCCCTAATATATGAATGATCTCGTTCTGAATGTCATGTGAGAGCCATTCGTAGCCCAAACGTCCCATCCACTCTCCTAGTTCATGCATATCGTCTTTTAAAACTCTTTTTAGTAAAAATTTTAAGAATACTCATAATTACAGTAATAAGTCATGTGTTTTGCTGTCTCTGGTCATAGCCCCCCAAAGTTGATGGTTTAGCGGTCTCAGTCCCCCAAATTTGATGGTCTAGATTCTAGAACATTTCAAATGTGTATTTAAAGTTAAGTTCATGTGGCACATTTCAGAGTAAACTTTACAAGAGAAGCAAAATTATTTGGGGGGCTCTGCCCCCACATATTTAACATTGGAGGGGGGGCTCGAGCCCCCCCCAAGCCCCATGGAGTCAGCGCCTATGTCTGTAGTGATGCAAGAGTCTCCCCTTTGGAGAAAATAGAGTCCGTGGAGGACTGAGGGACCCATGTCTTAATGTTTTAACAAGTACAAAAACATGTATTACAAATTTTTACACAATTCATCAAAGTGTAGATAATATGTAAGCATTATTATTTCATTAATTCGATTTTTCTTGCATAACACAACACAATGGTGTTGTAGTTGTTGGATTCACGTTAGATTCCTTTGTGAGTAAAAATCTTGCATACTGGAAACTAGAGGGAATCATTATGAAGCATGAATTATAAAGGACTCCCTAAATCAGTTTTGCAGAGAGGTCCAAAGCTGTTGGTACATATTAATCATCTATTAACATCATCGACCTGTAAATATCAAGTAGATACAATCCCTATTAGCTTATTTATGTTAAACTTTATATTCTTTGCAGTGGCATGCCCAGGATTTTCGAAAGGGAGGGGTTATGTCTACATTTTTAAGTAGTCAGTCCTCATTTTGCCATATTTTCCTGCCTTTGACGTTCTTTTTTTTTAAATATTGGAGCAAAAGGGGGGTATAACTACCACCATTCCCCCCTGGACACGCCACTGATTCTTTGGCAATCTGGAAATATCATTATCGAAATATTGCTATTTGATGTTGCTCGAAGTTTTTATTGTACGTTGCAGTTTCAAGATATCATCCCTTTTCTGTTACTTATCTCCTTTGGGGGAAGCGGCAAGTGCCTCTGTGTACCCTGCTATATCTGCCAATGCGACACAATATATTAAGAAATTGCCCCCTCTAGGATTGACTTCGGCCCCCCCTACAAAGAATTCCTGGCTACAGGCCTGGTAATACGGTGTATGCTATAATGAATATACGTAGATTACAGACAATCAGAAACGTTGGCTAAGATCAAAATAAAGTTGATAGGGCCAGTGTTGCCACATGAAGGAAAATTTCCCTTTTTGAAGGGAAACTTGGAGCTAATTTTAAGTGAAAAGGGAAAAGGGAAATTCGATGAAAAATAGCGAATTTTCAGGGAAATTTTAAGACAGACTCAATATTAATTATATTAAACATTATAAGAGATTCCAGTTTTGAAATGAGATTTTTTTAAAAAAAAATGTCGTATACTTTGTTCTGAGAGGAAGGATGGAATTTGGGTTGGTCCACATCTGGCTACCGTTTGTGGCTGGAGGTTATTGACCATTCACCCTTATCTATCAGCGGCGTATACTCTGGGTCATCTAGGTAATCGCAGATGACCCGGCTCTATTTCTTTTTTTTTTTTTTTTTAAAAAAAATATATACATTTCTTCGCAATATTCTTCCAAACCAATTTCGATGCATACATTTCTTTGCTTCCAGCGCGCCGCGAATGCTTCCAACCATTTGCCGCTAAATGTCCGGGAACCTTTCTCCAGCTGGTGGAATGACGTTAGGGAATCTCACCCTGACGTCATTCCACCCGCTTCCTTTACAACCCTTGGCGAGGAGGGAAGAGAAAGAAAAGAAGGGGAAGGAAACTCTGCTTCTCAGGCGCGGCGATTCCGTGGCCAGGGTAAGCTCCTTCTGGTGAGAGTCCACCGGTCTCAACCCCTAGAGTTTGCCTTTCCCTCCGCTGGCGACCATTGACCTCCTACAACCCTCCTCCACAATTCTCTCCCGAAGGCGAAGGCTATGTCGTCGCTAAACATAGAAACTTTTTTTTTTTTTTTTTTTTTTGGCAGGGACATTTCTCAGGAACGGGAATTTTGGGTTCACAAATTGCCTTCTGTAAGGGAAATAGGGAAAACATACCCGGTAAAGTTCGAAGAACAGGAAAATATGAATAACATAGGCAAACCAATTCTACGCTAATTTTCAATATACATTTACTTCTGTCTTGCTGATGTCTGTTACATAGAAATTTATCAAAAGGAAAAAGCTTAAATATTGAAGATGAAGCAAACTAAATTAAAATTCAAAACTTAAGCAATTAATGCACCTATAAGCTGACTCCCCCCATTCTTGTATTTGCAAAAATAGTGATTGTTTCTTCTCTCTAATCTTCAAAAGCAGCGAGAGTACTTCCTTCACGGAACTGAATATTTTTTAAAGGAAAGTATATAAATAAATTATATATATTTTAGTTAATTTAAGTTACTATTCCACTTTGTTAGATTAATAGTGATGAAGATGAACGACTAAAACATATAAGGAACAAACACATCAGGCACATAGCCAGGTGGAGGATTGTTTAATGAAGTGATCGACACATTACATGGTCAACTTTATGATAGATTTGGCGATTTTCATACATTGCACTTTGTTTCCCTCTTGGATTCATTTCAGTTCCCAGTGTTTAAGAGTAACTTTCCAGAAAGAGCTTTCATGTTTATATTGGAAAAATATGGTGCACACTTTGATTCTGTGAGGCTGAAAAATGAACTCACCGTTCTCTATGCATCTCAAGATCTCAATTTTACTGGGAAGCCAATTTACGAGATAGTTTCTAATATGGTAAAGAACAAACTAACTGTTGCCTTGCCAGAAGTATATAAGTTGGCAACACTCATTCTCACTATACCATCCACTACAGCTTAAAGAATAAAATCACTCTGCAGATCAACCCAAGGACAGGACAGCTTAAGCGGACTTGCTCTGCTATCAATTGAAAAGGAGTTGCTACGCAATCTTCGGAACAACCCCACCTTTCCATTTCATGAAGTCGTTATTGGGAAGTTCACCTCTCAAATAAGAGTTGGGTTTGGTTTGAGTTGGTGTTTTAAGTCCACTTTATGCACAGTAAGGCTAATCGGGACTGGACCTACGGTTTAAAGTGGGATCCGAACCACTGTGCCATGTGCCTCCACCGGGTATCGAACCCGGGACCACTTGACTACAAGGCGACGACGCTACCACTGCGCCATCGGGGAGGCCCCTCTCAAATAAGAAAACTGGAGTTCAACTACAAGTAATCGGGTCCTGGGGTAAGTTGAATTTTGCACTTAAATTAATAATGAGGGTTTCTATTTCACTAGTGCATGTCTTTCATTTTATATTTCACAGTTGTTTTTTTTTTTATTTTGCTTTATAATACTGTCTTGTTTTATTATTTGAAATTCTACACGTATATTAAACTGCAATAATGAGAATTAATTGATTGTGGTCGCCACAATAAGACAAACATTCCCACAAAATATTCCTAAATCCCATATGGATCCTGATATAAAATGCAGGGAAACTTTTGGAGTTTGATGATCAAGGGTCGGAGATTACCCACTCGTTAGAAACAGCATACGCCACTGTTATCTATGCCCTTATGTCCCGGCTTTGGGAGTGGGTGGTTAATTGCAAAGATGGGGATGAGTGATGATATGATGAAATTTATGAATGGACACTCACAAACAGCCATCCCAGGCGAGGATTCGAACCCGGGACCACTGGCGTCGAAGCATTTCAAAGTTAAATTGTTTAACATTTTATACATACATACGAACATGGAGCTACCTACGTTAATATTTAATATTATTATTATTATTATTATTATTATTATTATTAATTCTTTAGATGAAGGGAAAAAGTGGACGAAAAAGGGAAATTTTACCCCTTGCAAAGGAAATTGTGCTTACATATTGTGGCAACACTGGATAGGGCCAGAAGAAAGAAGAAGTAAGTGTTTGTGCAATGAATGAGACTAGTGTTTATATTAATGATAAAATTGTAGTGTGCTTGTTCAGTGCATCCCTGTAGTAATAGTATTGGCTCAAGATCCGTTCGTTTAATTGTGATTTCATCATGCTACGTACGCATTTTTTTGCATGGTTCGAATGCGATTTACTTCTTTTAACGGGGCTGGTGACTGACGGTACCCATGATACTTAGAACCATGGACGGTACCCTCTCGAAAATTACAACCTTAAGTACTATTATCGTATGAGGGAAACACCTACGAATCATATATTTCGGACTTCTTTACATTGCTAACGTGTTATTTTCGAATGTGGAACATTTCCTAAAGTGAAATAATGCATATCAATGTCTATTTCTTAGATTTACGAGTACTTACTGTTACTTGTTGTTTCGAATCTGTAACACATTATGGCCGTGATAGCGTTCTGGTTTAGGGGGCGTTCTGAGAGTGTTTTGTCGATTTATGCAGTGTTGCAACCTCGTTCACAGGAAAATATCTACTTTTGTGCCCGGATTTGAAATTATGCTAATACGTCGCAAACCGTTGATGTTAGCCTCACAAACCATTGACGTTAGCCTCACAAACCATTGATGTTAGCCCCAAAAAACATTCACGTTAGCCCCAAAAACCATCCCCGGTTAGCCCCACAAACCATTGACGTTAGCCCCAAAAACCATCCACAGGTAGCCCCACAAACCATTGACGTTAGCCCCAAAAACCATCCACGGTAGCACCACGAACCATTCACACAAGGTTAGGTTAGGTTCCATTAGCACTCATTTCACCCCGAAATTCATCGAAAAAATAGGGTTCGTACTAGAATTGAACATCATAAATCATTTTCTTGTAAAAAAATGGTGTGGTTGGAAACAATGACATTTTCGGTTGTAAAACTATGCATATACACCTATATATAAAAAAATTCGGTCTGCTTTTAAAATTTCCAGACGTGACCCCCGGTTTTTTACAACAGATTCCTCATTTGGAGGCCAAAATTAGTTAGTATACCGAAAATTAACAAAATTGGAGACTTTCTCTATATTGTAAATTTGCTCCCAAAAACCATTTTCCGTAAGGTTAGGTTAAGTTAGGTTAGGCAAGCATAGTTAAAAAAAAATAATACTTGACACGTCATGTTCTAGTGAAAACATGGCGAGGCTGAAACGCTGGCTACGAGTTTGCATCATCTTAACACACGAAACATTGCACTCTCGTGCAGAAAGCAAATGGCGGGAGCAGAAACATCGTGTCGGACAGAGATTTTCGCAGAAAACAACACGCATTCACATTAAAATGGATCAAATCTACATTCAGGAACTTCCAAAACACTAAAGAAAATGATTCCCGTAAGTACTTTCTCCTGTAAATATGAAGGAAATTTGAAGGAATCAGTTTCCCTCATACGATAATGTTACCCAAGTTTATTTTTTTGAACGTGCAGATTTCGATGTTTTAAGGTATCTGATAGTGATTTTGGAATGACTGAAGAACGACCGGACCCCTCGCCGCTTTTCATTCATATTTGGTATACTCACTAATTGAGTCATCCTAATCGCGAATCTGAAGTTAAAAGTTGTCGGAAACATCTAGAAATTGCAAAATAAACGAAAATAAGGCGTTAGTTTTCGGGGTACACAGGGTAATAGTTAGTAATAGTGAAAACACATTTCTTCAAATTTACAGGATGAAAAGAGGGGAAAGTACTTACAGAATTGAGTTCCTGTGGACTTTTGGAAGCTGGGAATAGTGTTTTTTCCATTCATGCAACTTATTCGGCCAGTAAATAATGTCATTTTCAATAGTAATGTATCTCTGTTGCACGATAGCTCGTGCCACCATTACCGTTGACTACGTGAATCAAATGTTCCGTGCGCTCGAATATGTAACCCCCTGTTCTGTGTTTGCCTAACCTAACCTTCCGTGAATGGGTTAGACTCTACTTTACGTCCTTATCTGCATGGTGATTCCTTCTTTGTGTTCGTGGTGCGGCAGCCGGCATCTCTTCGGGTAAGAACTTTTTTCTTTTTACACTTTCTGTTCACAATAACCCCACTATCCATTCACGGGACGAGGTATGCCTACGAGGTTATTTTAGGCCTGTTAGGTTAGGTTCCATTAGCACTCATTTCACCCCTAAATATGTGCTAAATATATATCTAAAAAATTCCTCAGTACGTTCAATTACGCATATCCGGACAACATCGGTTTTTCTCGATTTACTCCACCAGGAAATTTTTCCTCGCTTTGGGATTTACGTTGTTGAATTCCTTATAAAATAAGCTTTCCAGCGATATATGACACGTATTCTTTAGGAAAAGGACGTAAACTAGAGTCTTACCCGTGAATGAATATTCCTGATACTACCACGACAAATTTTAACTATGTTTGCCTAACCGAAACTAACCTAACAACACGTGAATGGTGCATGGGGCTAGCATCAATGGTACGCAATTATTTTGCAATTTCTACATCCTGATACTAACACGACCCAAAATTTTAACTATGTTTGCCTAACCTAACCACACATCAATTGTTCGTGGGGCTAGCGTCAATGGTTCACAATTATTTTGTAATTTCTAGACGTTTCCGACAAATTTTAACTTCAGATTCGTCATTAGCAGGCCTCAATTAGTAAGTATGCCAAATATGAAGGAAATCGAAGAAAGATGTGGTCACACACCATTCTCACATAGCCCCACGAACCATTGACACATAGCCCCACAAACCATTTGCGGAAACGTACCTTCTTCAGTTACAAAAACACGTGTTTGGAAACACTGACTGTCATTGACCGTGATTGCGTCATCACACACAGGCAACATCCGACTGGAAGGAAATGGATGCAACAGCTTTCGTGCATCGGTCACACATTTATATTGAAAAATAGATGATTTACTGGCAAAATTCAATGCACGATGCGAGAAAATTCTTCCACAACTATAAAGAAACTGCATTCGGTAAGTAATTTCTCCTGTAAATTTGAAGAAATCCGTCTTGCGGATATAAGGAATTTACCATTTTAACATGCGGAAACCACAAATAAGCGAGATATTTACTCTCGAATGTGACAACGGCACGTCGAATTCCTCGCTACTCGCACCACTTTCACAAGTTTATTTGAAGAAATTTTCATCATACACGAAAGAAATCAACAAAACATGTACAACCATAATGTGTAATTACTATCATGACCTAATTCTTCAAGATAAATTCTATACATATCTTTAAAGCATACAGTTCCCACTCCGTGGTTGAAGGGGCGAAATGTGTCAAGTGCACAGAGAAAACACATTCTACTCACCACGAGTGCGTGCCCTGTAGATAACTCGAACTGGGAGGGTTACAGTCATCACATGAAGGTTAAATACCTTCCTCTTATG
This sequence comes from Lepisma saccharinum, assembly GCF_977018435.1. Classification (NCBI taxonomy): domain Eukaryota; kingdom Metazoa; phylum Arthropoda; class Insecta; order Zygentoma; family Lepismatidae; genus Lepisma; species Lepisma saccharinum. The sequence continues at coordinate 62,423,352 of NC_139238.1, read as the reverse complement.
CTTCATTCCCTATGGAACAGTTCTCTTATTATATATGCAAATTCTGCCTAACCTAACAACAAATGCAATCCTCGTCTGACGTGACGTCTGAATGACAAGTTGCCACAGGGTTGTGCAATAAAGAAGACCCCGGCAGAATATGAAGGTGTCTGTCTCCTGTGCGATTAGTAAGACCCGTTCTCTGATGTCAATCACAATGTGCATGACATCATAAATCATATCACAGAAAATTGCTCAAAACTCACTTATAACTCATCTCCGTGCGAAAAAAAAAACTACAAACGTTCATATGAATGCTAATCTTCCCAACCCACTCAAAATTTTTCAGTTTCTCGCGAGGGTACGGAGGGTTACCATCGCCGACTCATCACCTTCCATCCTTTTTCTGGCATCGTGGTTGTGTCCAATGCATAATAGAGAACTAATAGTTTATGCCAAAGGCTGGCAAGATGATTTCCCATTTAAGTGTAGCGCCTATTATGACATCTTCAAAATCAAATGTCTGGCTGGTTCATTCACATCGCATATACAGTTAAAAAAATAAAGAAGACAAAATTCCCTGACATTTTTTTGACCTCTCCAATTCCCTGACATTTTTTTGACCTCTCCAATTCCCTGACTTTTCCAGGTCTGTCGCCATCCTGGCATGCATGCTTACCATGGAAAAGACATTCTCCGTTGATAGAAGCGACAGTAAGTATCGTAAGCATTGAGAGGTTGCCAACTCAGCAGCCCACTTAGAATTTGATTTTGCTGCTAATTTCACCAGTGTGATGCTAATGAAATTAGACAAATATTAAATACTACGGTAACGGATCTGATTGTTTTATGATATTTTTTTCAAATTCCCTTACCATAAAGACTAATTATGTAGAATTTTGGCAATCATTGTCACATGATATTTGAGCCTTCCTTAAAGTATTGACCACTGCTGAAAAAAGTTTAAATTACCACATGCAAGCGTGAGTGCTTCCCATTGAAAAGGCATTCTCCGTTGGTAGAACAACAGTAAGTATTGTAAAGCAGCAGAAAGAATGTAGAAGTAAATTGGAACCTTCCTGAAACTAATCAGCACAGTTTTCATTTAGAAAAAAGTCCAGAAAAGTTATGGGAAGATGTTAGAGGTACTGTGCAAAATCCAACGTTTGGCACGCATCATGCATTTCACGGATTACTACTGTTATTCCCCTCATTCTGAATGTTCAGAGGAGGCTCAATGAGGTTTCTTGTTTGAGATTAGCAGTAGTGCAATTAGTAGTAGAAAACATTCAGGGATCTTATTTTTAATGCTAATAGAACTAAACCTGACCCAAATAACCTAACCAAAAAATAAGTAGGATTATTATTAAAATGCTAAGAGAACTAAAGCTGGCCTGCCTAACCTAACAATGAAAGCATGTAGGGTTTTTATTAAATTGCTAAGGGAACTAAACCTTGACCTGCAGTAGCGCGATCAGTAGTAGGAAGCATTTAGGGATCTTATTTTAATGCTATGAGAACTAAACCGGACCTGCCTAACCTAACCAAAAAATATCTACAATTATCATTAAAATGCTAAGCAAACTAAACCTGACCCACCTAACTTAACAATGAAAGCATGTAGGTTTTGTATTAAATTGCTAAGGGAACTAAAACTCATATCACTAAGTTTCAGACTTCTAATTTAAAGAGTAAAACGAGACGTCTCAGCCCCACGAAACAGACGCTCTATGAAAATGGTTCTGCAAGGAACCTTGCTCTTGCTTCCTCAGGCTCATTTGCTTTGGTTTATTTTACTTTGATTTTCTGTTCTTGATTGATTGATTGATTTCTTGTTTTAAGTCCACTTTATGCACAGTAAGGCTAATCGGGACTGGACCTACAGTTTAAAGTGGGATCCGAACCACTTGTGCCTCCACCGGGTATCGAACCCGGGACCCCTTGATAAGGTGAATGATTCAATCACAAACACAAATGAACAGCATTCACATGTTAGTCCTGAAGGGGAGCTAGGGTGGCGTGCCTCCCCTTGTATGTCAACATAAAATATAGGACGCAAGGAAAAATGGGTTGGAAATTAAAAAAAGGAGAAGATTAGAAAAATTGTAAATTTATTCTTATTGGAGGAAGGAGCAGCTACCAAAGGTAAGAGGGATGAGAAAATGCATCATGAAAAATATGACAAATAATTATTTGTGTGCTAAAAATAATTTAAATATCTAATTATCAATCAAATGAATTTATGGTTGTTTTCTAAACATAACATCAATGATTTTCGTCCAATAATAGTAGTTGAAGATTATTTCCGTTTGTTTTTAATAAAAAACACCTTCAATCAGGCAGAGAAATGTCTTAACTTTTCAATTTTAACAGCAAATTCTTGCTCTAATTCAATACTGATATAGAATCGAACTTGAAACCAGTCTGTCAGTGTTTGGTGTTTGTTTGTTTGTATGTGTGTGTGTGAGGGGTGAAACGAGGTTAGTGACAATGAATGACGGAAAACATTATTATACACTTACGGATGTAACCCAAATTTTAAACATAAATTATGTGATTTTTCTTTTACAGAGGAATAACGTTTGATCTTCCGGTGGGATTTGTTACCAGAAGAAAACATCAGAAGTGGTTGTTATATGCAAGAAGTTTCAGTAACAACACAATAAAGAAAAATATGTTCCAAACTCAAAATTATGCCACACGCATAGTGATTTCGATAATTATTTTCTCCTTGCCACACAAACAACAACAACAAAGTATAAAGCTGAGACTCTGTGAAATACTTTTCATGTCACCCATTTGGCAAAAAAAAAAAAAAAAACAACCACATGGGGAATCAAACCTAGGGTTTCAGCTTACAAAGCTGCCACTTTACCGATATGGACACAAGCCACGGTGCGAAAAACCATGCTATTAGGGTTATTTCTCCTGAAGATTGCACTTTTACCTGTTCAGTTCCAAACTTTCAATGTCCCTTCTCTCTAATTACAAAGAACATCCAGGATAGGAAAAAGTGGAGAGAAATCAAAGTGAGACTTTTAGCAAGTAATAGATACTACTGTAGTCTAAAACACATTTTTATGTCTAGAGCAATCAGCAAGAATGTTAAAATGAAAATATATAAAACTATGGTAAAGCCAATAGCGATGTATATGATTTGCCATGATCTAATCAGCATGAGCTACCATCAAACCCAGTTTCACTTCTCTTATCTTAAGAAATGTCATTTTTGTGGTTTCCCACAATCATGATGATTTGCCATGATCTCATTAGCATAAGCTACTGTCAATTTGAATTTCACTACCTTATCTTAAAAAGTACTTGTAACATTGTTCAATATGGCATCTAACTTCCAGTTTACCAAAATAATGTTGATTGGAAATGGCACAGGTCATCTCAAACCGAGAAAGTAACATTTCTCCATATGGCGTAAATTAACTTTCCCTGTTTTCCAGACATATTAAGTGGTTATATTCTAATTACCATAAGCTATCATCATGCTGAAGTTGCATTCCCTTGCTTGGTAAGATGTTTTTTTCAGCCTGTTGTCATCACCTTCCACCCTAATATTATGTGTATTGATTATATAAAAGTAGCATTATTAATAACAAATCTCAGGATTTCATTTTTTTTATGTTGCCTAAAACCTTCAATAATATTTGTTATTATCGATTGTTCAAGAATTTGACAATGAAAGTTTCAAAATGAAGAATTACGTGACATATATTTTCTGATACACTCAATCCCCATTTGATTTGTTGAAAATAGATTTTGTTACAATTTTACCCGATCCCGAAGATTCAGGTATACCCATCATGAATTTGTACCAGTATGATTCTAATGAGTGGTACGGACCATAATGGAACCGGCTTTCAGAGAAGGAATAAGTTCCATGCTTTCTGGTTGCAACGTCCCCCGGTTGTACACCAGTCTTCAGAAAGTTAGTCCGCTACTCCTTTAGTCGGGAACATGAGAATCTTTGCAAATCATCAGGGCTTGCTGGGTAGAAAAGAAACACAACATTGTTTTCAAAGTTAAAACGCAGTTTTATAATCAGTTATATTTCATAATCACTTACCAATAAAACACTAGAACATTCAATACTAACGTTGGGCTCACATTTAGAGAAAGTCAAATTACATAATTAATTGCTTACTTTCAACTTATCAGCAAGAAGAAAACTCGAAAACCGAAAATCTATACTTGAATTCTCTCCGTTTCCAAGTTCTTATTGATTTTTCACCTTCACCTGTTTTCCAAACTCAGCCTGTCGTCAGGTGAGAAACATTCAGGTAGGTTCACTTCCTCTGCTGAGATGAGAAAGTGACGTCAACACAAACAGATTATGACGTATTTATAAACATATATACAAGTTCCAAACAAAACTGTATCAGTCTAACTATAGTTGTCTGTGACAGCTTGCACATTATTTTAAATAATAAACATTTTATAAATCTTAATTTCTTACAAATATAAAACCTTAAACTCTCAGGTTCGTTACATGGTATGGGCATTTTAACATCCCAGTCTGTGTACCCAAAGCTGTCATTCTCGAAGCTCTCTTGGGTACGAACGGAATGGTACAGCAGAAGCGTTACTGTTTGCCTTACCAAGTGGCCCTGGTATTTTCCTTGGAATGGTTCACGGCACTTGAGCTGGTACACGGTACCCAGTGTGGAAATAATGCTGAACGGTGATAAATACCAATGAATTGCATTACGTTACAGGTCTCTGGTTTAAAACCACTTTACTCATTGCATTATGATTATTGACTCAGTGGTAAAGTTGTCACAATTAGTACAACACGCTGCGATGCTATGAGTCCCGAGCTGGAATCCTGGACTGGGCAAGAGTATTCTTTGTGTGTTCCCTCCATCATCATCATACATCCTCATCTTCATGATTAGCCAAAAGTGTCACAAAAGCAAAGTAAAATAAACCAAATCATACAATTGTCGCCTTTTGATCAAGGCATCCCAAGTTCAATATCCATTGAAGCCATGGATCCCACTTTAAGCTTTAGGTCCAGTCTCCATTAGCCTTTCTGTGCCTAAAGTGAACTGGAAACAAACTCAACAGTAATACTGAATTTATTGCAATGTATATTAGGTGCAAGTACCTATGAATCTCTTTATGGGAAAGAAAACTATAAAAACAAAAACGAAAAGACAAAACTGTTTACAAATCATTTTCAGTTACCTTCCAAATAGAAAGTACAGCATACGGACTCAATTTCTATCAAACTTGGTCAAGTATAAATAGAGATGTGAGCAGTTTTGTGATCAAGTGACCGCTATCAGTGATGACATCATAGTAAGAAAATGTAGCAGATGGTGGATGTCCACCCAAGTCCAAAATACTTCTTAAGACATATATTAGGCATTGGTAAAGAAAAACAATCTCTATACTCAAACTTTCCAACAGAACCATAGCCAGGTCCTGGACTATAGACTTTGGGTTGCAATTTGATTGCATTCAATTTGTCTAATGAAGTTAAATTGTTTATAGTATTTTTGAACGTCGGCAACTTAATTTTAACTGTAACGAGAGCATTGTGAATCAGTTCTTTTCCAAGTTGTTCCTTAATAGCTTTCTGATGATGAAAAACTACCATTTCCTCTCACCTGATGGTTACCTCAATGTTAATCAGTGCGTCTATTGGGGAGCCCAAGTTAAGAGTTCAGTATGGGGCTTATGGATACAGCATTGCCGCATGGTGCGCAGCAGAAGACTGTTCCTTCGTGCATTGAATGTTGATATGTCGAAACAAAACTTAGTGGTCCGCACACGTCCGTATCAAGGGGGGAGGAGCATGCCCCCTGTCGAACTATGAAATGTTATGTAAAACTATAATAAACACTGACGATTTTTCAGATTTTACCCTTGCATAAAGGAATGGGTTGTTTGTGGGGAGAGGCAGGTTCCAGAAAGCTGCAGTCTGCAATATTTGATAATTTTAGTTTTATAGCTACTGATGGAAGACTACCATGTGACCTGATTTAGCTGGGACAATCCAGTCTTTTTAATCTCTGCTCCGACTTTTTTCTAACTTCAGTCATGATGTGGAAATTTCCCCCCTTTTTTTTGGTTAACTCACAAACATGTTCTTCATTATAAGAATTATTGCTAATATGTATAATTTAATTTATAAATATATTATTATACAGGGTGGCTCAAAAAGTCATTTTAACACCCCCGGTCCAAGGCCACTGCAGCGTGCAACATGGAAATGGTGATGACCAATCGTTATCAGGCCAAGGGGGAACCACATTGACGCCACCCGCACGGTCAGTGGCCATCTTGATGTCCGCCATCTTGAATTCAACTTTAGAATTTTAAATGGGAAGGGGGTGATATGATATATCAAATCAGGCTAGAATTTCACGAGAAATGCAATGCCGAAGGTTTTTTTTTTTACGTATCTTTAACCAGTAAAAAGTTATGACTGAATTCTTGTACCGATTTGCTCCTTCTCGAGGTGTTAGAAAAATGCCTTAAAATTTGTTTAGCGCATCGGTAATGCATCGAGATCAAAGTGATGTCTAGGGAGAGAAGTTCGCATACCATTGCACATGATTTTAATTGGATACATCCACGAAGAGCTGCGCATAATGAATGGTTGTCATGAACAATTTACAGTGTGACGGTTCCATTGAATTAGAAGTCCTTCACAGTAACAAGGCTAATGTTTATGTTCATAAGGAAGTTCATAAACAGAATATGCGACCCTTGTCATCTGATAACTAACTTTGGACAGAAACTGCTTCACAACACTCCCATAGTGTTCTGGTGTTCCTCCCTATTGAAAAAAACTCTGTAAAAAGTACCTTCGTCCATAAGCAAGGATGAAAAAACCTGTTTATTTAACAAATCCAAGTAGCCCTAAGCATTTAAGGTTCCGTTGATGGAAAATTGACTAACCAATCGTGTTCCACACAGCACACCACACCATTAACTTACCAGCACTAACCATTCAGCTTTCATCTGTCGAAAAAATGGGTTATCAGATAAAAAGCATCGAATATTCTGTTTATGAACTTCCTTATGAATATAAACATTAGCCTTGTTACTGTGAAGGACTTTTCATTTAATGGAAGCGTCACACTGTAAATTGTTCGCGACAACCATTCATAATGCACAGCTCTTCATGGATGTATCCGATTAAAATCTTGTGCAATGGCATGCGAACTTCTCTCCCTAGACGTCACTTTTATCTTGATGCATTATCGATGCGCTAAACAAATTTTAAGGCATTTTTGTAACACCTCGAAAAGGAGCAAATTGGTACAAGAATTCAGTCATAACTTTTTACTGGTTAGAGATTCATCAAACTAATCTCTCATGAAATTCTAGCCTGATTTGATATATCATATCACCCCCTTCCCATTTAAAATTCTAAAGTTGAATTCAAGATGGCGGACATCAAGATGGCCACTGACCATGTGGGTGGCGTCAATGTGGTTCCCCCTTGGCCTGATAACGATTGGTCATCACCATTTCCATGTTGCACACTGCAGTGGCCTTGTACCAAAGGTGTTAAGTGACTTTTTAAATTCTAAACATATATTTACAATTTCTGTTCAGTGGTACTGGTACTATAGTATTAAAGAAAATTTAAATTATCGTTAATTTGCAGAATACAGTTTACTTTCTCTTGGTAGACAAGGCTTAGCATTAAGTAGCCATAGAACGGGGGCAACTACCCCCCAGACCCCCCCTTTAATCGTTGCCACTGTTCACAGTAAATGTAAAACAAGAATACAAGACAAATATAAGTATGAAATATGATTTATCTATATTAATAGAAAGCAAAACGTATACATAAAAACCACTTCAACTTCATTTTGCAATCTGACCTTTTAACCAGATGGTAAAGAAATTAGTTTGCTGCTTTTTAAGTTTTTATATATTTGAAATATATGAAAGTAGCAGATGAATTCCCTTATGTATAAATATATATAGGCCTATGTAGTAATTTATTTTTATATGTGTGTGTAAATTAAGGTCTTCCTCCCCCAGTCTTCAAAGATTTCGCACCTTGTAAAAAGGTTAATTAAAGTAAAGCAAATAAGCAAAATGTCTTATACATTTTTGGATTTGCACCCCCTCTCCCCAAAAAAATCCTGGGTATGGGCCTGGATCCACGGATACTGTTTACTACAAGAGCTCCTTTGCTGCGAATTTTATAAACAGTTTTACACGAAATTCCAGTCACTTTACAAAGGTTTTACTTACAATGTAATTAACAGTTTTGTCAGGATTTTTCTGCTTTAAATATTCAAAAATATTTATTACAATTTGTCTCTCCGTACTTTTAAGACACTGGCCAGTTTTTCACTTAATAACACTACCACTTGCCATTTTGCAGTTGTATAATAATAAACCTAAAAATTAACTCCTTGAAGAACTACTGAAATGAGAATGCGCGGACACAATAAACCACTTGACCCCACAGGAAGAAAGTTTGTTGCTGAATTTTTGCCTGGACATTCCCTGCCGCCCCCTTCCCTTTTCCAAACACGTGTTTGCAGCGAGTGACAACAGGAGGAAGGCTATTGTTTTTAGCTCCACAAATCACGGTAAACACAAGAAAGGAAAACTTCTTTCTTAGATGGTCTGAATTGTAAAAGAAGCTGTAGACCATCAAAACTTTACATTCCCTGTGCTTATTACATGTTTAGTATTTTCGCTTTTAATGTTAACAACTTCCCTTTCTGACAGAAACACTGTTATTTGGGGGTGATGGCACCAAAAGTAAAAGCCCATAGCAACCCATACTGAACTCTTAAGTTGGGCTCCCCAATAGCAACATTGTCTTGCAGCTCTCTTTTCACATTTTGAGTAATAAGCAGAGGTAGGAATTTTAGGTGCAAAAATTTGTCAATAAAGGTGCAAAAAAGGTGCCAATTTTTGTACAAAAAAGGTGCTAAAATAGGTGGTAATTTTCAGATGTAAAATTTATTGTGAGCAGTGCATACATATATGATTGAACTTGTCTGGATAAACACATATAGTATTATCTGGTTTTAATCGTTTAATATAACTAAGCAAAGAAAATTCTCTGATACATTAGAAAGCTACATAAAGGAAAACATGCTTCTTCTTACTTGCTTAGAATTAGTCATCTAGAAAACTGTTAAAATAGATTACATTCAAAATGTCTATGTTCTTCTGAGTGAAGCTACATCTGCGGTCACTAAGCAGATACTTGTCAGTTGAAAAAGAACTTTCAAAGTCAACAGACACAAGTGGTGTGTATTTTGTTTTCAACCGGTAATCCACATCCTTGTTGGTTGCGACTTCTTGAACATCAGAGTTTTTGGCTAAACTTTGTTCTAACTTCTTTTTCCCGACCCCTTGCAGCTCTCGTTGCACATCCATCAAAACAGCCCACTGTGCTTCCTTTTCAGGACACTGCTCCTCCAGTTTTGTGATTGCAGTAGTAAGGAAAGAGAAGCCATGTACAATATAGAGTTCATATTGCAATTCCTGTTTAAGTGCAAGTTTTTTGGCTTTTTCTACAGCTGAGGAATTACTAGGCAAAGCATCTAAAATTGTTGATATTGTATGGAAATGATTGCAAATAAACACTGCAGCTTTTAACCATGTACCCCATCTAGTGAGGATGGGAGAGGGTGGTAGTGGAAGTTTCGTAATTTCTACGTACTTCTGTATTCTAGAAGGAGCCTTTTTCAGTATTTTCTTAATGCTAGAAACAAATTCGTTCACATATGTATATTCATCTTTAAGAGCTTCACAAACTCGATGCAAAGCATGAACAATGCAGGTCACATGTTTTAAGTTAGGATACATATTCTTCAGATTAGAAAATGCAACTAACATGTAAGATGCTTGGTCTGTAAGAACTAACCACACACTATCATATTTTACTCCCTCCGGCCACAATACAAAACATGCATCATTGAAACTTTGCATTGCACTTGCATTATCTGTTTTGCCGAGAAAATAAGTTTTTAAAAGCATGGGTTTCACTTGATGTCCATTGAGAGGTGCTACTAAAATGTTCAAAACGTACCTGTTTTGCCTATCTGTGGTTTCATCTAGTATGAAATAGACTGGATGGTCAGCTACTACTTGCCTGATCTGCGAGATTTTAGCTTCATAAAGAGGTTGAAGGTAAGATTTCCTTAAGGTGGTCTCATCTGGAACTAACTTCCCAGTATATTTTTACAAATATGATTTCATGACAGGATTGTTAAGTTTCGAAAGATGTATTCCACACACTATAAATGTTCTTGCTGTCTCACTGAAAAATTCATTTTTATTTCTGGAACTCGAAGATGCAAGCGCCTCACCAATGAATTGCTGTCGCTTCCCATCTTTAACATCTCGTAGTTCTTTATTCCTGACGTGCTTCCCACTTTGTAGATGCTGCACAACCCGAGTGCATTGGTGTTTGTCATCAACAGCAATAAAAATATCACACACATCACACCTCAGAACAGATCCATCACTCTGAATGCCGTCACTGCTAAACAATGTCCTGCAGTTTCCCAACATTTACTTTATGTTTTGGCATGGTGAACAAGCAAATCCGATGCATCGATCAGTCGATCACAGACTGCAATTACCTTGCTCGCTGATACGGGAGAAGGAAACGAAAACAAAACAGCTTTCCTACAACAATTCGTAAACAATACAGCATAGGACAAAAAGATCACAACTTCTAGCAATTGTAATGCGTCATTGTTGACACAGTTTAAAGTCCGCGTGCTTACTACATTAATGTCCAAGAACTGAAGAAAGCCGATTCATTGTTGTGCGGTAAACAAGAATCCCGTGCCTCGAATGTGGGTGGGGTTAAACAGGGAGCGAGTTGTATTTAAAAAAATGATAAAGATGCAAAAAGGGCGAAAAGGTGCAAAAGGTTCTGAGATTGTGAAAAAGGTGGAAAAGGTTCCGAGATTGTGAAAAAGGTGCAAAAAGGTGTAACCGAAATGCCATGAGTAAAGTTCAATACATGCTTATTTTGGGGATGAGTCACTTTTTTACCCATTTTCACACAAAAAAATTTAAGGTGCAGCACCTAAAATTCCTAGCTCTGGTAATAAGTTGCAGCTTACCCAAGTTTATTTTGATATTGATTTCTTTGCTCCTGGAATCGTTCTTTCAGGTAGTTTACATATCTACTTTGTACTTATTGCGATTTAAGTAAGTCAGCTTGAAGTTTACTCATTCTTAGTTCTATGGCCTGCAGGCTGTCGATTGCAGTCTGGCCCACTTGCATTTTGCAATGGCAATATAAGTTCTGCATCAATTGTTAATATATGAATGACTAACTGTGATTGGCTATTAGCTATGTATCATGGAGTTGAGATTGCTCTACAACTATTGGAGACGATTAGAGATGCAAAGGGTCATAATTGCACCCCAAACATTTTCCCCCCACAATATGGTAAGTCTTGTCTACCAAGAGAAAGTAAACTGTCCTTGCACCAAAGTTTTGGCACCCAATAGCCACTTTGGTTTGCAACATTTGTTGGTTAGTTCTCAGTTTCTTCACTCTGATTTTAACTTTGGCATCTTAAGAAATTTAGCAAATGTTGTTCGGCAATTTTCTTAATGGCATTTTATTATGCGTTCATGAAAGAACATGTGATTGAGTTGTGAAAACAGAGGAATCAGCTTTTCATATTCGCCAAAATTATGAACATTCAAAAATGTCAGTTTCCACATCATGCAAGGTACTGGAATACATGTCATCATGTTAAAACCTGTACATGCTGTGACTGACTTGAATTTTTCCTTCATGTTTGAGAGCCAAGGAAATTCTCATTTTGCCAGCACCATGTCAAGCAATCGTTTCAGAACTTGTAGGTGAAACGCCTTGTTAACAGATTGACTATTAGGAACGAATTCAGAGTGAACAATGCCCTTTGCATGAGATAAAGGAATGACATGTCGTCCTGAGCGAGGTTGGTCTTCAAGTGACAATTCACTATGGGCCTGCACACTGGAGAGCGATTCCGTTTTCTTTTGTGTCCCCCCACGTATATGAAAAATGTGCCAGAAGTGTTAAGAAATAGGTCCAGACCATCTCCAGAACATCATTACAAAATATTTTTTCTTGTATGTACGCATTGCTTGCATTATAGAATTATTTTCCTGTAGTTTACAGTTTTCTTATGCTTGTAATAACCGTAAACTACAGGAAAATCACCATTACAAAAGTAGGTAAAAATGTAGATCAAAAGATGCTTCCAGAATGTACACTTTTATACTATTTTTCTAATATTAGGATTGGAAGTAATTAGCAATATCCAAGTAAAATTAAATGGTGCATTTTATGTTCATTGGTATGTGCCCTTCTCGAATGTATTCAAGTACTGTCATTTCTTTTCTAGTTGAAGTTTTGGTAATGTTGTCTGATCATATAACAGAACTACAATCATTCTTATCTAATACCCCATGTCTTTTTTTTTTTTACATCAAGCAAACCTGAATGGAAATGGAGTCAACAACCATAAAGACAAGAAGCGAAGAATTTCTTAGAGGAGAAGTGTATACGGATTGCAAATTTCTGGTTGGAGCAGAAGGGGATGAAAAGGTATGTACTGCTGGCCATTTCTCACCTCTTGTGAGATCAGGGAAATGCAGAGATACTCAGAGGTTTTGATGAGACACAATATGTCTTGTCCAGTGTGGATAAATCATTCTGTGCACAAACTGGGCTTAAGAAAACTAAAATAAACTTTACAGTAATTCAGCATATATTTTCGTAAAACTGTTACAGAATTTCAAATTTATGACTCTAAGCACATCATACACTATTTAAGTAAGGTAAAGTTCCCCATGCATATAACAGCATGCCAGGAAAGCACATTCCCCACACATTCTCGATCTTGGGCATTTTGGAGGTGATGTGATCAGCACCATGCTTCGGCCACCTTTACTCCCCTCCCCTTCACTACCCATTGAATTGAGGCTGGATGAGCCCCAGAGCTGCTTTTTGCAAATACAAGTTTGGAAAAATTCAGACCTTAGATTATGCACCCTGGGAATAGTACCTGGGTCTCTTGCATGGCCGTCGGGCACTCTACTGACTAGACCATTGCAGCTTTGAGTAGAATAGTTTATTTAATTGCTGGCTAATTGGACCACATACAGGGTGTTTCCGGGCTGCTGATACACACTTTCAGGAATGATGGAGAAGGGCACATGCATCAATTTGAGATAAGGAACCCTGGTCGGGAAATGACTTAGTCAAAAGATATAAGCTAAAATCAGTGTATGAAGATGTAATACTTTTATTACCTGCACAAGTTTCACAAGCTGCTATATTCAAAACAGTTGTTCAAAGTGGCATCCCCCAGCTTCACTGCAGACATTACATCGTCGCACAAAGTTCTGGCATACCCATTGGAACAACCCTAGGGTTGTTTGAACAATGTCACAGGCAGCGAGAATTCTTGCCAGGAGATCCTCTTCAGTCTACTACAGGTGTTTTGTACACAATCATGAGGGGTGGGGACAGGAAACTCTACTACTGCGCTGCAGATGTCATGATGTGTACGTCTCAGAGATAGTCAGTCGACTGCAGTCTGTGTTGTCAATTTTAAGTGTAACAGTCGATCAGCCATAGTGAAATGGAGTTCACGGGAGTGGACTTTGCAGACATGATTTTCATGTACGAACAAGCAAGTGGGAACAGTAGGGAGGCCAAAAGGTTGTATTGGGCCAAGTACCCACATAGGAGACATCCGACCCACACCATGTGTCCAAGACTGTTCCAACAGTTAAATGAAACAGGGCATGTGGAACCACAATACCAGGACCAAGGAGGACAACGATATATTCGGACTCCCGAATTGGAAGAAGCAGTTCTTGCACATGTGGATGAGGAGCCTTCAATCAACACCCGATCAGTTGCACGTAAAATGGGTGTCGCACACAGTACTGTGTGGAAAATAATATGGGATTAGCAGCTACACCCCTACCATCATCATAAAGTGCATGCTTTGACTCCTGCTGACTTAAGACCTCGCGTCGAGTTCAGCCAGTGGTTACTTCTACGCTGTATGGTCAATCCTAACCTTCCTGCGTATGTTCTTTTCTTGGATGAAGCCTGTTTCACCAGAGACTGAGTACTGAATACTCGCAACAGTCATGTATGGGCTGGTGAGAATCCCCGCGCTACAGTTGTAACGAGCCATCAACACAGATTTGCAGTGAACCTGTGGGCGGGCATAGTCAATGATTATCTAATAGGCCCGTATCTTCTTCCTTCCCGCTTAACTTCACCAGTACACCTTGTGTTTCTGCTAGACATACTCCCCAAGTTATTGGAACATATCTCACTTGATCTTCATCAATGTATATGGTTCCAACATGATGGAGTCTCAGCTCACTTTGAATGTACTGTTCGTGAACACCTGCATCAGATGTTCTGTGAAAGGTGGATAGCAAGAGTGGGTCCTGTTTCATGGCCAGCTCGATCACCTGATCTGACCCCACTTGATTTCTTCTTGTGGGGTCATGTGAAAAGTCTTGTTTAAGAGACACCTGTCGAGACTGAAGAGGATATCCTGCCAAGAATTCTCGCTGCCTGTGACATAGTTCCAACGACCCGGGGTTGTTCCAACCCGTACGCCAGAACTTTGTGCGACAATGTCATGCCTGCAGCGAAGCTGGGAGATGCCACTTTGAACAACTGTTGTGAATGTAGTAGCTTATGAAATTTGTGCAGGTAATAAAATTATTACATCTTCAAACAAAGATTTTCACTTATATCTTTCGACTAAGTCATTTTTGGACCAGGGTTCCTTATCTCAATTTGATACATGTGCCCTTCTCCATCATCCCTGAAAGTTTGTATCATCAACCTGGAAACACCCTGTATATTGCCTCACCATACTTTTTTTTAAACATGATGCTTATGTAAAAGGTAAATGTTTACTATCTTCATGAAATTGTCACTTAGCATGTTTACATTTACTATGGCTAAACACTCTTATGTGCAGAAAGAAAATGTGTACTATCTTCATGAAATGATCAGTTGGCAGGTTTTCATTCACACTGCTAAACATGGTACAACCCAAAGTTTAAGATTTTAAATGGTTCATCTCAACTCCATACATGTAGCTGTTAATGTACACAACTTTAGTAATTTATTTTATTATAAAACATAAACTAACGTAACGTTTCAACCTTCTAGCAAGGTCTTCTTTAGACTCTGTATCAAGTACAAAAGTAACTTTTGTACTTAATACAGAGTCTGAAGAAGACCTTGCTAGAAGGTTGAAACGTTACGTTAGTTTATGTTTTATAATAAAATAAATTACTGCCTTGGTCAGCATATTTAGTTTTTCATAATCATGGAAACAAGGCTTAATGGAGTTACAACTTTAGTATCAGCAAATGTGCAGCATTGTAATAGTGACAGGAGAAACAGAAGGGGTTTTGGTGAAATGGAGGGCACCTTCTTGCACAGTTCGTTTTACCTCCCAACACAAGCAGCTCAACCAGTTGTTCACTGTTGCTTACTAGCTTTGAGCTGCGGAGCAGCTGGCACTGCACAGAGCACTTGCGAGTTCCTACAAGTGCATGGAAGTTGCTGAGGCCTATTCTAGATATGCACTTCTTCAATTCTTCTCTGTATACTAAAAAAAACCCACTAAACTGAAAAATTTTCATTAATGAAAAATACAATTGCCAATGGTGGAAGAATGTTACAAAACCTTTACGATTCTCCATGTTGAATAGGATGGAGAAAAATTGTAGTGGGTTTTGAAACCTGAAAGGAAACAGAATCACATATGAACACAGACACATTTACAAATCATTTGCACAAAATTGAATTTGAGTTTTGAATAATAACATGTAAAATACTGCGCAATTCACAATATTTCATATTAACCCAACGAACATGCATATGGGCAAAAATTACCCAGTTGATTTTGAATTTTTTATCATATAGGATGATTGTCTTATGCCACCCTTCTCAGTACCTTTCCAGTGAATCCTTCTGAATGTTGGGACCTTGAATCGCCTGTTAGTTAGTTCATTAGTTCTACTCACATGGCCGTAGAAACATTAACTGGGTAAATTTCACCCAACACGTGCTCATACCTTTCAGTTTGGTAGTTCAACATGTTCTTTTTTTCTCATTTTTATCAATTGTGTGATTCAATATAAATGTTCAAAATGGATTAGATTAATTAATAATTATATTACTATCGTAATGAACTGCGAGGTTCGTGGGATCAAACCAAGAATCTTAACCATTTTGCTTGGGTGATGTAGTTTTGTCATTCGTTCATCCTCACTGGTGAGCACCCGCCCTTGGCAAATAACTTGATGGTAATGGGCGAGAGGTTACTTTTCACACATGGAAATGGCACAACACTAAGAATTTGGGTTTATATCTTCTAGTTTAGATCAACATGGATAGAGAAGGATGTTACCTGTTTATTCGATGATGAATAGTTCCTCGGAGACGACTCTTAGAATTACCTTGAAATTAAATGAAGTTATTGAAAAACAGGAAAAGCAAACGAGCACTGATTCAGAACGCCATACCAAAATAGAGATCATACTAATAGAGGTGAATTTCAAAGAAACAACTATGACCGGGGGGCATACCGGGGTAACGGCAGTGGCGTCTCGTCCCTTGGGGCTTCCGAGGCATAGCCCCTAAAGAAAAACGGACGTATTGACGTAATTATCAATCACCATAATGCATAACTATCACACAGTCTTTTAAAAGGTGATTTTTACCCACGTAAATTCAACGTCTGCTGCAATGGATACGACAGCGCTCCTAGCGGCATTGATGTCAATTATCGGTTTCCGGGGCACGTCACAAAGGAAGGTGTGGCCTACACCCACTTACGCTACAGTGAAGGTCACATGCTAGCAGAGAGAGAAGGGGAGAGTGCAATGGATTTGAGTGCTGATTCAGGGCTAATTCCGTCGCGTCGCGTTCGATCTCGCGTGTTGTACTGTAGTGTTGTGGTGGCTTTCATTCGCTATGTTTGAGTGAGTTTGGCAGGGTTGATGTTTGAACACAAATTGATGAAGGACATAGGCTGTCAATTACAAGACACAATGAATTTGTCCGGAAAAATAAGCATATATTAAATAGAATTATCGATTGCTTAAAATTATGTGGTCGACATGAACTTGCTCTACGAGGACATAATGAAAGAGAACAATCTTTAAACAGAGGCATCTTCCCAGATTTATTATCCCTTCATAGAAGAGGGAAAACTAAAGAGGGAACTTCATGTTCTTTATTGTAGTGAAGAGTTGAAAAACATAAACTCTATAATTAGATTGCATTCATTTTTTATTTAAAATTATTTAGAGGGTACCTTTTCAGAAACAGTAAAAATGACAAACATAGTTTTAATAACTCCAGTGGCAACAGCTGAACCTGAACGATGTTTTAGCACATTGAAGCGTATTAAAACCTGCTTAAGAAATGCAATGGGACAAGACAGACCAAATGCCTTGGCACTTGCTTACCATAGAGAAAGAGGGGTGTAAGGGGTACCTTCCATGTAGGCGCCCAAAAGTCAACCTCACTTCCACATAGTGCACCCTGGACTAAAGACTAACGAGGCTCTGGCGTCTGGCACTATGGTCAGTATAATTTTGTGTGTGTTGTCCTGTTGTTTTGTCCTTGTGTGTGCTGAGTGCCCGTTTGCAGCCTCAGCTTTTAACAGAAGTCAGAACATTTTAAGATTTTTATTTATGCAACGTTAGAGTTGTTCTTTGTAATGATAAGGGGCTGGCCCCCGTATAATGTGACGGGAGCAAAATAGCCTAAGTGCTGACGCTCCCACAATTTTAAATTCAAAATTCAATTAGTAGAAAAAAACAATAGAGAAAGAATAGATTTCAAACATAGAGGGCTTCAACGAAAAAGTAATAACAAAATTTGCTGAGCAGAAGAACAGGAGTCAACGTTCATAGAAAGGTATCTTTCACAACAATACCACTTTCTTGTGTAATCATGTGAATTGTCATTATATTTTAAATTCTTTAAAAAAATAAGTCCAGTTTTGTAGTTTAGAAGAAGATATATACCCATTTTTTGTAATTCATGTAATTTTAAATTCTTTCAAAAAAGTAAGTCCAGTTTTGTAGTCTAGAAGAAAAAAATACCTATTTTTTGTAATTCATGTGAATTGTCATTATATTTTAAATTCTTTAAAAAATAAGCCCCGGCCAAATTTGAGGCCAGGAGACGCCACTGCGTAACAGAATATTTTTACACTTACAGATCAAACATAGAATTGCCAGATCATACCTACTTTCACTGTGATTATAAATTACATGCCTCTATATCTTAAACTTAAGGTGATTGTAAGTTTGTTGACACAAGTTTGCAATTTCACCTACGAATGTGTTTAATTTAATCTGTATCTAAAGATATATTGTTCTGCAATCCTAGAATAGAGATGAATCAGACTTTATACTTTTACAAATCATATGGATACCACAAATGTAAATCGGGATGGTACTGATTGACCCAAAAACTATGTGCTAAAGGTAGTCGTCAGAACTTTATTTTCACTATTCTTAAATATAGTTACAGATTTTAGAACACAATTGTAATAAGATCTATACTACTTCGCATGATTTATACAACCTTTGTCAGAAAAGTTCCAGGTCTGATTTTTTTATTCTTTACCTGTGATATACAAACACTAGAAATGGGCGTTATTCAGTCACCTGATATGTGTTCTGAATAGAAATGGCCTTGGAAGTGTTTCCATGTAAACACACTAGGTGGCAGGGCTGTGCTTAGCAGCTCACTGTTTGGCTTGTTGGCGCATTTAGTTGGAAGTTACACAAGTGTTGGGATGGACATGCATTCCGAGCAGAGAATTAACATTAAGTTTTGTGGTAAGCTGGGAAACCCCTAGTGAAACATGAAATATGATACAGCAAGCATTTGGTGATGAGGCATTATCGAGAAACTGTATCTTTGAATGGCACAAAACGTTTCGCAAGGGCAGAGATTCAGTGCAAGATGATCCAAAGACAATGTTGATCCCATTTTTTCATGCTAAAGGTTTGGTGCACCATGAATATCTGCCTGAAGGACAAACGATAAGCAAAAACCTTTATATTGACATCTTGAAACATTTGCGTCAAGCAATTCTGCGGCTCTGTCCTGATTTGTGCGCATCTGGGCAGTGGTTCTTATTGCATGACAGTGCAAGGCCACATACTACTTTATCAGTCCAGGAATATCTGGCCAAGCATCGTATCTCTGCTCTACCACGTCCCCCATATTTACCCAACCAGTTACCGTGCGATTATTTTTTCTCTCTGTGTGCAAACACCGCTGAAAGGGAAGTGTCATGAAGATATTACTAGCAATCCAAATGGTTTTGTGACAGATGTGCTGAGAAGCATCCTTGATTAAGCTTTCCCTGCTTGCTTCCATGACCTTTAGAAATGGTGGCAGCTGTGTATAGATAACCAAGGGGACAATTTTGACAGAACCTAGGACAATTAGTTCCTTGGTTGAATAAATTATTTGTTTACGAGCTCAGTCCTGGAACTTTTCTGACAAAGGTTGTATAACCTAATATGTTCTTAGCTACTATATTTTTAGTTAAAAAAAATGAAATATATGCAGTGTAAATTCTATTCATAATTCAACCTATTTTTTTTAAATAACAGCTCGAATTTTTGATCTGGTTGCTGAGAATTCCACATTAACGTTCCACTGTTTCTTGATCTTGCACGAAACTCAAAGCAAGTATGTCTTGTTCACATGCCTTTCTACATTTTGTAAGAGGTTTTATATCACGTTGTTACTCTAAAAAAAAAAAAATTATTAAAAATAAGTCATGTAATTTATTCAATCGTAGGTATACACTAGTTGGCACTGCACTGTAAAAAATAGCCCTGCCTTTGATGAGAACCGAACCTAGGATCATTGGCACGTTGGGCAGTTATCATACTGACTTTACTACAATGTCACATTCACATTTTATTTTATTTTACCACTTAGGCTTCTGTAGAAAAAATAATATACGACTTTATCTGTTATTTGACAAAAAATGTAAGTTTAGGTATTAAAGGGAAGCAGGGATCATGCACAGAAAATCCTGTTTTTGTCCAATTTTCATTTCACACACAGGAAGTTAGCTCTTCTCTGCCTCAACTCGTAGCCTCCACGATATGATGTCATCTCTTACTTCAATCACATAGTTCCACAAATGAAACCTCCGTGTGGTGGAGAGATGAGTAAGGGGGGGGGGGAGGTGATGGAGTACTTTCAGTTTTTAAAGAACATTTCTCGCTTATCGTTGTGGAAACATTACCAATTCATCATTTGCAAGGAAACTCTACCTAATGGACAGTGTAAAAATAAGATAATAAATTGTTATAACAAAACAAGAGTTACCTTAATCATAAATTCCTAATAAATAATCAATTAATAGATAAACTGTAAAATTGTATTATGTAACATTTTATGCGAGTTTTGTCCAGGCATTAATTTAGAATGTGATTCCTGCTTTCAAGCAACAATTCATAAATGCTGCTGTGCTGTTCCAAACCCTGATTCCTGTACTTGAAAATAGGTAACTTCTGTTCAGAGAATCTGGCACACTCATTTGAGATGAAGTCCAGCTTCGTAGGTGATTGTGTCTGGCGGTACACCTGAAGTAAATGTTCGGAAATCTGCAACACCTGGCAGTGTTGCTTACTATCAAATATTTTAACCACATACAGAGAATTTTGTGTCTCTCAAGGCTCAAAGAAAAGGGCTAACAGAAATATTGCAGCATATATATTAATTAACTGGACTGTCTATGTCTACAATCAAAGTAATGTAAATGTGAAAAATTGGTGAAAAATGAATTAAAATTAAACAACACAATGTGTTAGGATGCGAGGGTACTGGGTTCGAATTCGTCCTGAGCATGGGTGTTGTTTTTGAGTGTGTCTTCATTGTCGCAAGTAGCCAAAAATGGAAGAAAGTAACACTAAATGACTAAAAAGAGAAGAAGAATGAAATTGTAATTTCTGAAAATAATGCAAAAAATTATTTTCCTACCTTGGGGGAAAGCTTGAAGAATATATTAACTCCTACCCTATCCACTTAGGCAAACAGATTCGCAAAGTCAACACTGAATATTTGATGGGAAAAATAATAAAAATCCGAAAGCAAGAAGAGTTTCAGTTACAGCCTGGGAGGCACACAAGAGGAGGACCCTCCCCCCCACTCCACCAGTCTGTCATCCAGGCTATTAACAATAAGTTAATGGTTGTCCTCTCATTTAACAGCACAAGGATTTTTTTTAAAAATAAAAGAATCGGATATTCTTTTTTTACACGTGCACGTTTGTTTCAAAAATAGAATGGTGAGGCTCGTAAAA
The DNA here is from genome assembly GCF_977018435.1 of Lepisma saccharinum. NCBI lineage: Eukaryota > Metazoa > Arthropoda > Insecta > Zygentoma > Lepismatidae > Lepisma > Lepisma saccharinum. The sequence continues at coordinate 62,402,008 of NC_139238.1, read as the reverse complement.
TCAGTACCGGCTGAATGAATGTTTCCTTAGATTCCAGAATAATTACCGTTCTTGGGGAAATTACTTTTGTAATATATATGTGTATATAGTATGCTCATCAATATGCTTCATAGTCACACAGCAGAATTTGCAGTGCTGATGAAAATGGAGCACAATGATTATTAAGGGTTGGAAACACTAACCTACCACTAGCCAAATTTATTCAAACTTCTTCCTTAAACTTTACTCAATACTTTTACTTTTATTCTGTGGACGACGCATGCACATTAAAGAGAGGTCATGAGATAAAGCATATTGACCGAAATGAATATAATGAGTGAGAAGAGACTATAAGTTTGAAGGTGAACAGCTAAAGATGAAACACTAGAGACAACTACTCAAAAACCAAGTTTACTGCACCCCAACTTGTGTCCAAGTTGGATAAACATTAGCTATGCAAGTGAAAACCCTAGGTTCGATTCCTCGCATCTCCAAAAAGAATTTCTTACCAAATGCATGCTACATAATGCATTTTATTGTCATCACACCAATTGCAGCCTGAAACGTTCTTATTGTTTGCGTGCCAATAAGAAAATATGATTGAAACTATTACTCACTCAGAGAACGTAACTGTTACTCGAGACTACTTGGAATTTTGATGTTTTTAGTTGCTGCTAAGCCTCGATATTTACAGCAAGTGCTAAAATTGAAAATTGTTGTGTGATAAAACACTCCGTTAATATTCTCAAGAAGAAAACCACTGAAATTAAATTAGTAAGTTGTGAGTAACATCAGCAGATGTATTTTAATGTGTTCCGTCATTCATGTGCCAGTCCCCTGATTTTATATATAGATAGATAGTTACAAGTAACCCACACCATAAAAGTAATTTTCAGATGGGAAGGAAATATGCGTGGTCCAAGTTGCAAAGTCAAGATGTGCCCACATTGTAAATGTTATTATTAGGAACGAACAGAATTACTCAGTATAATTACAGTTATTTACCTAAAAATCACTGCTTTTTCACTGAGAAAAGAGCTGAGAACGATGTGTTTTGGATTATTAGCTGTTTGAATAATTATTCTTAAATTATACTTCTGCTTTTGAGGTGCAATGTACAGCAGAACAACTGAATCCGGATTGCATAAAATTGATGTACAGGTTGATTCAAGAGTCCTAGGACACCCTTTTTTCTCTGAAGTGGATGTGGTAGTGACGGGTCCAACTTCATCTGGTTACATCAGGGTAAGGGGCCCATGTGTGAGGGTTATTCTCCATCTTCAAGTCCACCATTGGATCGAGGTCAAATTTTTCAACTGGCCTACAATTCAGTTTTGGTACATTACAGTAGAAGGAATTTGAAAATAGTAGAGTTTGCCTACTGCAAATAGTAGAAATTTCTAGCAGGGAAAAATAACTATTTTATTCCATCTTTCACATTCACAAATTTTATTTCCTTAAAATGGTTCCAAGAACAGTGAAGTGAACTAACTACGTAGTATCACAGTGTAATAAAATAGGTTTACAGTGGTTTGAATTCTTTTGGAACAAGATAATATTTGTGAACAATATGATCTTTATGTTTTGAGCTGTTAGAAAATAGTTTCTTTTAACAGCAGCACCTTACATCTGACAAATTATTTTTAGGGGACCCAGCTGGAAATTTTCCAATTAATTTCAATATCCAATATGAGTTTTTAGACACTCATTTTCAGTAATTTTCTGCTACATTCTTCAGTTAAAGTGATTCTGACTTTAAATCCCCAACCCCCCACGCTCGTCATTCTTCCCCAGAAGATACTAACATCCTGTATAATGAGAAATTTGAAAGTACAATTGTGCAAAATTTTGGCTTTACTGGGAATATTTCTGCATTTTTCTGACATGTTTTTCAATTTTTACGACGTAATTACATATATCTTTTACAGTTTTATAGGACATAAAGTTCTGGACCCTAGTTATAAGCAATGAAATATTATTATCTATGCAACTGTAAATGCAATGGAGAAATCATATAAAAAACAACTAAAATATATTTCTGGTAATGCATGTGGAATTTGCTACTAAGGAATACTTTCACACACATTTTTTTCAAATATATGAACACTTTTTTTAGTCTGTAGCTTCATTGTGTTCAACACACTTATAGAAAATAAAAAATCGTACTATTTCAGTCATAAATTTGCATTTTGTTCTTCCTATGTACATGCAAAAACAGCAACAAATGAGGTTAAACAAAGAACTCGCCCACAATACTTAAAGAGCCATAAAGAAAGAAAAACACTGTCGAGATTAACTAAGATCAAAAGATTGCTCATTTTTCCAATTGTTTTACGCAGCCATAAGAATAACCATGGAAATTCCATATTGAAAAAAACAAACTAATGTAAACATTTATTCCAACAACTAGCTGCTTTAAGGTTAAGTTAGTTCTTAAGAAAGAGTTATTTTTACTTATTTATTAAGATACATCTGACTTCAGTAGTATGCATTAGAATCAGAAGATATTCAGTTGAAATGTTCAGTTTTTCCAGTGAACTTCTCAATCACAGGAAATGTGGTGTGAAGAATTAAACTACCAATGCTTCAAGTGAAAAATGAATTTATAATATATTGTAGAAAAGTATCATCCAAGTATATTCCAATTCTGTAATCAAGGGGTCCCTGGTTTGATACCAGCCACTTTAAACTGTAGGTCCAGTCCCAATTAGCCTTACTGTGCATAAAGTGGACTTAAAACACCAAATCAACTAACCAATCAATCAAGTATATTCCAATTGAAGGCCATTTTCCAATTAGTTCCAACTGAACACAATTCATTTCAATTCACCAAGTGGTTCCAATTGAACACAATTTATTAGAATTCACCAATTGGTTCCAATAGAGTATTGGCTATTAGTCACTTTGTGTTTCCAATACAATAGACCTTCATTAGAAGAACCATAGCCTACAATTGGGTTTCAGTACATTTCAGTTCACAGTAGAAGATAGTTGAAAACAGTAGAATTTGTACACTGTAAGCACTAGCAATTTCAAGCAGAACTATAGGTATTTTCAATTCTTACGGCGGGTACTCTACAAGCGGGCAAGGGAAGTGGGGAGCGGAGAAGCAACCAATCCAGCACGATAAGAAACGCAGCAGCCAGTAGAACGAGGTACACATAGTAGTTCCTCCCCTCTCAGCACCACCGCTGTTGTCTGGTTGGTCTGCTGCATATTCCCCGCTCCGTACTTCCCTTGCCAGCTTATAGAGTGCCCGCCATAAGAACTGTAAGACCTATAGTACACATAATTGTAATGAACTTTCCAATTGATTCTACAACTGAAAACAATTGGTTTCAATACATACAAACTTAAAATTGTATACAATTCACCAATTGGAGATTGTCTTGCATTTCCATTTGGTGTCAGTTGAGATTCCAATTGAACCCAGTTCATTCCAAATTGAAACCAATTCAATCCAGTTGAAATTTCAATTGGAACCAATAGACATTTGAAGCTGGGGAGTACAAGGGGTATAACTTGAATCTACTGATTTAGGGGAGTACTGTAACCTCCTCCAAAATATGTTGAGTGGTGCAATGTAACCCCCCCTTAAATTTCTGTACCACTGCAAGTAATGCAAACATGTTCAAAATATTTTAACAAATATAGAGGGTTTTAGATCTGTCCCTAGTCTTATGTAAGATTAGGTAAAGTTGTTATGTCTTATTAACAATGAACATACCCACCATCCAGAGCACAGGCTGGCAAACGTTGAATCCACCCTGTCAGGAAGTAGGGACTTAACATTCTCCTAGTAGGGACTTAACATTCTGCTGTTTTTTTCAAAACAATCAAATATGATTTTCAACTAGTAATGTCATAGTTACAAATTTCTCAGTAAAAATTCATACTCTATAGAGTTGTATACATCCATTAAAAATTAAATTCAAAATGACGGATTGATTGATTGGTTGATTCGGTGTGTTAAGTAAGGCTAATTGGGAATGGACCTACAGTTTTACCCTTTCGTGCTGGTAGACGAAATATTTGTCATGCATGGAAATCCCCCAAGGATGGGGTTCATTTGAAGCAAAATGCAACATGTTCGAAAATGTTTTGTTAGAAACGTTGTAATAACACGAAACATGCAAATGAGGGCTCATTTTATCCAGAATTTCCAAGTCTTTCGTTCTCTAAGGTAAACATGTCGATGTGTACCTATTTTCAGAAGCAATGGACAGAGGAATTTCCAAATTTTGTTCTTTTGATTTTTTTTTCTTCAAAATTTGGCTAGCTCCCATCCGCTAGCACCCATCGATCTGGGCAAACCGCCACTAGTCACTGATTGCCCCAAGTTATATAAAGGCGAATACGTAGTTTAAAAACGATAATACAAGTAGTAAATTAAAAAAAAGAATTAAACAACTCAAAATCAAGGAGAATTTTCATCACAATTGGCCTCAGAGACGTCATCAGAAATGCACTCATCGATCAGGGCAAACCGCCACTAGTCGCTGATTGCCCCAAGTTATATAAAGGCGAATACGACAGCACAACAATCAGCCTGGCGACTCGAGAATGACGTCAGAATCTTCTCGGCGATGACGGCAGATGTGAGGTGAGAACTTGGAGATTAAACCCCAAAAGATTCCATGTGTATTTTAATTCGGTTTCCTGTTTATTAAACTTTTATTACCAAAACATTTGTTTGACAAAATATTCATCGTCCATCCTTGAGTTACTTCTGACATCTATAGGCCCCATCCCGAAAGGGTTAAAGTGGGATCCAAACCACTATGTGCCTCCCGGCTATCGAATCCAGGACCCCTTGATAACAAGGCGATGACTACCACTGCACCATCGAGGAGACTAAATTAATGATGAGAGTTGTATTTTCTTCAAACTTACATTTCCAATTGAAACCTTTCTGAATAAATGAATAAAACATAGTGTGATTCTTATGAAAATAAATAGTGTAATGTAGGGGTTCCCAAACATTTTTGTTTCACTGAACCCTTAATGTTTCAAGATTTTTCCATGGCACATGTTTCAAATTCAAAAACATTTTACATGTAAGAAGTACTAAATAATCACTGTGAGTGTTATTTCAGTGAGAATATTGGAATATTGCCCCTGTAATCCAACCACGGCACCCAATGTAGTTGCTGTGCTCACTTTGGAAACAAATGGTATAAAGTTAGAAGTCCATAATGTAAATTTTAGTTGTGTGTGAGCAAGGGACAATTGAAGTACATAAAAGTTATTATTGCCTTTGTAAATTTTTCTGCTCTTAGGTCAAAATAATGTGCATTAAAAGTAATAAAAAGAGAAAGGATAAATGTTGTAGAATTCAGAAGGGGTACTAAACTATATTAGAGGGTAAATATACACACACGCAACCTATTTTTTCCTTTGCAGGTATATAAGAATTAACAAGTTATGTCAACGTTCATTAAAAACTCAACAATTGACAAAGTTTTATAGTGCCTAAAATTACCTATTTTGCTTGTTACAACCTATTTTAGGTTTATGAGCCTAAATGAAACCTTTTTTTAGGTTTTATATATTTTTTTTAGGTTTTACAGGATTTTTATATCTCGCAGAGGTATTTACTCAGTTTGGTGGCAAAACAAGTCAATGAAAGGTAAAACATACCGGGTGATCCGTTTGAGATGTCAGAGAAAGTAAATCTTCATACCCAAGAGGTTAATGTATGTATCTCCAAGCAGCTTGTTGTAATATAAGCAGAAAGGATATCAGTTTCGAATGAGTGGAGGTTTACAGACTTCAGCCACATGGTAACAAAGGTGGTGATCATGGCACAACATCGCACACAGTATGTCGTATGGTATGCAAAATTTTCAAGTATTACATACATGCTACTGCCGCCACACAGCCCCCCTCCCCCCACCTTCCCAGTTTTGGCACCCAATTGCCTCTAATGCATGCACAGTCCAAAGTGCAAGCTTCTGATCATATGGTCTTGCTCACTTTCACGTCAGTTTGGTCCTCTTGTGGCATTCATGCCTTGCGAAGTAATGTTTTAGCACTCAAATTTTCACCACTGACTATGTTTCTGTTGAAAGATAATTTTCTGTATATAAAATGATCCTCACAGACAAGACGTGGAGTTTGGCTGGGGATAACATGAAAAAAGATTTAGGGTGGTCATTAGGACCATGATAAAATTCAAGTATAATTCCCGGTTTCCAAGATGAACTTTCAAGGGTACAACCAGATGTTTTCTCTATTCCAACTTTACATATTACTGACCCTCACCACCCCACACACAAATATATTAACAGTATAATGGGTCTGTGTGATTTCAATGTACCAAAAGATTTACCTAATCAACTTCAAGATAATTTATTTTGCAATTATCTTCCGCCTGTCAGATAGAATGTTCTGCGAAAGACACTAACAAAGTAAATGGATTGAGAAAATTCTGTTTTATTTTTCATGCAGCTTTCCTTTTCTTCCTCGAAAAAAATAAAAATAAAATATAAACTGAGAGAAACTTGCCTTAGAGCATTTCTAATTATGTATAAATTTCATGCAATTTGGATTAATAAAAGTTGCGATGTTTCACATGTGCGGAGAAAAAATTGGAATACAGAAAACATCGGCTTGTACTTTTTTCATGTTTTACCAAAATTCACACATAATTCCGAGAGCCAATAATTCACGCATAATTCCTGGGGCCAATTATTCACGTATAATTCTCAAAATTCAAAGTATTCCAAGTGAGTAACCACTCTGATATTGTGCAGCCAATTTTACATAGGCTATGTAATTCATTTTTCATGTCAACAAGTAACCTTTGCTAGCATCACAAGTATAGTAATACAATAATTTGTCGATAATCTTGGAAATGATGTAAAGAAGTAAAAATTTGATCAGAAAATTCATATTTAGTTGTTTTATCCCTATTAAAATTTCTTACGGTTCTGGTGAAATTTTGTTTTTAACGATTGTATCTAATCAGTATTTTTCAGGAATTTTGTACCATTTAAAGTTTTTTGGAACCTATTTCAGGAATTTTTGAGCCTAATTTAAGATTTTTAGAACCTATTTTAGGATTTTTGGAGCCTATTTTAGGAACCTAAAAGTACACTTTTTAGGACCTAATAATCCGAGGTCTAGTGATCATCCATCCATGTAGTTACACACATACACACACATGTGACATTTGTGTGTTCGTTTCCATGTGATCTATACAGGTATTAAAAAATACTTTGAAAGCAACATAATTCTAGACTATCAATCAAATGGTTTTCTCAAAGGGAAGAAGTTGTGGCTATGGGGTGTTAATATACAAACAGTGCAATAGATTTTAGTTTATAAAAATGTACAAATGTTCAATTGTATATTATTTTGTGTTTATTTATTTATTCCAGAGATTTAAGGCCCACAAGGTGTTAATGGCAATTGCAAGTCCTGTGTTTGAGGCTATGTTTTTTGGCAATTTGAGTGAAAAGGGAGTAGTCCGTGTCACAGATGTAACCCCAGAATCCTTTCAGCTGATTTTGAAGTAAGTGCAAATAGTGAAAAAAAATATTCTGTGATATTCATGGTACTTTTTATTCTTGAGTGATAGAATTAGACATAATACTGTTATTGTTATTGAGTACATTTTGATATGTGTGTGTAAAAATGTAGTTTATATTATAATACCATAAAATTCCATTTATTTCTGTTATATTTTACATGCGCTTGTACTTTGGATCTTTGTTGAACCTCATTTTAAAACCATTTCTCATTTTGCTGTCAATGCTCAGGTCAAATCCAGACATGGTTTTCTTGCCTAAAATATTATTACTATGATTCAAGTTTCATGATGGCAAGAAATAAATAGTTTCCACACCTTCTTGACCATGAAAACTTAGCAATGCCACTGTGAACAAACACACACACACACATGGGTTAGAAATTTAATACTGATCACAATTACGAGGGTAAGTCAATATATAACTTGCAAAATGGAATGGAAAGAAAAGTTGAAATAGTTACCTGATGAAATGTGGTTTATTTTTTAATGTAATCTCCATGAACATTTAGGCACTTGTCCCAGCATTTCACGAGTCCCTCAAAGCCCTTCAGCGAAGAAGGTTTGTGGTTGGTGTCGTAGCCAGCTGGTAACCTCCCGATGGACCTCCTCCATATCCTGGAACCAGTGACCACCCAGGTGATTCTTCAGTGGGCCGAAGAGATGAAAGTCAGATAGTGCCAAATCTGGACTGTAGGCTGGATGTTTCAGTTCCCAACCTAGGGACCGTATGTGAGCCACTGTGGTATTCGCACTGTGTGAACGAGCATTGTGATCCAACAGAAGAACTCATTCTCTCAAAGCACCTGGACGTTTCCCGCAAATGGTTGACCGTAACTTCGTCAGGGTTCTACAATACGTGACTGCAGTGATAGTCTTACCCTGGGGCAGAGCATCATGCCTTACTGTCCCAAAACACGGTGACCATCACTTGCAGTGCTGACTGGGTGACCTTAATCTCACCACGCATACACTTGGCTAACACACCTGCCATCTTACCCACTTGGCGCTCGAATGACTCACCGCTGCACAAGAACATGACTACTACTGCCATATACAATACACAGTGGTGCTGCCACCTACACTTGCGGAAAGGATCAGTGCAACAACTGATATTCATAAAACAATTTCACATTGCAGCAATTCGAAGATATTTCATTTTGCAACATATATATTGACTTCCCATTGTATAGCCATTTGCCATTATTGTGGTAAGTATGAAATGTCATCAGGAGCCCCAGATGTGTTATGTCACTGATGAATTGGTGGAATACATGGAACTTTGCATGCATAATTTTCCGCATTTGTAGCTGTTCCTTCAGGATTTTCAGGATGGTCACATGAGGGTCATTTCATACCATTTCAACCAACCCATGTCACATCACCATTTTAAAAAATGTTAGTAATTTAACCACTTGTTTATACCTTTCAAGTGTTCAAAACCGGCATTAATTTTTCTTCCAGGCTTGTGTTGGGTTCTGGCAGCCATTTTCAATCAGTGGTGTGTGGTGATTTTAGTGGTTTCAGATTTTTTTCAAAAATTGCTGTAACTTCTGTTCTATAATTCCAAATCTAATGATTCAAAAAACATTTTCTTCAAAATAAATGCTCTTTCCTTTTGTTCATTACCTTTTTTTGCTTCCAGATAAATAGTTTCCATGCTTTGCTACAATAAATCTGATAGATTTTTTTCCAAAATTTCTCATCTTTGGGGCACAAAATAACAATGAAAGGTGCAAAACAACCTAACCATATTTCTTATGTTTACTATGTGGCGTCAGGTAAGTCCAAAAATGGTTAAACATGAGAGGTACCTCTTCATTGCTTCAGAAATGCTTGCCTCCCATCGCCTTTTAGCTATCCGAACACATGAATGCCATTGGGGTCAAGGTCTGGTGAATAAGGTTGGGCAACATGCAGTCGGGTATTGTCATGCTGTAACAATACACCTGAAGTCAGAAGTCCTCATTGTTTACTCCTGATTGCAGGGCGAAGATGATTTTGGAGCAGATCTGAATAAGAAATACTGGTCACTGTTACTCTCTTTTCCTGCTGATGCTTGGGTGTGGAATTTTTTAGGTTTTGGCAACGAGCTATGGTTAACACAAAAGTTCCTCACAGGCATTGACGCGACAGTCTCTCAATTCAGCAGTCATTTGATGTGGCACCCATCTCGCCGACACTTTATTCAATCACAGCACATCATGGACAACATTGTGTGCTGAACATATCTTAATATCTAAAATGGCGGTTATTTCCTTCACAGTAATATGCCTGTTTTCCTTCATAACCTCTTCAACTGTGGTGATGTTTTCGTTCGTCACTACACAGTTTGCCTGGCCCGGCAATGGGGCATCCTTCTCCGAAGTTATGCCACTTTTAAACTTTCTACACCACTCGTACACTTGCTGCAGGGACATGCACGAATCACCGAAGTGTGCTTTCATCCTGCAATGAATTTCAACTGGTTTAACACCTTCACTACTCAAAAAACGCAGATCGCTACTCTAATGCAGTGCATGTCAACAGTGGGGTGGCTATCTTTGCACTGATGCTGCTTCCTTCTTCAGTGTTGCAGCATCGTGTTGCCACCTGCTTGTCTCACCCTCGTATTTATCACATAACAAAGTATTACAGATATGTTTCATTATGAGCACTTTATCATTTGTTTAGGAATGAGGTAGGGGTCCCGGGTTCGATACCCGGTGGAGGCACATCTAGGTCCAGTACCGATTAGCCTTACTGTGCATAAAGTGGACTTAAATCACCAAATCAATCAATCAATCAAATCAATCAAGGAATGAGGTGTAACATAAGTCTTATGTTCATTTATTTAAATCATAAGCATTCCACTGTATATATGAGGTGTAATAAACTTTCTAATAAGTTGCCAAAATAGGTATCACCCGAGAACGCAACATGTTCCTCCCAGATTGTGCAGCAGTAACACTATCACATTGTAATTAAATTTCTCGGGTTTGATCCTTGGTGGAGACAGTGCACAGAGGTTCGAGTTTCACTGTATAATTTTAAGTTCATGCCTAATTAGCCTTCCTGAACATAAAGTCAACTTTCAACAAATTTTGAAAACACAATCACAGGAACCCATTGTTCCACACAACTGACACTTAGGTAAAAGTTAGTCTTTCAGTTAGTATTGGGGAAATATTACGTGAGGTAGTAATAGAGAGAGTAATAATGTTGAAATTGAAATATTTTCTGCTTATCAATTACCCACCTACTACAGCACATCCATTATATTTGATTACATCTTGTGTCTGTTTGGAATCTTGGGCAAGTGCTTTTGTTATGTTCAGTGTATGTGCTTCTGCATATGACTAACTAAGTAACTAACTCCCTAGCCTTCTTAAACCCGAAGGTTCATGGCTGCAGCAACACAGGCCTTCCATCTTTCCCTATCTTGAGCAAGTTCTATATACTCTTTTCCATCCCTACCGATTTCCCTTAGGTCCATCTCAACGTTGTCCCTCCATCTTCGTCTAGGCCTTCCTACAGGTCTCTTACCATCAGGTTTCCCAACAAGAATCCTGTAAACTCCTCTTTCCTCTCCCATTCGTGCCACATGGCCTGCCCACCTAAGTCTTCTTGATTTAATTATTCTAATAATGTCTGGACATGAATACAAATTATGTAATCTTCTTCACTCACCTGTCTCCTCATCCCTTTTAGGTCCAAAGATTTTCCTAAGGATCCTATTTTCAAATACTCTCAATTTATGTTCCTCTTTCAATGTAAGGGACCAAGTTTCACACCCATATAATACTACAGGCAAAATTACTGTTTTGTATATTTTAACTTTTAGTTTCTTAGATATTAAACGAGAAGACAAAAGTTTATGAAGAGAGAAGTAACATGCATTTCCTGAATTAAGCCTACTTTTTATTTCCTCTTTAATATAATTTTCATTTGTTAATATTACTCCTAAGTATTTGAATTTGGAAACTGGTTCAAACGAGTTGTTATCAATAATTAGATTTTGATTGTTACCTAACACTTGGTTTCGGCCTGTAAGCATATATTTAGTTTTCTCTTTGTTAACTTCCAAACCTATCTCTTTAGCAGTTTCGAAAAATATTTTAGCATTATTCTTCATTGTATTCACATCATCCCCCAGTAAGTCTACATCATCTGCATATGCTAACAACTGAGTCACACCATTTAATTTTAGTCCTTCTTTAGTTTCTTGTACCTTCCTTACAGCATATTCTAGGGCAAAATTAAAGAGCAATGGAGATAATGCATCTCCTCGTTTTAACCCATCATGAATTGTAAATTTATCAGACATATTAATACCCACACGAATTTTACTTTCTGTTTCACTGGTGCATATTTTTATCATACTAACAAGCTTCTTAGGTATTTCAAACTCTACTAATATATTATATAATTTATCTCTTTTGACCGAATCATATGCTTTTTTGAAATCAATGAATAGCTGATGGACATTTTGATTATATTCCCACATTTTTTCAAGTGTCTGTCTGATGTGAAAAATCTGATCTGTAGTTGATCTGTTACGTTTAAATCCAAATTGATAATCACCTATAATTTCATTAGCATATGGGGTTAGTCTTGTTAAAAGAATGTTAGATAATATTTTATATGTTGTTGAGAGTAGAGAAATTCCACGATAATTATTGCAGTTCATTTTATCACCGTTTTTAAACACAGGAACAATTATGGATTCTTTCCACTGTTGAGGGATTTCTTCTTTATTCCATATTAAACAAATTAATTTATGAATTTGACATATTAATGAATTTCCACCATATTTAATTAACTCAGCTGGTATTAAATCAATGCCAGGTGCTTTGTTATTCTTTAGCCTTTTAATAGCATCTTTAACTTCAGTCAAGTTAGGTTCTGGAACTAAAGGTTCTGCTGTGTGTACTTCATTTACTTGTGATTTATCTCCTACATGAACATTTAAAAGGTCATTAAAGTAGTTCTTCCATCTATTTAGAATATCGCTTGGGTCAGCTAGAAAATCACCGTCTTTATCTTTTATCAAGTTTAATTTAGGTTGCCACCCCTTTCTAAACTTATTTACACCTTTATATAAATCTCTGATATTTTTATTTTTGCTGTTTGTTTCAATTTCATTAATTTTGCTTTTCAAGTAATCTCTTTTTTTACTTCTAAACGTGCGGTTAACTTCTCGCTTTATTCTATTATAATTGTTTAGATTTGTATCATCAGAGTTATTTAACCACCTAAGTCTAGCCTGATTTCTTATTTCTATTAGATTATGACATTCATTATCAAACCATGGCTTACTTTTTCTCGGTTTATGGTATCCTATACTTTCTTTAGCTGCTGATTCTATTGCATTACGTATGAGCTCCCAATTCTTATTTATGTCTGTTTCATTTATATTTTCATCATAACCTAACCAAACCAACCATTTATATTTTCATCATAACCTAACCAAAACATCAAATCTATTTGACAGTTTGGTAATCTTTCTTAATTCTTTCATTGGTAAACTTTCCTGTATCAAATTTTAGAACTTTTAGATTTTGTTGCTTATGATTTATCACTGCGAGTCTTTCTCTTAATTTAGCAATTACTAAATAATGGTCACTGGCACAGTAAGCACCTCTATGTGTACGAACGTCAATTATACTAGTATGCCTTCTCTTATCAATGAGAATATGATCTATCTGATTATGAGTTTTACCATCTGGAGAAGACCAGGTATATTTATGGATATCTTTATGTTTAAAAGTGGTACTTTTCACAATTAAATTCTTTGAGGTTGCAAAGTAATCAATCTTATACCATTATCATTACTTAATTCATGAAGACTTTCTTTACCAATCGTGGGTTTAAATGTCTCTTCTTTGCCAATCTGTGCATTACAGTCACCTAACAGAATTTTCATATCATACTGAGAAAATTTATCAAAGACCTGTTCTAACTCTGTATAAAAATCATCTTTAGTATTATCATCTTTATCTTCCGTTGGTGCATGTATGTTTATTAAAATAATTTTACACCACCTACCCTGTAAAACTGCATATGATATCCTATCATTAATAAATTCTACTGTTTTAAGAGCCGAGATAATTCTATTATTTATGAAAAAGCCTGTTCCAAAATTATGATTTTCAGTACCACCATAGAAAAAAGTATAATTTTTAGTTTTACAATTCCTTCTCCTGGCCACCTAACTTCCTGGACAGTTACTATATCTAATTTATACTTAACTATCTCATTAACTGTACACTGAAATGCCCCAGGCCGGTAAAGGCTCAGAACATTCCAGGTGCCTAATTTAATATCCTTATTCCTAATGTAGATCTTATCCTTAGTCCAGGGACCTCCCAAAATAGTCCCCACCCGGATATCCGAAAGGGGGACTATTTTACCTCCGGAATATTTTACCTTGGGAACATCCATGGCCTTATATTGCTGTTTCTTGTATTTTTTTTTTTTACAGTGCAGAGTTGTCAGCTCTACGCCTAACCCCCAATATGAATGGAGGAACTACTACACAAGACAAACACAAACACATTAGACAGCACAATTACTACATAAGACGAACACAAACACATTAGACAGCACAACTACTACACAAGACACACACAAACACATCACAACTATAACACAAACACACCACAACTACTACACAATATAAACATAAACAAACTACACACTACAACTACTACACAAGAAAAACCCAAACACATTAGACAGCACAACTACTGCGCAAGACAAAACAAACATACTAGACAGCACAACTACAACACAAGACACATACATACACATCACCGATACTACACAAGACAAACAGAAATACTTTAGACAGCATAACTACTACATAAGATAAACACAAACACACTAGACAGCACAACTACTACACAAGACAATCCCAACCACACTAGACAGCACACCTACTACACAAGACAAACTCATACAATACACAGCACAACTACTGCACAAGACACACAAACACATAACAACCACTTCACAAGAAAAAAAACAAACGCACAAAAAAAAATGTTTGGACACTAATGTAAAGACTTTACTAATTCTCGCACACACAAAATATATTTAAATGTGAAGAAAATATATCATTGAAAAAGAAGATAGAAGAAACAACACTGGTAATTGAGATCAAAAGCATGGATATAAATATTAGGATCGAAGAAGAAGTTTCAAAACTTAAAGAGGAAAATATACACAGAACCAACAGTATGGAAAGAAAACTTGTTGAAAATAAATCACAGATAGAAGCAGCATTTTCGAGAATAGATGAAAACGAAAGCAAGATAGAGGAAGTAAAGGTCCTCATGGAAGATAGAAGCTGGGAAATAAGCAATAGAATGGAAAAGGAAGTTCTAAAACTCAGAGAAGTAAGCATGCAGGAAATGCAAGAAGTTCAAGAAAAAACTAGAAGTATGGGAAAGGACATTGCGGAAAATCGAAAAAAATGAATGCAGCAGATAAGAAGGGAAAGGAACTGTACAGAAAACTAAATGGGGCAGTGTCAAGGATAGAGAAGACAGAAAAGAAAGTAGAAGTTGGGAAAGCTATTCATCAAAGAAGGAAACATAAAACCTAGGTTTCGAGAAAGTGAAGAGACGAATGTTAAGAAAGAGCTGAGAGAAGAGAGTTCAAGCAATGAATTGACGATGGAGGAAGAAGAGAAGCATAAGAGATATAGAATAGCAGGACGTCACAAGAAAAGCAAATGGAAGAGCAGCGAAGAGGGAAGTAATAATGAAAGGCTCCTAGACACATTGGAAAATGAATTCCCGAGGGAACGATAACTATAAGACCAGGATACCTATGCCTCAAGAATTGCAGCATCTTCCAAAATTCAACGGGAATATATCTGATAAATGTCCCAGAAAGTTTTTAAGGCAACTAACAACAAATGTCAGACTTATGAGGATCTCTGAAGGAATGATTTTGAACATCATAGAGACATGTTTTGAACAGTCGGCAGCTGGATGGTATCAACTAAATCAGCACAAATTCAGAAATTTTAAGTAGTTCAGCCGAAAAATCCTGAATTACTACTGCAGTGAAGACATAAAGGAAAGGCAGCTAGAAGCATTAAAAAGAAGATATGTAGATTGATCAAAAGTCGACAGCCTGGAAGAACATACATGGGACTCTTAGAAGCTTCAAAAAACTAAAGGAGGGATGTAGTAAAGAGAAGCTGGTTAAACAAGTTGTCCAAACATTGCCATTAAGATTACAGAGAGCTATAGCAGTGGTTAAGATAAAAGCAGTGGATGATTTGATTGAAAATCTAAGAACCGATGATGTGCTAAGAAAAACTCAGAATTCCTGGAACAATAAGGAAGGAAGATTCTATGGAAAGGGGCAACATTCAGAAGAAGGACGTTCTAAACCAAAGTTCCGAAGACAGGAATTTGATGTAAGAAGAATAGAAGTTAGAAACCAGAGACCAGGTGAAGAAAGAAGAGACGTAGGAAGAAACAATGCACATTGCTAAACATAATTTCGCAGCAATTACCATTTTTCGTGGTTTTGGCGTTTGCGAAAAATCAATGTACCTACTAATTGGAAATTACTTTCTGGCCACCCCTCGTATAAATCAGTAGATGGAAAGTGAAAATTTAGTAGGGCTGGCAGAGAAAAGTCAATTCTTGAAGGAAGTGATTTGCTGTTATGATTGAATGATTCGAGTAAATATGATATTTAAATATCATATTGTTGTTGGAAAACAACACCAAGGAAAATACATATCACATCCTAGGACTCACCCCTTCCTTCCAATTTTATTCAGAATCAAATTACTTTACGCTAAGGACAATAAAAACATGTTCCAAACAGGTGGTCACTAGCTAACAGCCAGGCCAAATCGGCATCAGCCTCCAATGCTTCGAGTACATACATTACTCCCTGAAGATGAGCAATGTATACGCTCAAAACGCTAGAAGCCAACACCGAATCAACCCGGCTGGCAACCCGAGAACACCCGTTCGAATCATGTCACCAGGAAAGTTACAATTCAATTCTGCATATGAGGCATAAATATGAAGTATCTTTCAGAATTGTAAGTTCACGTTTGTGGGTGAGTCAGAAGACGCCAGGTGTTAAGCAAAACTTATTTTCTATTACATTACATTACAAAGGCTCTCCCTGATTAGATCCTTGGTAAATCTAAAGGTAATCCCAGAAATGTTTTTGTAACTAAATCACGTCTAAAGAATATTCAAATAATGACCTACTGTAGTGCAGTTGAATCACAAGTCTATCTCTGAAAAGCTTTGCAGTTTTAGTTATCAGTCAGGAATACAACTCTGACTTAGAAAGCAAGTTGTGCCACTAAGGCACAAATGCACTGATCGCATAATGTTATTGTGTGCATGCATCACTTGGCAGGACCATGCCCATGGCACCATGTGGATGTGAAAGTTGTGTTGTATGTGCAACATGGTTTGCAATACACTTATCACCATTTCCCTTTGGTAATGCTGTGATCACCATTAAGTTTCTTGGCCATATGGATGCGTGTGTGTGTGGAGAGAGAATGGGGAGGGGTTTAGGTATGGGTGGGTTTATATGTATTTATGTTTGCTTATGTGTATATGGATTCAATTTTGTTGATGTCCATGTATATTTTTCTTCCAGTTTCATATATTTAAGAGTAGTTGAATTTGAATCAGTTCATGAAGCTCTTGGAGTATGTCGTGCAGCACACAAATATATAATGCCAGATTTAGTTGAAATATGCAACGAGTATATCTACATACATGTGACTACAAATAATGTATGGCCTGTTCTTCAGTTGGCTGTTGAACAGAACAATATCAATCTTAGGGAATGTGCTCTACAGGTAAGCATTAATGACATAATATTTGGTGGTCTGGTTTTCAATCTACTCTTAAGGTAATTTCATTATCTGGTGAAAATGTGAGTTTCTGATGCACAGCAAAGCCTGTAATTGGAAATAATTATAATTTACCTCATAAATTGTCTGAAATCCATTAAAATATGTAAAAATTTATCATTCTTTTTGCATTTTGATACATACAAAGACCATTGATAAACATTGAAAATAATTGCAAAATATTACCTTATAGCTGTCTTTCGTTCTTGTTTCTTTTTACTTTGTACAAAAAATGTTTGAAAAGAATCGTTCTCTTGTTTAATGTTAAAAATATCCACGTAGACAAAGTTAATACCTAGTGCAAGGTTCATGTTTCTATCGGTTTTTATACATAAGTTACATAAGATTTCGTGACTTTTCAATCACCCTGTATGTTATAACTTTTTTCATTTTTCATTTAGACTTTTGATTTTATTAATTAGGTTTGCTACCTTTTACCCCTTGCAATGATACTCAAATTTCAGCATCTTCCCCAGCATTCAGTTTGCTCTTCATCATTCCAGGAAATATGCCATTTTTTAGAAATATAAGTGTGATAAAGTAAATGTTTTATGCCAAAATGCTTCAAAGGATTTTGTTCACAATTTATCCCAGTTTTGTTTTCCATTATTTTCTAGATATTTCAAGTGTAAATATCTATTCTGTGTATCAACCATTCCAGATTATGTCTGTCACATTTAATTGTCTTGGCTAATTTCATCCAAATATAATACCATCCGTCCTACAAATTATCTGGCTCCTGCAAAAATCTCTGGTCAGAAGATGAATTATACAGCAGTTCCCATGGAAGATCTCCAATTTGGATCCCCCATACACTATGCTTCATGTTTGTTGCCAGATTATAGTGTTAATGATGCTGAAAATTGTTGAGAGTCTCTTTCTTAATCCACATTATTGTAGATTATGAAAGAGACTCTTAACAATTTTCAGAGATTTGAGATTATCATCAGAATTTGGAGCATGAAAAATTCATTCTTCATCCACCATCTTGAAATTCTTTGAACAATTTCACTCAAATACCAAATCAAATCATTCACTGGATATATGTAGTTGCGATATGAATTTCATCTTAAAGCCTCTAAAAATGATGCAGTTATTCTTGTCACAAAATTGATGATTTACCCCTAACCTCCCTACACCATGCATTATATTATAGACTTTGTATTAGGGATGGGACGATATGAAATTTTTACCGATACCGATAAAGTACCGATATGAAATTTACCGATACCGATAACCGATATTCTACCGATCCGATATAAAGTAGTAGCTGTGTGGAGTGGTCAACTCGCAATCTCAACACCTTGTGCATGGTGTTCCTTCAATACAAAGTAGCAAGTATAGGAAAATTGGAATAATATACAGTCCTTCAATCAATATCTGAGAAAAATGTAAGTTATATTTAGAAATATTGATAAAAATACATCTATTAACTACACATATATAATATGCACTGTCTATCAACAAACTCTGAGGTATTGCATTGTTTACATTGATCTGAAAAATAAAAAATCAATTTTAATCACATTTAACATGCAGATATTTCAATTGGTTTTTCTTGAATGGAAAGAGAAATAACACAAACTAGTCCCACTTGAAGTCTACAACTGGCAGGTTCTTATTCAAAAATGTAAGTTGCTGAACCTTCTGTGGATTCAGTCTTGTGCGGTTTTTGTTGCAGATATATCCTGCTGTGCTGAATTGTCTTTCAGACGAAACTGAAGATGCTGCACACCTAGGTATTTATTTGCCAAGTTTCTCAGAAGTGGATACTTGGTGTTTCCTTCCCAATAACCAAGGGCACTGTTACTATGAGATATTAATGGTTCATTGAAGAAAGAGTCCATTTCAGCTTCCAGAGGAGATGTGGAACGTGTTTCACTATGGGTACACTCTTCAAGAAGTTGGGTACAAATACCCCAAAGTCCATATTCAGCATTGGACTGACTTGAAATCTGTTCATCATGGTTTCCACCAGTTTCCGTACATGAGGTAGAGGCTTCAAACTCTTGCTGTAGCAACTCTTTTACTAGAGTAGTCGACTGTGATGCTTCTCTAAAAATCCTGTAAAATGAAATGAAAAAAACTTTACTTCTGATGTGTACGAGCATGTACATTAGAAAAATGAACTTTTGCAATAATCCTACACTGAAAACTGCATTAATACTGTCCACACTTACTAATTTGAATTAGAGATTGAAAGATGTGTTAAATCATAATATTTTTGTTGGGTGGTGTATTTCAGATTTTATTTTGAGGGAACTAGTTCTATTTTTCAACAACCATTACTACAACTTCATCCCAGGGATGGAAACTAGTCAGTCAAAATTACTGACTTAACTCACCACAATACTGAAAAAAAACCTGCCTAATTACTGACTAGTTTAATTAAGGCCTAGCAATAAATTAGCCCTTTAAAAGAAATGGGCTTTACTTTACCCCATACAAGCCTTTACATGTTTTTTTTTTTTTTTAATTAGAAAAATGCTTTAGAATACTGGAAACAGTTTTGGAAAGTAAATTTGAAGCATGGAGAAGCTAAGTAGCACAGTTAAAAGCTTCAAAAGCATTATTTACCAGATAAAGTAAGATTTGAAAAGTGGTGTACATGATCGTTTGCACTTCACAGTGAGAAGTTGTTCTCGGTTTACTCACGTCTTGGATACATAGTTCTATCATTTTTTTTTTTTTTTTCATGTGAGGCTCAACAGGGGGTTTTGTGCTTTACACTGAATCTTACGTGATCAGATGCTGAAATCATTTAGGGACATTTTAATACTAATAGCCCTAAACCTGAAACACCTAACCTAACAATGAAAGCATGGTAAGAATTTACTATTCCACAAACACATGTAACTTCTTAGTTTCGTCACTTTTAACATTCGTACTTTTGTATCTGCTTCGCGGAACATTCTTGAAGGTGTATTCACATTTTTTTTCATGAAAGTAATTTCAATTTTTCACATTACGAGTACTTCTTTATTTACGTAAGAAACAGTATGGCGCATACACCTTCCTACATCATCGCGAGTCGTGCTTGTATTTTGTCGATGCAGTGTTTCCAACCTTCGTAACCAAAAAATACTCATGAAGTTTTTATTTTTTTAAGCTTCTTCACATTATTTTACGAACACAATTTTAACTATGCTTGCCTAACCTAACCTTGCCGGAAATGGTTCGTGGGGCTATGCATGAATGGTTTCTGGGGCTATCCATCAATGGTTTGTGGGGCTACTGTTTTTCAAGTACCCAATTACAAAATCCAGTGGATCTTTCACACCCGGTATGAATTTCACCACGCATCCATGATACATCATCTTTTCGGAAAACATCGGTGTGGTTGGAAACCCTGCAATCGACAAAACACAAGCACGACAATCTACGGAGGTGTACGCGCCAAAGGCTATTGTGCGTCGAAGAATTACTTTTCAACAAAAATAATGGATTTCCGCTATGATACATTCCCACATGACAGAAAACACTTTCCAGACGTTAGACAATGCTACAGGAACTTATTACCGTAAGTAGTTTCTTGTGCAAAAATGAAGAAATCTGTTTGTGGAACAGTAAATTAGTACCGAAAGCATTTAGGTGTGTTCTATTAATGCTAAGAGTCCAAACCTGACTCACCTAACTGAAGAAAAGCATTTTGCAATGTAATTAATACCTCTTTGTACCCCAAGCACGTGAAGTAGATAGCAGCAGCCCAGATATACATATGAAAAGTGTAAATGAATGGTTGCTCATAAATACCAATGGCGTACCATGAGCATTTCGAGTGGGAATGCCAAGTCCAAAGTCCTTTTTGCCTAATAGATTACTTATGGGATTATTCAATATAAGTATTGTCTATTTGAAAGTAAAGTTTCATTGAGTTGCCTGAAGTTAGGCAGCTTCTGATAAAACATGATCCAGGCATATTTAAATGCTAGCAAATGAGATGCCTCACCATGCAACAAAGGTTTGTAAGACTGGTATTTTATAGCATTTTCTAATTAGGTTGTTCAACTCAGAACACCATACGCCATTCAGAGTCTTTTGCCCAAAAGATAGTACATGTGTAGCAAAACAATATTCTGTTTCTCTCAGCACACCCAGCTAACCAAGGAAACATTTCGGCATGATGCAAGTCATAAAAAAGCCTACCAGAATCATAAGCACTTCTAGAACAATAGTAGACGCATTATTATTGTGGATGATCTAACAATTGATTGATGTGGTTTATTTTACTTACTTTTTAACATTTTAAAGTAATTTCGTCCACAGATCAAAGAGTTTTGAAACAAATGCACAACACTTCCATTGACAAAATATAAAGGATTTAGATAGGATTAAAAATAAAATTTCATGATGATATATTAGTTTTGTAGGTTAAGTGGTAGAGCTGCCACAGGCTGAACTTCGCCCATGAATAAATAATCTCTATGTCTAGCCGTTCATATCACGAGGACTGAAAACTCTGACGAAAACTTTTTTTTTCGCATCGCTGTTTGTGCGATAAATTTCACAAAGAAGTTATAATATTGGAGTTTGGTAAAGTTATGTGAGTCATATTAGGTATTGTAGCATCACACAACACGAGCGCATATGGCACAAGGTTCAGATTCCACTTTAAACTGCACATTCAGTACCAACTAACCTTTCTGTGCATAAAGTGAACTTAAAACAAACTCAAGAAGTAATGTTCTGCTGTGGTCAAATGCAGGAACAAAAAAAAAATCACAAACTGCTGTATTGTATTTTTTTGGTACTAGTTTACTATCCTTCGGACAGATTTCTTTATTTCTACAGAAGAAACTACTTACCGTAATAAGTTCCTGTAGCTATTGTCTAACATCTGGAAGGTGTTTTGTGTGATGTGGGAATGTTTCATAGTGGAAATTCAACCATTGACGCATAGCCCCACGAACCATTTCCGCTAAGGTTAGGTTAGGTAGGGTCACAATGGGTTACAATAGTTAAAAATTGGTTTCGAAAAAAAATATGCGTAGCGCCACACACCATTCTCACATAGCCCCAGACACCATTCTCACATAGCCCCACAAACCATTTGCGGAAACGTACGTTCTTCAGTTACAAAAACACTTTTTTAAAAAAAATTGATCAAAAAAACGTGAATACACGTTAAAAAATGATCCGTGAAGCAGATAGGTAAGTAGAAATGTCAATAATTGACGAAACTCAGAAGTTATAGGTGTCCGAAGGATAGTAAACATTTACCATTTTTTTTTATTTAGCACTGATTTATTGCCAGTTTTGGCAAATTGCCTTAATGAAGGCATAATTCAGAAATATATATATTTTTAAAAAAATCAGAAAAAAAGGAATTTGTGTATGATGACTGTTTTGATAATTTGAAGCCAAACTTAACTTCCAATTATTTACCAGACACAATTTTGGTACTTTGAGACTTAACCTAATTCTTCTTGCTATTTGCCGGCATTATTTGCTGGGTTCTGATTAATAATACATAAAGTGACACCTTAGATAGCAGATACCTTTTTTCTATTCTTAATACATTTTGGAATTGGCTAGACTCTACTTTACGTCCTTATTGCCTTTTGGTGGTAACCGATGGGAGTTAACAACACTGCAGGTTCGTCTTTGTGTCCGCATTGTGAATGCATGTGCTTTGCTCATTTGCGTTCGCGGGGCATTGTGCGTGTGTATGATGCATGAAGAAGAACAGGTTCCTAAAAACTTGTAGATAGTGTAAAATACGTTTAATAATAATAATTTAGTCCATTGCTCAAAACCGTGCTTGCAGACAGCCGGCATCTCTTCGGGTAAGTACTTTTTTCTTTTTATACTTTCTGTTCACGATAGCCCCCGAAACCATGCATGGGTAGCTCCACAAACCATTCATGTTAGCTCCAAAAACCATGCACGGGTAGCTCCACGAACCATTCACGGAGACGAGGTATGCCTACGAGCTTAGGTTAGGCCTGTTACATTAGGTTCCATTAGCACTCATTTCACTTCTAAATATGTGCTTCATCATCGAAAAATTTCCTCAGTACGTTCAATTACTCATATCCGAACAATATCCGTTTTGGTATGACTTGAGATGACCGGACCCCTCTCCGATTTTCTTCATATTTGACATACTCACTAATTGAGGCCTCCTAATCACGAATCTGAAGTTAAAAATTGTCGGTCATGTCTAAATTTCGAACCATTGACACCTTATTTTTGCTTATTTTGCAATTTCTAGACGTTCCCGACAAATTTTAACTTCAGATTCGTGATTAGGAGGCCTCAATTAGTGAGCATGCCAAATACGAAGAAAATCGGAGAGGGGTCCGGTCATCTCAAGTCGTTCCTCAGTTTTTATCAATTTCCTCCTCCAGGTAATTTAAGTTGTTGAATTCCTTATACAATAAGCTTTCCAACGATATATGACACGTATTTCTTAGGAAAAGGACATAAAGTAGAGTCTTACCTTGAAAATATGCAAAGGAAAAAAGAACAAATTTGGTAAAAAAGTGACAGGTATATAACAGAGAAGGTCCTTGTAAAGTTACTGATTTATGCTTACCTTAATTTGTAGCGAGGATCCAGACTTGTTGCCTTCATGTAGACTTCTTTTGTCCCAGGCTGAAGTTCTTGAAATCGACGTTCTAGTGTTGATTTCAAATCTTCTGCTAAGTTCCTCACTCGGCGTTCAGATGCAAAACTGTTCATTGCCTGTACAACACTGTTCTTCATTGGGATTATATCTGATATCGATGTGCTATTACTGCTACATGATACAGTAGCTTCATGGAATATTTTCAACACCTTTACCAAACTCTCGATTAGGGTCCACTGTGATGACGATATTTCGACTGGGAGTGACAAAGATGATGTTACAATTGTCACAGAAAGTCTTTGTTCGAAGAAACGCTCCAACGTAAGATACGTTAAATCCCATCTAGTGGGAACATCTTGGATTAAACTATGAGCTGGAAGTCCTAGATTTTCTTGGGTTTCCTTTAATTTTCTGGAGTCTTTTGGTGACATACGAAAGTGCGTTGCTATTCTCTTTACAATTTTAATAACCGAAGATATTTCAGTTTGACTTAGGCACTGGTTGACAACAAGCTGAAGCAAATGTGCCATGCACGGTATCCATGTAGGTAATGAATCATCCAACAAGCCTGCAGCACATTTCATGTTGGGAGCATTGTCTGTAATGATTACTTTTACTGCAGAGGAAATTCCCCATTTATTAAAACATTCTTTGAGGTTTTCTGCAATATCGAGTCCAGTGTGACTTGTGCCACCGAAAGGCACTACTTCAAGATTTAAATTTATTAATTTAAAATTTGTGTCCATAAAGTGTGCTGTCACACTCAAAAAATCTTGCCCGGCAATTGAGGTCCACACATCTGTTGTTACAGCAACGAACGTACAAGTTTCCAGCATTATATGGACCTTCTGTGATACACGTTCATACATTTTAGGTATCGGTGAGGAAGACAATGCCTTCCGATGAAGTATCTGATACTGTGGTTCTAAAAAGTTGACAAACCTTCGAAATCCATCCTTTTCTACCGTTTGCATCGGTAACATGTCCAGAACAACCATTTCACATATTTTTCTATCAATTGCTATTGATTTTGGGTCATTTCTTGAATATTTTTTTTTCTTGTTTAACAAAGAGTCTATTGTCGGCTGCATGGTAAGTTTTGAATTGTTTTTTTGATATCCTGATAGCGTTTCACGGATAGCAAGAACAGATGAACTTGGGCCAGGTGTTGGTTCAAAAACATCACATTGCACATGCGGTACTTTATCTTCTTTTT
Source organism: Lepisma saccharinum (assembly GCF_977018435.1). Taxonomy (NCBI): domain Eukaryota; kingdom Metazoa; phylum Arthropoda; class Insecta; order Zygentoma; family Lepismatidae; genus Lepisma; species Lepisma saccharinum. The sequence goes on along the minus strand of NC_139238.1, from coordinate 62,376,819 downwards.
CAGCATTATTTTCCCCGGAACTAGAGTTCTCACTTTCAGCAAATACTTCTTCACTATATAAATCTTTCAGCTTTCTCAGATGTGGAAGACATCGTTTCAAATGATATTGCATGTTAGATGTGGTATATGATTTTGTCGACTTCCCGCCTCTAGAAATTTCGGCAGAACAATGTTGACACACAACTTTAGAAACATCGGTTATTTTAATTTTAAAATGTTTCCACACTGTACTCTTCTCTTTTGGCATGTCTCTACGCAGAAACTTAACACCAAAAAAAAAAAAAAACACACGCAACAAAAAACGAACTTGGATAACTAGACACAAAAGTAGTGACGCGATGTATTCAACACGATGCACGCAAACAAAGAGAGAGTAATGAGAGCAGCAGGCCGAGTGAGCATGCAGCACAGTTGAGACAGTGTTTCCGACAACTGCACTGCAAAGTTCGCTATTGTCGCTAGATCGGATATTTAAGTGTGTGCGGGATGGGGAATTTTTTTTAACCTACGAAACGAATGTTCTGGGTGGGTAAAAATTTTCCATTTTTCGTCTAAGTCGGGAAATTTACGAAGCGGGAAATGTTGAAATTCACCAGCATTGTGAATATCTCGAATTCTAATCATTACTTTCCCCTCAAGTAATTGTTTTTGCATTTCTGGAATAAAAATTGCTATTTTCAAGAAATGCCACTTCTGAAGTCTGTATCGAGATCCCCCCCCCCCCCCGGCCGATCCGGGAACAGACTTTCTCGAGTTCCTGCACACCCCCAGAAATGTGCTTTAAAAATGTGAAATACAATGCAAAAATAGGCTATTCTAACTCTGAGAGAATTTTAATATAATTCGAGATCAGTAACGGCACACCAAAAAATATTAATGTCGAGGTGGGAGAAATTCCCACGGGAGCAGACAAATTTAATATATCTCTAAATGTTACGTGCAAAATTCATTTTCAATATGAAAGTTCGCGAATTATTCAATTTTCCTTCTCTGTAGGACAGCTGCCGACTAAGGAGAGTTGCGTGTGGGTGGGTGTGTTTGGGGGGGGGGGGATCTGCCTCTGTTTGGCACCATCAGTTTTTTTATTAGTGCTTTTTACTACGTTTGAATCTTGGAGCACCTTTCCATGTGGAGTGAAATCAAACCAAAAGGAGCATAAAAGTTGCGGAAATTGAAAACATATAAACGGGATAATTGGAATGTTCTATCAGTAGCAGCCGATTTTCACAGAACCTGGATTCCACTTGAGGCCATTATCACTAGTTTCGATTCAGTCGGCTCAGGTGTACTACCTGCATTACTGACAATTTTCAACTGCCACAAAATGAAAATATCCCCTTTCCCTGTTCCTAGTGGAAGTTTCGTTCATATGGCAATACTGCGTGACTACTGCGATAAGTTTGTTCTCTCTTGCTTCCCCTTTCTTGCGCTCGAGTGCCACGTTGCCATCTGAATAAATTCCTGCCCTTCCTTTGTTGTCAAACCTTTATCAAGGTCAAATATTATGTCTAGTTTTTCTGTGTCCGTTTTTCTCTTTCATGACGATACAAACACTTGCTATCGAATAAAGGAAACAACTATATGTTGAAGAACGACGCACAATTTGGCAACGCATGGCCAACAACTGGCTTGCAAATCTTCCATGCTCCCTCCCCTCTGCTCGCTTCTCTGTCTAGAAAGCGGTATATCTGGTCGCACACCAAATCGAACACACGGCAAATTTATTCGTTGTGAAGATTTCTTAGCATTAACACACGGAACTTTTCATGATGTAACAAGTCGAAGGGAGCAAGCAGCGGTGAAGTTGCGGGTGCGAAAAGTGAGATCCCTCAATCAAGCTGTGCGTGCGTAGCATGTATTTCTTGTCAACCTGCTCGAAGATGTACGCAAAGGTATGGTAGCGAAGACTTCATTACCTTTCAATGAGAAAGCACGAATGTGAGTTTTGGAACTGGTTTATTGACTGCAATTGCTTATGGTCGGATTCATTCTGCACACCGTTCCTCTAAAAAAAATATATAGCAGTTAACTTGACAACATGAACGTGAGATTTGGAACCAATTTGCCGGCTGCAGTTTTTTACGATTGTCTTCGTTATGAATATTACTCCGCTAAAAAAAAAGTTAAATTGAAAGATTCCTGCGGTCTGTTTTCAGAGGAATATATGAGGAATTCTGTGACATTGTTAATTTTCTTCCATGATAGGGAAATAATTACAGAATTCTGTCAACTTTTGAAAAAAAAAAAAAAAAATATCGGATCTGTAAAATTATCGGTAAATAAACCGATATGCCGATATACCGATATGCTTATATCGGCCGATACCGATAGAGTACCGATTAATCGGTCCCATCCTTACTTTGTATTATAAACTTATGCTTGAGTGATGTTTTAACATTGCTAAGATTAGTGTTTGTTAACCTATGAAAACATAGTCTAGTCAAATATGAGCATAATTTAAAGTTCTTGCAGGATATGTTAAATTGGTCTGTCATCCACAATCTTCAAATGTGGTGACCTATTTTTATAAAATAGAATGTGGGACCCATCCTCCAAGTTATCTTGTAGCTTCACACTTATTACAGATCATAATTACAGTTTGTGTTTTCTCCACTACTTCCCTAAACTACAAAATATAATGTGGAATGATTCAAGGGAGGCTCTGTAAAAAAGGTAAAATCTCTCGCCAGACATCAGTGCTCGGTCAAGCGACAATTTACAACACAAGGTCAACACAAGGTAACATTCCACAAATAGCGGAAGCACATGACGTCAGGATACACAGTATTCTTCGATACCACCGGGTTCAAGCCCGTCATCGGCTGGCAAATACGGAAGTGCTGTCCGAGCAGCTAGGAAATATTTGCCAGCAGCTTAAAAGAGCTAAGCACCAGAATTCGAGGCTCAGTCAAGTCTCAGAATTCAAAGGACCTCCAGAAGAATACCAGCTACCAGGTGAAGACCTCGACGCCTTTCAGGTCTCAGCCCGTCTCGGGAAACCGAGATGAAGCTTTCGCCTAAGGCAACAGCAGTACATTCGCAAGTTGACTATCTTCGGTACCATGGCCTGCAACTTGTAGCCGTCGGTCAGACCATTGTCCCGGCGCCGTTTCAAGGGCCGATACTTCTAGACCAGCGTGTGCTTCATCGCCAAGCCACAGGCAAAAAGACCGTGGGCCGTTGAACTCAGGACTCTGTGCTCTGACGCCTGACGTCCACACTCAACCGCTTGGCCGAGAGGTAAGATGTACATCGTCTACATCCCTTGAAATCATTCCACTCCTGCCAGAAGCCTGTCAGCGAGTTTGTATGGGGACCATAAAACTTAACCTAGCTCTACCATCTGACCCCTAAAGCGTTCACAGTAACGATCCCCGTAGTTTAAGTAATTGAAACCAGTGAATACATCAATAACTTAGTAAGTTTTATTTCAAAATTTTGCACTGGTGAATTCTCTTAAATGACTTGAGTTTAGTTCTTTATACTCTGAAAATGTATTGTAGAGAGTTTTTGAAAAAAAAAAATGCAGAATATGGTTTAGAGCATGCAACATGGGGAAACTCAAGTTCTTTATACAGGTGACTGGTAATTACAGTAGATGTATTCCCTGAAAGGGCTTAAAGTAGAGACAATTTGCAATAAATTTCACCATATGATACCCCGTCCGAAAATTAGTAGTTTTCGAGATAATCGAATTTCTATTGTTTTTTTTAAAAAAAATACAATTTTCCACATAAAAAGATGAATTGAGAAAAAACTACGCATTGTATGGAACTTATTTCAGCGTTTTCTAATAGCTAACAAATAAGTGGTTCGTTGAAAATAAAGTTTTTCCCCAATAACAATCACATGTAAGTAACGGGTGGGTCTAAACTTACAAGTGATGATAAAAAAAATGCACTCTTAGCTTACTTGGCAACGTATTAATAACAAAAATGGTATGACACGAAGCGTACAAATTACTTAAATTACTTCCTTGTGTCATCTGCTATCCAACAAGGTACAAATGTTGCAAACATTCACATTTGTGTACAAGAAATAATACTTCATTCATCTTCATGTGAATGGAATCAATGAACAATACAATTAAAGAACATTACACGTCTTGCTCAAAGTGGGCACCTCTGTTACGAATGCAGGCACGCAGGTTTTTACGGACATTTGGTCTCTTAACTCGTGATGTGATGGTGTCCTTGGTGTGTTGACCAGCTGTTAAGATCCTCTCCCTGAGCTCTTCTTGCGAGTTTACCGGTGTTTTGTCATGTGGCTCGAAATGTAAAAGTCGCAAGGCGTCAAATCGGTGGATCGAGCCGGCCAGGGAATCGGGCTGCCTCGGCCAATCCATTTCTTTGGGTAATTTTCATCCAGCCACTGTCGCATGCCCAGGCAGAAGTATGGATGGGCGTCATCAACAATCATTTGATCGAGCCATTTTTCCTGTCCCAAATCTTAAATGGCATCACTTATGAACATTTTTTGAGAAACGGGATGGCAATGTTGTTGGAGGATGTGCCTCTAGCTACAAGACGTGACATGATTTATCAGCATGATGACTGCCCAGCTCGATCCCCCGATCCATTTGATTTCATGAGAAATGAAGCGGCGAAGGTTTTTCCAACATATATTTAACCAGAAGAAAGTTATACACATATCTTTCACTTACGATATTTGCACATTATAATGCGAATGTTCCTGTGAGCACACTCGTTGATGTCTCTCACACTCACATAGAGCATTTAGCAATGTAGCAGGTGCAACATCATCACAAGCAGCAACTATGCCTTCCCTCAGATGGTCCATATATCACGGACTTTTAGTGCATGCACCATTCTCTTCAAATGTTTCTGAAGGTAAAAGTCCTCCTAAGATGTTAGATCTGGCGTATGTGCAGGCCTTTTAATAGATCCCCGTCTGCCCATCACTCTATCTAGAAATATACCGTGAAGAAATTGCCACAATGTCTACATAGTGTGGCCACACACTTCCTGTTTCAAAACTCTCGAAAAATGCCATATCCCGTAAGCAAGGATGAAAAACCTGTTCTCTTAAAAAATCCAAGAAGCCCTCACCATTTAAGGTTCCTTGTTGAATATGGACCAACGATTCCCGTTCTCCATACACTATACCACATCATTAGGTTACCAGCAACAACCATTCGGCTGGGATCTGTCTGCTGTAGAATTATCAAATCACAGGTATTGCATATTCTTTTTATTAACTTCACCGTGAACATAAAAATTAGCCTCGTCACTGAAGAATTTTTCATTCCAAAGGATGTGTCACGAAATTGTTTGAGATACTTCTCCCAATATTGTTCACTATTCAACTATTTGGTGAATGTCGCTGATTAAAATCATATGCAATGGTGTGTATACTTCTTTCTCTCCCGAGATGTCAGCGTGATCTCGGTGAGTTCCTAACATGTTAGGAGCATTGAAATCCTTTGTTTTTAATACCTCGAAAAGGAGAAAATGGTTACAAGCATGCAGTAATACCTTTTTGTTGGTTAAATATATGTTGGAAAAACCTTCGCCGTTTCATTTCTCGTGAAATTCTACCCTGGTTTAATATCACATAACCCCCTTTCCTTTGAAATTTTTGCGTTGAATTCAATATGGTGGTCAACAATATGCCGAACCTGCGCTTGACACACACAGCTAGGGATCTCCCTGTGCCTAACCTATTTCTTTCATGACCAGGATAACTCCTTTACATTTTGTAGGGGGTGTTAAGTTACTTTTGACTCGTCATAGTTCATGTAATGAGGTTTTTATCAGTCACATAGTTACACATATTATTTTGTATCTTCTGATCCCATTGCAGTCCCAGAATGATTTTTGATATGTTTTAGAGTATGGCAAGAGGCACCAAATATATTTTTTTCACGATTTTTGGTGATGACATGTTTTGAGATATTCAAGGTCAAAGGTGAAGGCACGTGACAAAATTATATTTTTATCCAAAGGTAGGCTTGTTATATATCACTGGAAAGCTTGTTCAATTCCCTGTATAATAAGCTTTATTTGAGCTTCCTAGGCAAAATAGGGGCGGAGTTACAGCATATTTAGTATAGCTAAGTGGGCTCAAATAGGAAATATGTGAAATTTGACTTTAAATAATCTAACAATTACAAGACGCACGAGACTCAAAATTTTCAAAGTTCCAGTTCCATGCATACTTTTAACTCGTCAAATTTGATGAAAATCGGAGATGGTCAGGTTGGAAATTGTACATATCTGTGTTGATTTGGCATGGAATGACTCATACATCTTTAAATCATGCTCTATTTCATCAGGCAACATACCTGAGTACACTTCTGGATTTACACGTCATATAATGAAAACTTCGAAAGAAAATAATACATTCTTGACATTCTAATTAGAGTACTATATCACTGTCAGCACACAATAGTCCTTAGCAGTCATTAAGAATGAGTCATTGATTGCACATGACAACTAGATACTTCTTCAAATTTACCACTTTTAAGTTTTGTGTTCTGTCCAACAACAGGTTTTTGAGTATTGAAAATGATCTCTGCACATCTACTGATGTTATTGGAGTGTCCATTTATACTTTGTGCATTAATGATACATTTTCTTACAGGAGGGAGATTTTCATGTGCAGATGGGGTGCAACATCTAAATATGTTTGCATAAATAATTGTCTTGTCAAATTGCATAACCTTCCAGGAGGGATAGGGCATACACGGGGTGTTAGTAATTGTCATGTGCTTCCTTTAAGTTGTCTTCATTTCACACTTAGTTATTTGAAGAATAATTTCCATGACTGGTTCTGTCATCATTGACAAATGAGACAGGGTATCTCTGATGGCATCACCATCAAAGTAATTCCATACGTTCATGTAGAATTTTCTGGTTTATTTGTGATTATCCATACAATTGGTTGTGGAGGGGAAATTAAAATGCTGTTTTCACATGCAAGTAGATATATTTTAGAGGGTTGATTATAGTCAATTGTGCCTACCACAACATTTGCAATGAACTGGCCACAGGAATCTGTACTTTTATCAACTGACATCTATATTTTGTTCCCACTCACTTCTTGCCTAATTCAGTCAACTGACACCCATATTTTCTTCCCACTCACTTCTCACCTAATTCTATCAACTGTATCACTATAACAAACATCCACAATGCTATCAATGTATCACTATAACATATGTATCATTGTTTGTACATGCTGCAAAACATGAGACTTTTTCGTTCAGATCACTGACGTTTCACACACTTTGCAAGACAAGATCGATCCATCAGTCGATAATGCATCACCAAATTCTTTCATGAAATTACGCAGTTTGGTTTTTAATCCTACAAGATCTTTTGGCATGGGGAAACAACTGCACAGTAAATAACAGGAAACCACTGAACACTTTCCCACCACTTGCACAGAACATCAGTCTGCAGTGGATGAGGAAAACAAACTGAGAGAAAGATGGTCAATGATGTCCCTTTGAGACTAGTTACAGCATGACACACACATATGTTTCCAGTTAAATTAAAGGAAGTAACAGACAGCTTAAGAAACAGATGGGGGGTATTTATTGATGATCCCAATTCCTTTGAATTGAGTAGGAGACTGGTGGTGTATGATAGAAGCCACAAACACATCCTTCCGGAAAGAAGTTTTGATTTACCAGATATGTAATGGAAATATGAAGTGGATTTTCATGATACAAAGTGAAAATATAACACACTAATAAAATATTTGGCTACTGTACATTTAATTTTTTTTAATGTAATTCAAAGTTAATTTTCAAAATCAAATAAATCAGCATTATACATAAATTTAGGCAAAATAAACTTTTGCGTGCAAATCCCTAACACCCCAACTTGAACTTATATTATGTCATTTTTATATTGGCAACAATAAAGTATAGTCATTTTGTCTAACACCCGGTCGTTCTCTAGTGATAAGGTGACATGGATGAAAGGAAAATCACAAATACGCATGAATGACGGAACACAACCCCACAGAGGGTTATTCTTTCTGTGAGTCCAGTCGCCAGAGCCTTGCTTGTCTGCAAAATGTAGTCCAGGATGTACTATGTGGAAGAGAGTTTGACATTTGAGTGTCTTCAAAAAGGGTCACCACTTGCATGCCTATTTTTCCATAATTTTATTGTCAAAATATCAATTTCATGCATGAAGCTCAAAACTGTAGACTTCACAATGCAAGATGGTGACCAGTGGGAAGTGTAATTGCAACTCTCCCCCTAAATGTATTTTGTAAGGAACACAGAGATACTTTATTGCAACAGAAAAGGAAGGTATGTACTATCGACTCGTGTTGTCTCCTCTTGTATCTTCACATTTTCTCTCCAGCAAGCTCTATCCACCACTACTCTTATATTCTGTCTGCAACTGCTCTTTGCTATTTTTTTTCCTCACCACTTCTCTTCCCTCTCCTCCCATGATGTATTGTTCTTGTGCTCTAATTTAGTTTTTGTTGCTCTACTCCTCAAACAACTTATTGTTTCATATCGTTCCTTTTCCTCTCCTTCCCACTGGCCCCCCTAGCAGAATGGTTAGCACATTGCACTATGATGCCAGGGGTCACGGGTTCGAATCCCGGCCTGGGTATGGATGTTTGTGAGTGTCCATCAATTTCATCATATAACTCAACCCCATCTTTGCAAATTAGCCAAAAGTGGCACAAAAGTGAGTAAATAAAGCAAATCAATTAATCAATAAATTTTTCTCTCCTTCCCCTCCTCTAATCTTGTATCATCTCTTTGCACCCTTTTATTATTCACTTCTCTCCTCTCTATTGTAGACTCATTACTCATGAAATAGTAGGAAATTGATTTTTCAAGTATGCGAACGATCCATAAAGTATTTTGTTATTTGCGATTTTATTCTGAATTATTGGTGTTTTAAGTATATAATACTTTCTTTTTCCTTTTGTACATTTCAAGCCTGTCTAATTTACATGTGGCTACCCTGAAATTGAGTCTAAACTCTACAGCAATACACCAATGCCTTGTGTAAGTTAGTGGTTAGCACATCGCGCTGCGACGCCAAGGGTCCCGGGTTCCATTTTTCTTTTGCTTTCATTTTAGTAGTCTCACTGAATCAATTAAAGAAAATATTATGAGTATAATTTTATATTGGGTATGCATAGACTCCAGTCTATAGTATCTGTCATTAGGACTAAACTCTGCTACTACTAATATTTATTCTATGTAGTTGGTAATTTAAGATAAGATAGTTTGATAATTTAATTTGATAGTAACTTTACAAAGAATACAGCTACCATAGCGAATTCAATGAAGTCCACTACTTCCAAATTCTAAACCAATGATATTCCTGATTTTTTAAGTTTTTGTGATCTTGGCGAGAGACAATTTCGAATTTAGGATTATTATGTAGCAGCTACAATTAAATCAATTCCATTTTGTGCCCGAGAATGTGTGTGCACAGTCGGAGAAAGAATTACCTTGGCCACATGACCTAGAATTCCATAACATCTTAAATCCTGTTGCCTATGCAACCCAAATAACAAAATATTCACTTAAGTTTGCCTGGTGGATCTGTGTTCTTGGGAAGGATTGAGTATTGATAGCAAGAGCCACATGACTCATACCCCAGCTGCAAGAAACAACAGCTGGGTGCTACAAGGCCTCCAAAAGAAAATTTCAAGAACTGGATTGTTAACAAGAGGAAATATTGTTACTCATAAGGAAATATTCTTTTGATGGATATTAGAGTCATTGTCAGGAAGGTTCACTGAAATGTTGGTTTACATTGCGTTCTCATTGTGCAATATGCTAGTTGGGTCAATGAGGGAATAATGAAGCAAGTGCTGAATGCTGCGGATACTAAATGAAACCCGAACAACTAGCAATTTACAATAGTCACTATAATTTGAAGGCTTTGGACACGTTGTTGCACGTTACCTTAAATCTCACGTGAGACTCAAAAACAAAACCAGCAAGTCAATGCAAACATGACAAAAAAAAATACTGGTTTTACCCTAATTTAGCATGCATCCTTATCAAGGGAGGACTAGTTTGAACAATAATCATCAAAGTGAAACCATTCATCAAAAATGCACAATATCACAACCAATACCAACATGCTACCTTCCTGCACACTAGTCATCTACTCCATGCAACAGAACCATTAGCTAAATATATCAACGTCTTATTCCAAAAAAGATAGAAGGATTATTATTTTGTACGTACATGTACACGAGCTTCTAATTTCTTAATAAATAATAGTCTTACTTTTCAATGTAATAATTTAACAATAATTTATTTGCACCAAACACATCAAAATTTAAGCACTTCCAACATTAACTTTTAATTTTGACTAATATTTAAATATAATGAGAAGAGGACATGTAACAATTTAAGAGTATATGCTTATTTAGCTGTAACAATTCATTCCACGTCGACAGTACGACAACAGGGGTTACATTCTTAAACATGCTTCGTACAAGCAAACATCTGTAGCGTGACAATTAATTAATTTTACCACATGTTACAAAAGGTCAACGTTACGTGAGGTGCTCCTTTTTCTACTATACGTTAATTCTAAGCATTCAAAATTTATGTTATTTCATTCGACATCAATTGGTGCTGTTCCAAAATGACTGGTTAGAAAAGGTGGGAATGATAATTTTTCTCTTTTGTTTGATTTTTAAAGCTCTGATCTTCGTGGTTCCAACTTATACACATCCCCATAACACTGGTCTACAAAAAAAAATATTTGTGAATGTTACAAGAACAAAACGAGCTCTTTCTAGAAGTTGCTGAGCCCCTGAATGCAGATCTCATTTCAGAATTTCTCCATCGGGCTCAGATTTCCTGTAAAAATATTTTTTTGTATTTTCTTACCTCAGCCTATGTTCTATATGTATTGGTCGTAAGGACTCGCTTTCACAAAAGTGCTACAAATGTAAAAGGTAATAAATCTGTGTCAGTATACAAAGGAATGAAGTAAATGAGCAACATGAAAGTGTATAAACATACCTAAAAATGTTTCCTTCCCGATTTCCTACGAAACTTTGCCTCAGGAACATCTCTTCGTAAGGTCCAGCAGTAGTCGGACATCATTGCGGCACTCCATTTGCCTTGATACTGCTTTTCCATTAGAGCAATGTCTTGGTGAAACCATTCACCATGTTCGTCACTAACAGCACCAAGGTTAGTTGGGAAGAAGTCCAGGTGATCATTCAAGAAATGTAATTTTAGAGACATGTTGCATCCCATACGTTGGTATGATCTAATTAGTCCATGTACAATATCGCGATACTTCTCTGCTTTATGGTTGCCTAAAAAGTTTTTACATACCCTTGTAAAAGACAACCATGCCATTTTTTTCAACATCTGTTAATTGTTGAATGAAATTCTCGTAATTCATCAATTCCCTTATTTGAGGCCCTACAAATATTCCTTCTTTAATTTTGGCATCTCTGATTCTTGGGAATTTCTGTTGCAAGTACATGAATCCACATGAAGTTCTGTCCGTGGCTTTCACAGAGTTTTTAATTAGTCCAATTTTATGTGCAGAGGAGGTAGATTCACATTTTTGGGTCAACAAGAGGAGTGTTCACCACATTCTTCTGTCCAGGCACTAATTCACTACGAAGAGGCCATTTTTTCCCACAGTAGTGATTTTCTCTCTCTGCTGTTCCACTTGCATAAGGAGCAGCAATACCAGATCTCCGCATATATTTCATTTGTATTTCTCATATTGGATATTTGTCAGAAGCGGTTTCAAGTTCTCATACGTCTCCTTCATATTAACAGCATGAGCAATTGGTACTGTTGGGAATTTGTTTCCATTATGGAGAAGTACAGCTTTCATACTAACTTTGCTGGAATCGATGAAAAGATGCCAATCATGTGAACTGTATTCATGGCCAAGACAATTCATAACGGATGAGATGTCATTACAAAAAAACATGTGTCCTTCGTTGGAGAAATATTCTGAGAAAATAGTATGGCGGTCATGAAAAAAACACACTTTCGTATCGCAACCAAGGAGATTCCAACCTTTCAGTCACGAAGCTAAAAGTTCAGACTGTTGCTTAGACAAATTTAAACCCCGCGTAAGATCCTTCAGACCCCCTTGTGACAATAAGTGTGGCTCCATTGATGAACCGGACACTTTAAATGTTGGGTCGACAGTTTCTTCACCTCTTGCACTTTCTTTCCCGTGTAGGTCATGACAATCATCTTCACTCACAGTCACATTCTCAGGAGGCTTTGGTACCGGCAATTCTTCATTGTGACATACAGGTCTCATGGCTAATAGTAAATTTGGGTACTGCACAGTGTTCCTTGTTTTCGACGTGATTCCAGCTATTTTGGTCAGGAAGAAATAACAGTCTGTTGTGTGATCTGATGGTTCCCTCCAAACCATGGGAACAGCAAACGACATGTGACGTGATCCTTTCAACCAGCTTGTCAGAAGTGTAACACAGGTCAAACAGCATATGTGGGGGGCCCATGTTTTATCCTGGTCCCCAACTTTACACCCAAAATAAAGTTCATAGCACTTCTTTATAAGAGGGGTAATTCGTCGCTTTTGTGACTTAAATGTCAACTCTCCACATATATAACAAAACGAATTGGGACTATTTACGCAGGTACGAGGCATTTTCTTATGCACTAACACTACACACTACTTCTGAAACTTCGAATCACAACCTAATCAAAGGCAGTCACTTCCCACTCTGTCAGAACTCACAATGCTGAGATGCACGTGACAACAAACAACACTGCGATTCTACGTGTTTGGGCATGACTCATCGACAGTGTTGCCATGCCTCTCTCTTATTCACAATTTGGTTTGTTGCAATTGGAGGAAGGTCCCTGGCTTTAGGAACGTGCTGGTCATTCTATGGTCATATAATGACTGTTATTCAACAACAGCTGTAGAGTAAATATAGGTTAAGCCACAGCTCAATAGGCAGAATTTTCATGAATTGCATTAGGTACAGGTTAGTGTGTAACAAGAAAACTGAGCCCAATAGGAAAAACTGATTTCATTTTCAAATTCAGCACCATTGACTTACCTTAGAACACCATCCACATTCCTTGTAACAAATTTCATGTTGACCAGTGTAATTATTGAACATGTTGTGATGTTAACTTACGCATATCAAAAATACGTCTCAATCAAATTACATGATCAACCAAATATAACCACGTAATAATGGTTCATTGCACTATACTTTTCACTTAATACGAATCACACCACAACCTCGTCTGTACATACCTCGTTTTCGTATTTAACTTCCAGAATGTTCCGTGACCTTGTGTACCAACACACACATGAAACTTGCAATTCATGGAAATATAACAACATGGATAAGAACAGAAAATCCTATCCTGTAAACTTCTTGGATTTCTCATCAACATAGGCAGGTAAAATAAGTGCAAAGTGGATACCAAACCATGCTGCATGAACACGATTTCTTAGGGCTGTATCAAGGTGATTTGTTCTCGAAGCGTCACGTAACTTCCAATTGAGCAGAAACTGAATATACCTGAAAACGAGCTTTCCTGAATTGCACTGCAGGATACGCATTCATAAACCACTTCATCGTTTTCCTTCACTCCTGAACCTCCAGTAACCGTATGTTCCAAAATCGCCATGTTTCCAGTACCCTTCCTTATTATGCCCATCAAACCACGTTGTCAAAAACTTCATCCGAGTCGTTACACGTCTCGTAGATCCATGCATGACCTACCACTCGTCACGTCAATGAAAGGCAATCGTGCAACTACTGCTTGTAGCAAGGCCAAGCATGAAGCAAAGAGTGTCTTTCCTGAAGAGAGCAGTGCAATAGAGCAACTCAAGCAATCTAGCAGCTGGTGCGGCAACTACTTTGAAATGGCAAAATAACAAATGCAGTGCGTTTTGCACTGAAGCATAGTAGACTTGTTATGTATTTTGCAGCGAATAAACGATAAAATAATCGTAATGGTCACAAGGCAAGAAATACGTTACAATTGCAGACCACATGCCACACGTTAACAAACTATTGAGTTGTTTAAGTCCAGTTTATGCACAGGACCTATAGATTAAAGTAGGATTTGAACCATATGTTTCTCTATCTGGTATTGAATTTGGGAGCCTTTGATTACATGGTGAAAACATTACCACTAAGCCATGGGAGAGGCAATAGAAAGCCTTGAGAAAGAGACTAGTAAAATTGCTATGTGACAAACCATATTTGGCCGTAAATTTTAACATAAGACATAGATTTTTGTTCCATCGTCCATTTGAAGATTTTATAATTCTATTCTTCCTCACTGACATGATTAACACGAGTGGTAGAAGAAAAGCGAAGTAAAATAACAGAAACAGAATTAAAAGGAATAAGCAAAACAACTTTTATCTATAATATTCTGCAGTCACTTCAGTCATATTCATGGAACGTTAACTTTAAAGAGAGTCTCCTGTGTCTTTTTCACTTCCTTTGTGCTCTTTCTTCCCCGATTGGTCTAATACTAATTAATGTGATGTTAATTAAACCATGTCGCTATTCTTTCACTTTTTGCATATCGCGACAATGAAGATGAGTGATAATATGATGAAATTGATGAAGAGACACTCACTAAGAACACCCATGCCCAAGCTGAGATTGGAACCAAGGACCCATGCCATCATAGCGCATTGTGCTAGCCACTCCACATTGGAAGTCAGCTAGGAGTGAACATTATAACATATTTTGTGTGCTCAATTTGGGATCAATCAATGGAATGACCAAGCATATTATATTATTAATATATCCATGTCATTATACTTACTTACTTATTCCGATCCTCTTCTACTGATTGGTGTTGAGGTTTTGCAGAGAGCTCGCCATCTGTCACGATCTTCTGCCAACTTCCTTCCTTCACTCCACGAGATGTTCCTCCTGCTCAGGATATCCTTCATTCCCTCATTCCATGTGCTACGTGGCCTTCCTTTCGGTCTCTTTACATCCAATCCTCCCATCCTTGCTTTCCATACCTGTTTAGGTATTCAATGTTCAGGTATTCTGCTGAGGTGTCCAAACCATCTGAGTTGTGCTTGCTCAACATCCTGATATATTGGTTTTGTGTTTAATGTTATTCTGATTGTTTGATTTCTGACTGATTGTTTGATTTCTGATTTTGTCTTTTCTGGTTTTTCCCACTGTTCTCCTCAAATATTTCATTTCTACTGTTTGTAAGTTTTGTTTTTGTTTTTCATTAATTATCCAGGATTCGCTTCCATATATCAATTTTGGTACATAAGTTAATTTGTGCACAATCATTTTTGTTTTTTGGCTTATTTCCTTTTTCCCTAAAAATCCTTTGTTTATGGCATAATATAATCTGTTTGTATTCTTTATTCGAGTGTTTAGTTCTTCATCTATTTTTCCATTACTATTGATTGTAACACCTAGATACTTAAAACTTTGTACTTGTTTTAGCTCTGAATCTTCAAGGCTTATTATGCAGGGTTTTCTATTCTCCCTATCCTTAACACAGTTGTTTTATCTTTGTTTATTTTGATATATTTCTTTGACATATTACCTTTTATTATTTCTAAATTTCTTTGTAGGTTTGCTTGTGAATTTGCAAACAATACAATATGATCTGCATATAAAAGTTCAGATACAGTTACAGTTTCAGTTTCCAATTTCCTACTTTGGATTTTCTCATCTTTGGTTTTATTTCTTTCAGAACATCATCCATCAGAATGATAAACAAGTATGGGGATGAAATATCACCTTGTCTTACTCCTGTTGTTGTTATGAATTACTCTGATCTGTTATTGCCAGTTCTGACATAGCATCTATTTGTTTTGTATTTTTGTATTGTAGCTTTGTATTGCTTCTACTAATTTTTTGTTTACATTATTTTTCTTTAGGGTTTTCCATATCTCCTGCCATGGCACCCTATCGAAAGCCTTTTCCAAGTCTATAAAGCATAGGTATAATTCTCTATTGTATTCTATAACTTTCTCTATTACTTGCCTTATTGTAAATATGTGATCTTGTACACCTCTACCTGGTCTGAATCTACTTTCTTTCTCCTCTAATTTATCCTCTATTTCTTGTCTTAGTCTAGTTTCCAAAATTCTTGAATAGACTTTGCCAGGCACACTGAGTAGCGAAATACCTCTGTGATTTCCGCATTCCCTGTTATCTCCTTTCTTATATATTGGTATTAGTATTGATATTTCCCAATCCTTCACTATCTTCTTTTCCTTCCATGCCACATTTATTATTCTGAGCAACAGATCTTCTCCTTCCTTTCCCATATACTTGATCATTTCTGGTGCAATGCCATCATGACCAGCTGCCTTTCCTAGTTTCATTCTACTAATAGCTTTCTTTAACTCTTCCCGTGTAATTATTTCTTGTCCTACATCTAGTATATCTGGTTCTTCAGGCTTTCTCTCCTCCTCCTCTTCATTTGGTATGTTTCTTTTTCGTTTTCACTTAATAATCTATGGAAGTAGTTTTTCCATCTTGTCATTATTTCTTCAGAATTTGTTAAAAATTTCTTATTTTCATCATAACAGTTATATAAATTTTAAAGGGCAATCGTTTTGTTTTCTCATGTTCTTCAAAACTTTGTAAAAAAGTTTTTGATTTTCTTTACGATTTGGCTCCAAATTTCTTCCAATTGCTCCCACATTTCTTTCTTTGCCTCTTGAACCACTTTCTTCACTTTATCCCTCTGCTTTCTATATTCTTCAAATGCCTCCAGAGTACCCACTGACAGGTATTTCTTCCATTTTTCTTTCTTTTCTTTTACCTCTGCTTCTATTTCTGGATTCCACCAATTTGTTATCTTCTCCTTGCTTCCTACTCTAGATGTTCCACACACTTGTTCAGCTGCAGATATTATTACCCCTTTCCATTTACTCCAGAGTTTTTTTAAGTCCTTTTCTCTTTCTTCTACTTGCTCATTCGCTAGTTCTTCTTTCACTTTCTTTCTAAATTCTTGTTGGACATTTTTCTCTTTCAACTTGTATACCTTTATCTTCTCTCTTATGTTGTAATTTATCGTTTTCTTCCTTCTATTCATCCTTGATGTCTTACTTTTAACCCCTATGGTCATATCTAATATGAGAAGTTTATGATCAGTGTTTACTTCTGGCCCTCTTTTAACTCTTGCATCTTCTTATGAACTTTTTCATCTCTCTCTGCACAATGATGTAATCTATTATAGATTTTTCATTTCTACTTGGTTCTTCTCTAGTATATTTATGTATGTCTTTATGCATATACATAGTTTTGGTGATAATGAGATCATTTATTATGCAGAGTTCCAATAGTCTTTCTCCATTGTTATTTATCACTTCTTCCCCATACTTTCCTATTACTTTTCCCCATCGATCAGTTTTATTTCCCACTCTGGCATTCATATCTCCTAGCATAATAACTTCTTTATCTATGTCTTCAATAGTTCTTTGTAGTATTTCATAAAACTGATCTTTATTGTTTGAAGTTTCATTCTCGTTAGGGGCATGTACAATCACTAGCGTTAATTCTTTCTGCTCTAAAATGTCTACTGTCATTATTCTCTCATTTATAAATTTCCATCCCTTGACATTTTCCTTTCTAATTTTATGTATCATACATGCCACTCCTGATCTTGCTCTTTCTTGTTTTGGCACTCCACTGTAGAATAGAAGAAAGTTTTCATCAAGTTCTTCAATTCCATTACCTTTCTTCTTTGTTTCTGTAACTGCAAGATATTTCACTTTTGTTTCCTTTATCTCTCTTACTAATTCACATTCTTTCCCATTTAGTCATGTCCTCACCAATTCGTCGTCATCGTGATCTGTCCGGCTTGCTCTCTTGTTGTTCTTTTAGTCACTGTAGGTTCAAATGTGCAAGGGATTGACCTACAGCATCCATGTCATTATATAGGGTGATCGAAAAGTCCCCGAACCAAGTGGTGGCATTGAATGTATGGCATGTTGCCCCGTCTTGTTGTAACCACACATCTCGTTCATCAGCGTCCAAAAGTGCGATCAACTGCTGTATAATGTCCTGGTACACAATAGAGTTCACTTGGTTTTCGAAAAAAATCGGTCCAATAATTTGTGATTATTTTGTTACCAGCACTGCTCGTAGTTCATTTCCTCGCCATGACTGCTAGCGCCACTCCGCAGCGCCATCTCTTGTGTCGTGTACAGCCAAGACCCTCGCAAACCAGCTTCCACAGAAATTATTACATTATCATCATAACGACCAACGAAAGAAATTTTTGAAATTTGGGTTCGGGGACTTTTCGATCACCCTTTATCATGTCATATTATTCGGCACGAAGTTCAACTAACTTATTGACTTAAGATTATTGAGAACAATATCATGAATGATGAAACAAATGATAATGAATGTAGGATATTGACAGTTATTATGAATTACTTGACACAAATATTATTAACCAGGTTTGGTGTGCAAGTTCGTTAAGTGTCGACATTCGATCTTGTCACCAAAGTTCCTGGGTTAGAGTACAGGTGTTTGTGTTGTTCATCATCAGTTTCATGTAATAGTCATTCACCCTTATTGTTGCAATCAGCGAATGAGGAAGAATAGTGATGTTAAGTAACAATAAGTAATAAAAATAACATGATTGGAGAAAACTTTTTTCATCTCTCACAAACCGGAATATACGAAACACATGTATCTTCATACACATTTTCGATTTTTATATTTAACTAGTCGAGACCTAGAATGGGAGAGAAATTTTCAATTCGAAACAAGACCAAGGCACTACCAAGTCTTGTATCTTCTTGACACCTTCCTAATCAAGATGTTCTGTGTGCTATTGGATTTGTATTGCAATTATTATCATTTTCTTCCTCTGTGGATAAATCATAATGATGATTTATGATTATATAAAGCAAATAAAAGAGAAAGACCAAGAAAGTCATACCTGTCTCGAACCCAGAAACTTATGTAACAAGATTTGAAATTCTGGAGAAGGCATCAGTGTTTCACTTGGTTTTCTCTTTCCTCTACTTCTGTTATATTTTCATACATGTATGATTAAAATGGATCTGAGAAAACATGTGATTCATAATTGTGTTGGTTAGATGCTACAGATGTGAAATCCAACCTGGAATGAATTATGCTTTTTTGTTTTGTATTTTTTTGAACATGAAATTTTCTTAGTGTGACTTTTTTTTCTGAGTTTTTGTTTTGTGCACAGATAGGCTAATCTGAACTGGAATTTCAGTTTAAAGTGGGATATGAACCACCAAGTGCTTACGGCGCATATCGAACCCAGGATCCCTTCATTACAAGGCAACGATGTTATCACTATGTCATCAAGGAGGTCCTGTGACAAAATGTTATTCTCTCGATCTCTACCAGAATTTATTTCAACATTTAGATTTTCGTTTTCGTTTTCTTCTTTCTTTTTGTTGACTACTCTTAAATGGCTCTTTCTGCATGATTGAATTTCTTCTTGTTTGAGGAAGAAAATAATATATGCAGGCTGTATAAAAATCCCCCTGTAAGTATATAGGTAGCTAGCTCACTCTCGAGAACTACAGGTTTACAGGTTTATCACTAACGTAACCATAAGGAAACTCTTGAAATGTTAACTAACATAACTGCAGGTGAAACAATACTTACAGCCACTAATTGAAATCTCTGTTCTTGTGTAAGCTCACAAGCAACAGGTATCTGGTGAGTCATTAACTCTTGCTAATTACAGGCGAAGGTCATTGAAGTAAAGGGTGGCAAGCAGCCATATTCTCTACCAAGCTAGTGGTAGCAGACGAGGGCATGTGTTCCTGTTATCAATAATGTACAAATTAAAGAGGAACACAGCTTTTATATCAAACTCCACTTATGTTCAGTCAGGTTCTGGAAGTCTTTTTACTTCTACTATGTCACCAGTAGAAGATATTTTCCTGAGAGGACAAATAATTGGAATGTGCAAGTGCAGCTGTAGTGCAAGAGAGAGATTAGTCTTGTTCTTGGAATAGGCAGGAAGGAAGTCAGCTTCCAAGTGGATTCAATGATAAAAGGAGGAATGATTTGACGGTGTTCGCAATCATTGGCGAAGTGGTTGTCTCCGAGCTAGTTCTCATGAGCAGGATGATCAGATTGTAGAGTTTCTCAGCTCAGTCATTGTCTGCAGCATCCACAGACAACATTTTACTCAAATTGTTTCCTTACCATTATCGAACTTCATCTCACCACACAAATGAGAATGCAAGGATAACTTCCTATATGTATATGTTGTCTACAACATCGACCAGATGTTTAGATGTGTTTCTCTTCCACATGTTAATTCTGCATCGCAATCCTCCCCAATCTTTCCACCGACCTTTCCCGATTCCAGTCCCCGCGTGTGCACAGATGTCCATTTGTGATTGTCCTTTCGATAACTTCATCAAAATTGTAATTCATTTCTATTGCATGATTAGCCTATAGGAGAATAAAAGAAGTGCAATAGATACAAATGCATTCATTCATTATAAATTCTTCATACATAAGGGAATAAGGTTCTAAAGCTAAACGTCCTGGGTTCAAATCACAGACAATATTGCATTCATCGACCAGCAGTAATACTCATAACTACTATCGTACTAGAGATGTATGGAACTGACATAAATAAACTTACTATAATACAAGGAGAGGGCCCTTACCATGGTTACTAAAATTTTCATTTATTTCGCAAGAGTTAATCATTTCTGCTTTGTTCCATACAAGTGAATTTTGATTTTCTTTTGAAGCTGTTGCTTCAATTATACTCTAATATTTATCCTCATAGTTTCCTTCCATCCAAAAGTGTTCACTATCGGTAATTAGTATATCATAACTTGTTGTTTTAGAGTTAAATTTACTTTAATAGCTACCTCTATTGCCATTCCTTTCACACTCCTTCCCAAATTCTACCATCCCAATCACAACATGCCATTTTCCCTAGGTGTGCCCTGGATTTTTTTTGGTCCCATCATTGCATGCAGAACACTTCCCCATCGTGGTCTTGAAGTTACTTCAGGGCACTCCAACCTAACAGCTTTTCTGCAGGATGAATATTTTCCCATTCAGGGGAGGAAAAGTCTATGATTATCGAGGTCCTTCAAGTTTCGAATTCTTGTTCATTTCAGAACAATTGCTGTATCCTTGTGTCAATCCAATGTAGCAGTTGTAGGATTTAGATTCAGTTTCTATTCCTTCAGTTCATATTGTCTTCTTGCTTATGTAATTTGTGATTAAGGTTCTATGTTCAATAATATGCACAATAACGGGATTGTGTTGGCTGGTTGATTTGGTGTTTTAAGTTCACTTTATGCACAGTAAAGCTAACCGGGACTGGACCTACAGTCTAAAGTGGGATCCAAAGCACTATGCACCTCCACCAGGTATCAAACCCAGGACCCCCTGATTACAAGGCAACGACGCTCCCACTGCATCATCGGGGACTGTGTTTGAAATGAATTAATCATTTTGGGTCATATGATATGCAAACATTGTAAGGCTGTTGAAAATTATGGGAAGCTGCTAGTTTCTCTATTGCAGAAAGGAAACCAAAACATGGAACAGAAGCTTACATACTGTGAAACCTGATGCTATGGGTTTGAATACTGGCTAAGACATGTATCTGTTGTTTATTGTAAAATATTATCCATAGAGATGTAGTGACGTTAAACAATTTATTATTATATATATATATGTTAAAAAAAGAACGATATATGAAAGATTGTGTGCGTCTCCCTAATAATGTTCAGGCAATGCCTTGTAATCAAGGAGTCCTAGGTATGATACCTTGTGAAGTCACAAAGTGGTTTGGATCCTACTATAAACTGTATCCAGTTCAAATGAGTCCATCTGTGCATAAAGTGGACTTACAACAAAATTTAAACTTACAAATAAGTTTGTGCTAAGGTATTAAATAATTGGGTTTAACACAATAATTCATTTTTTTTTTCATTGATCACCAATGACATTGTTAACTAATATTCTTGTTTAAGGGGAAGTACTTGTTTTCATAACTGTACATTGAAAAATTCTAACTATGATTTTATTTCCGTAGATATTCCGTGAAGAGACTATGTCAGCTTTAGAAGACTGCAATCTGGAGACAACAACTCTTGAAGCTTTGGAAGCAGTCTTAGATGAAGATAAGTTGAACATTGATACTGAATTGACTCTTTATTATGCTCTACTTCGGTGGTCAAGAAAGGAGTGCCAGCGTCAAAATCTCCCAGAGTCTCAAGAGAACATGAGATATGTTTCTGGTGATGCATGGACGAAAATCAGGTTTCTCACATTGGACCCAGAGGAGTTTGCGAATGGTCCGGGAGATTTGAGTTTCCTGTCTGCAGAAGAAGCATTGTCTTTCTTCATGAATGGACTTATACAAACTACAGAAAGGATTTCTCTAGCTATTAATACTAAAAGTAAGAGAAGAGAAGCAGAACAAGAAACAACTATAAAGTACATTAAACTATTTCACCTGCCTTTGTTGCATCCTCAGTTCTTTAAATCCGAGGGCACTGTAGTTATTAATGAAGTTTTTCAGTTAAAAAAGACACAGAAGATCTCCTCATTCACGCTTCCAACTCAAACATGCAGCGCTCTCCCAATAAACTACTTAAATTCACAAGGAAAACCCTTTGGTGATACCTACAAAGAATGCATTAGGGTTGTTTTGAATAACAAAGGAGTCCATTGGACTCATGTGACCGAGTGCTACAATCCATGGAATGATATCCAAAAGTTTATTATATGTGAAGGATGTGAAAATCAAACAGGATTATGTTGTAATTGTTTGATTGTAAATGGTGGGGAAGAGTTAAATTTCAAAATTTACCTAGGTTCTTCAGGTTGGTTCCCCCTAACATTGGCACCAAATGAACATAAAAATTACAGATTGATAAAAAGTTCATGTAGTAGAACACATCGCTTTCTAAAATATTACAGTGTGAGTTACTAACCTATCATAAATGTTGCTGCATGTGTCCATAATTGTCTTTCTACTTTAAAAGATCACTGGGTAGAATACAATTATTTAATGTGTGGGATAATGTTTAAATAACATTTAATATTAAACCATTTTCAACTTTATGCGTGATCTCCAATTAAATAAATCATATTAATTTATAATTGGTATCTTGGTACCCAGATTCCTAAATATACCTTTATTTTTTGGCATTCGATTTTGTATGAAAGATTTTACTAAGTACCACAAATTATTTTTTCTGGTCCATGATTTTCACATCCCATTGTGGATGGCAAACACTTGACTAGGCTATAAGTAATCTCCATTCTTATACACTGTGAAATTTTCTGAGGGTTCATTTCATGTTTATATATTTTGTAAATTGTAAGTCTTCTAAACACATTATTTAGTTCTGCTTGTTTAACTACATGAGGCACATCTCATTTTTTTTAATTATTGCATTCATAATCATTTAATACATTTCTGTGTACAGCATTTTTTTTCTCTACATTGTAGATTGAAGAGAAAAATATAACTTGACTTACAGATTGCAGGTCACCAAGTTGCATTCAGATTTTGGTGGATGTTTGAACTATGTTTAATTTAGTAAACTGTAGACAATATTAAAGTACTATAAAATCAACAATCTTTGTATTATTATTAAACTGTCTGTAGGTCACAGAACATAGCAAAATTAGTGAATAATTATTTGATTTTATCTACTCTCTAAAATGAATGGTACATGAAATATAGTGAATATGGATAATCATGTTTTTTTCCTTTTCTCTAATTTGCATTTTGAGTCCAGAAGGGTATTTTATATTAACTGAAAAATTTGCTATCTGCTGCAGTTGTCATACCCCTTTCCCCTGGGCATGCACTCATACTGTTCAGATTATTCACAAGTATGGCAACATTGTAGAGAGGATAATTCATCTTCCTCACTTCATATTCCCATGCAGTGCATATTTAATATCACAGAGTACCTTACATAACAGTTTCTGTTAATTATTAATGCAAAGTTTAACAACATTTCACACTGGCCAAGGATTTATATATGAGATAGTAATGAGGCATTGTATAAACAACAGCAGAGGTACTAGTAGGATCTACAGCAAAGTGGGTTAGAAACCTCGCATGCTCAAGGCCAAGTTCGATGAGACACCTGAATTTTCTCGAGGTGAACCAGGAAATGGGTGATCTTTAATCCCCAAGGCCATTCTGCAAAGCTAATGCCAAAAAACGCTTCAGTGTGCATTTGGTCAGCATGAAATTGCTGTGTGATTATAACTGAATATGGAACTGTTTTCTGTTTTCGTTATTTTACGTTGCTTTTCTACCTTGAATGTTGAATCACGAATAGATTGTTTGATAAACTGACAAACAAGAAAAAGCAGACCCCTTGACAAATTGGTTAGCGTTACAAGTAGGATGCAAATGGTTAAGTTCTTTCTGAAACTTCGCCAAGCAGATTCTGTAATCTTTCTTGGTAACTTGTAGATAAATAAATATAAAGGGGAGGAGGTACAGTTACGCACCAATTGTGCATTTATTTCAATAGTGCCCGAATGGGCATTGTTACAAAAAAAAAACCTGGGTGTGTCAAGAGTATGAATTTCTCTCATGTTGCAAGTGGAAGCATTTTTTTTAAATGTTGATTATTAAGCTGGACACGATATTTGAAAAATATGAAGAATAAGAATTTTCGGAAACCCATGTATTCCTTATGGGGAATCAACTTACACATCAGGTTACAGCTAATCAAATGGAAGTTTTGACTTTTCTGCTGGGCAATCACTTCTTCAAACTGTCCTCTTCCCATTGATATACTTTGGTATTCCATCAGAAGTTTGATATTCCGAAGACAACATATCAAATAATATTCCCATATGCCCAATGTATTTCTCCTTGCCTCCTGGCAGTGTTGCCAAACCTGGTGTGCATAGAAGAGCTAAATTTCACCTTAAATGGAGTTAAAACTGACTTTCGAGGATCTAAATTTATGAAGTGCTTCCTAGAGTAATGTTAGTTGTCAAAGGGGTGGGGAGCTGAAATTGATGACAATTTATTTTTAATTTTTCCACATCTAGATCCGGCGGCATCACCCATCTCATGGTCGTATGAAATCAAAAATAAAGGATTCCCTGATAATAATATTATGCCAATTTCATGTCAACTGGTGCTATAAAAAAAGTAGCTGGGGATATAAGAGGGGGTGGGACGATGCAGACAATATAACAATATCATGTCACATGCAAAATGTATAATCATGGCAAAAGTTGGTCTATGTTGGCCGGAACCAGTGATGGTATCATAGTGAAGCACGGGGGCGGACACCTCAGTTCACAGTCAAATGAGTGCACGAAAGAGCCAGATCTACCTCCAAAAGAGCTAAGTTGGAAACACTGACTCGGAGGGAAAAGCCGAGTGCAGACTTGTCCTTAAACAAAATAAATATGGTGCTTAAAACACCAAAGTTGTTCTCAACCACTTTCAAAGTATGAACACTGACAGTGGCGCAGGAACGTTTTTCATTTGGGGGGGGGGGTACAAAATTCAGCATCCCATATATATATATATAAACACAAATACTACTGCACCTAGAAATACATTTCGGGGATCCAACCAAGTGTTGCAATAATAATAATAATAATAATAAATATAATTATAATAATTATATTTAATTAAATTAAATAAGTTAATTAATATTGTATTGTTGTTTTTACATGAATAGGTAAAAGATACAGGGTTGCTACGCGACTGGAAAACCTGGAAAACCGGGAAAAGTCAGGGAATTTGGTTGGTCAGGGAAAAGTCAGGGAATAGTCAGGGAATTTTGCATATTTTCTGGAATTTACATGCATTTTGGAGTTGCAGGAGAACCAGTTACAAAATGAACGAACGGTTCATTTCCACTTCCGAAATCGGTTCTTGTGATTCCAGTCCCCCCAAAAGATTCAGTTCAGAAACTTGTTCCTCTCGTCATTATGACTTCTAGTCTGTTAGGTACAAAATTATGGTTCCTTCGCATTTCGAGTCTATATCTATTCACTCTCGGATCTAGGTTCTTGGATCCGTTCATTTTGCGAGTCGTTCTTGTAAACCTGTTCAAGACCGGAATTTGGAGAGGCGTGAAATTTTTCCTTAGAGAACAAGCTACTCAAGACGAAACCTACGCACCAGCCATCCTCAGAATTTCTTGCGGAAAAAATGTTGCTTTAGCTTAGTGTGTAGTGAGGAAATTTCCTTTCTTCAAGAACACACCCGTTCAGAACCCGTTCTCTTTTGATACCTGAAGCGGAGCAGGTTGGTGTTCGGACAGTTTATTGGTTTTGGATCTGCAATAAAGCTTCAAGCTTTATTTCAAGCAGAATTTCACGTAACTGGCTGTGGTTGACGTCACACTGGAGGGGTGCGGATGCCGAGTAAAAACAAAGGGACTCACTACTTCGTTCCCCCCATGAACCCGTTCCGTGAATTTGAGTCCTTCGTTTGCGACCCATTCAGAAGCAACCTGATCAACTAGTCCATTTGCTCGTTGTCTTAGTTTTTACATTGCAGAGATGTGTTGCACCTGAGAAATTAGTGATTTTATGCAGTATCAGTGACGTCATTATTCGAATATACACTTGTTTTGTGCATGTAGAACGAATTTATTTTTTAAAAACTGGTGTGAAATAGAGGAATTAAACGTACGCTGGTCACACATCATTGTTAGGTTAGGAATGTTGGTTTGAAGCCGATAGTAATTTTACGCGTTTTTTTGCGTGTAGAATGAAATTATGCATAAAAGTTGTGAAAATGGGCCCAAGTTCCTTTTGTTTTATTACGATTTCATCATGCTACAAATACAACTTTTACATGGTTCAATTTCGATTTATGTCTGTTAACACATACTGCAGAGTTTTAGCTATTACTTAAGATTTTGTCAATATATGCTTTGTGGTTAGGTTAGGAAGGTCAGGTTTGGTTGACTTAGAATTAAAATAGACCCTGAATGCACTCTACTAAGGTTCCGATTTATTTCTACATTCATTCCCACTAGTTTACGATACTTCCTGTCGTTTGTCAACCGGAGAATACCTTGTCCGTGGGAAGTGTGTATGATTTCATAAGGTCATTTTGAAGTTTTTGTTTCAACATAAATAACTTTTTTCGAATCCAAATAGCGGTCATTATTTTAAGGAAGGTTCAAATTTCGTGTCACAATGATTGCCAAAATTCTATGATAATTAGTCTTCCTGCTAGGAAAATTTGAAAAAAATACCATAAAACATTCGGAACTGTTACCTTTTAATAGACAGATTTCGATGTTTTCCGTAATATAAAATTGGTTCCAGCATGTGGAAAACTCAAATAATGGAGATATTCGATTCCAAAGTATGGCCCGCGTATATATTTTTTTAGGTGTATGGTTGGTCACCGGCCCCATTCACGTTCTGAATTTCCGAAATATGTACTATTTTCAATAAATTAAAAAATATAATCATTAAACTTATTGCATATTTTCTGAAAGTACTTGACCTAATTTTCTGTTGTTTCTCATTTGTATTGATATAATTGAGTTTGTATACAGGTTACATTGTAAAGCTTTGATATATGCCACATTTTTTTATTGATTTTTTTTACATCACCTTAATTGTAATGACTTAGTGAAATGAGGAAGTACAATAGTTATTTATTTTTTCATTGAATAGCATTATATTAATCACTTGGTAAATTTTCAGCTAATAACTGTGTATATTCATATTCATAATAATTAACGTGCCTGCATATTTAATTGAAAAACATGAGGTTCAAAAGCAAAAATCATGATGACAAACATGTCTGGAAAAATTTCATTTCTGGTCTGGAAAACCTGGAAAAGTCAGGTAATTTCATAATCAAAAAATCGTAGCTACCCTGAAGATAGTAAAACAATAGATATAAAAGCATATATTCATTATCTAGCTTACGTGTAGTTAAGATCGCCAAGATTTGCATAAAAACAACTGCCCTGGCAAGGAATTTAATGTCAAAAAGAAAATTAATTGAATTTTTATTGAATAACAAACAAGGAGTTAGATCCAATTAATGAAAAGTAAAGTTTCTGATTAATATTTTATGGATATTATCATTAGCCAAATTCCTTGCCTCCCAATACGTTCAGCGGAAATAACCATTGATTATATAACAAATGCTAAACAATTATATTTTGATTATTTACTTTTATTTCTTGGTAAGTCTTTTGGGGGAGTGTCCGGACCCCCTCCTAAATACGTCCTTGATACTTAGGTATAATGTGAAGGCATGGGAAATATTCTATTTTAGAACAGCACACACGAATGTCCTGTTATTTAATGCAAAATTTGCATAACTCTTTTTTCTTTGTTTTTCTTAGAATTTTTTTTTAAACAGATTTTAAAACCAGATAACAATTCGTTCTGGCCTTATTTCAATTTAACGGAACGGAAAATCAGGAGTTCGAAATGTGAAAATTGCAAACAAATATACATCTATTCATTTTAATGCAGGTTGAGATTAAAGGGGGTGAGGAGGATCTTGAGCCACCCCAACCAGGAATAATCATCTCCCACCCACTGAGAATAGAAACCACATTATGAATATATCATACTTATAGAGTTCCACTTCAGTTCAGTTCATTCTAATTTTAAATTCCCATAGCTACGCATAAAAATATCTTTAAACAATTTATGGCAGATGTGTACCACATCCAATGTCTTTTAGAAGCCATGTATTTGGTATTTACTCGGACATCTGTAAGGCATTGTATTAATAAAACAATAAAAAAACGATTTGAGATAGTTCCCAATCAACTCGTAAAGAAGTCTAACTTTGAAATATTTGTGAAAGATTTGACAAAGCATTTATTTGTTATACAACTAGCTGTACCTAATGACACTCTTCTAGCACTGAAAGTACTATCAGTACATATACAAAACCGAAATACTTCAGATGTCAGAGGAAGCAAGGAAAGGCATACGCTCAAAATGTTTTGTTTTTTTCGTTTCAATCTTTGGTGGACAATATGAAGAACCGCCCAAGGTTTCCTTTCGTATGTAGTAGTATTAAATGCAGATACATGCGTGTGTTTTAGGGTGACATGTCAATTTCTCGTTTATGTGAAAAGGTAAACTTTAATGTCACAGTTAAAGATTTTTGCATCTACAAAGAAAATCGAAAACACATTCCCGCCTCGGCGGCCTCCGTGGCGGAGGGCTTACCATAGGGTGCTTTGATGCCACAGGTACCAGGTTGCGCATGTGAGTGTTCATCAATTTCATGATATCATCGCCCATCCTCATCTTTGCGATTAGCCAAACGTGGCAGAAATGCGAAGTAAAATAAACCAAATAAATCAATCAAACATTCTGATCTCACTCAAAGACCTTGCGAATCCTATCAAAAATCTACCAATAGAACCTGCAGTGAGTTTCATTTATCTCGTGCATTCATCTGACTAATGTAATTTTCTTCAGATTGACTTTAGGGTTTAACTTAAAATGGCGTTGTGTTTGTGTTGCATTTTAATACATAAGTAAAAATAATTCCCCCTCTGATAATATCGCAAATTGCACCTTGTTTAAATGTCTAGGAAAAATTTAATTTAATCTAGGAATGATATCGCGACGAAATGAGTTGAAAATTGTCACAGCCTCATCTCGTCTCCTGTGTGGCGAGGTCCTTCTCGTTCTTGTTTGTGTTAATTTTTGTTTCGGTTTCCACTCTGAAGTCATTAAAACTTATTCTAGATTCACTTCATGCTCAGATAGGCTAAACAGGACTCTATTTTCAAAATATCTTAATATATATGTTTAAGTATAGTTTTCCGAACACCCCCTTACAAAGTTATGAAAAATATGGGTGAGGTACAGCAGTACATTGTACCCCCCCCCCCCCCCCCCAAGTTGGTCTGTAGTATCTCATCTCGATCGTGTAAGTATTTCGTTTTGGAAAATTCCATTTTAAATATTCAAAAGAAAATGGGATCAGTCATATACCCTTTGAATCAACGCGACCATTTCTTTAGAAAAGTGTACCCCCCCCCCCCTTACGCAAAGGAGCATTCGTCAGCAGCGTGATTTTCTGAGAGCAAATCTGATTCCATCGTTCCACACACATTTTAAACAATTTTCATCTCCTTAAATAGGTTTCCAAGAACTTAGGTCAATGAACTAACTAGTAGCGACCACAATGTATAGTGGAACTACAAGCAAAACAACCCGAGCACACCAGCGACTCCTGTGCACCGTACTCCCGCGAGGAGGGGAGGGGGCCTGAGCTGAAGGGAAGAAAGGAAAGCTATGTGGGGACTTTTCGTCCAAGCTTTTTTCCTTGTGGTCGCTCAATAGTAGAATAAGTTTAGAATGGTTTGAATTTCTGTGGTAAGGAAGATAATGTTTATAAGTTATAAACAATATACACTTTTTTATTGGGCGAACTGAAAATAGGTTCTTTTAACAGTAGCACCTTGTGTCTGCTGTCAAATTACCAAGGGGGGGTACAACTCGATTTACGGATTTAGGGGGTACAGTACCCCCTTCAAAAATTTAGGGGGTTACAATGTACCTCTGTACCCCCCCCTTTCCTGTTCCTGCACCACTAAACACTGAAATGCGTTTGATGTCTTGCTTTGATAACGCACAGGCACCAGAAAACTCAACATTTTTTAATATTATATTGATATTTCACCTGTGAAAGTGTGCACCTCTTTCTTCTCGAATGACAATACGGTAAATCCCTCGAAATATCAACTTATTTCTTTTTGTGTGGTAAGTGTTTACTGTCACCTTCATCACCATAGGCATAGTTAGGTAGGGGCAGGGGGGGGGATAAGCCTACCAAACCTGGCCATTAGCCCCCGCAAATGCATGTGACATGCACAATATAATTAAGGAAATAGAAACTGCACACAGAAATTAGATAATTCTCATAAAACTTTCATGTGTTACTCTTGTGGTGTGGCAGTCACAGATAAGGAAAGAATTTCAAATTATGTCCTGATGTAGAATACAATGAAAGTTGAAGTGCATGTACCCTTATATGGACCATATGTTCCATACAAGATTTCAAAGAAAATATATTGCCGTTAATTCTTTTTAACTTCCACCTTGGAGCGCTAGGTAAACACTGTTAAATTCAAACAATAGTTGATGCATCCAGTGTTTACATAAATGTTGCCTTTCAACAATGAGTTCCTAAAATTGTGTTTCTTTAGAATATGAAAAAGAGAAGCCATCATTGTAGAGACTTAAACAGAATAGCAGTTTTGATAGGGAAAAGGCGTCAGTTCAATAAGTCAATTTAGTTTCTGTGGATTTGTATTGCGTGGGGGACATTAAAAGATGTACACCTAAATGTCGTGATCCTGTAGAAGCGATTCAATCGTCGTGTGTAATTGTTTTATTAAATGGTGATCACTACAGTTCAATGGCGAAATCACTCCTTTCCAAGTCTTTTGTGTGTGTTACACCACATCACCAATATGTATGCACACGTGCAGGGTTTATTTGAATTTTTCATTGCACAAAGGCGGTGCAGTTGAAAGTTGTGTTCAACTCTCCTGGTTATATGTGAATCTTGAGGATCACTTCTAGAGATGCTGCTCTACGAATTTCTGGTATCTCTTGGAGTCTTTAGATAGATTCATTCTTCTGGAGGTAAGAAGAAGCTTATTTGTTGTTTCAAGTAAGCCACAGGAAGATTATTGTGGAAGAATACATGCTTATGCTGCTTGTATAACAGCAAGAAATCCTAATCATTTTTTTTGGAAGGGGGATTGGAAATTATCAGAAAATCAATATTTGATGTTGTGCTCATACTGTTTGTGAAATTAAAGCACAGATGACCCAATGATCATTCCTTTTAATAGAGAGTATAGCAATATTAAAATTCAGGCATCAAGTAAACAGGCTTAGACTATTAAATTCGAGAAAGAAAATTAAAGAATGCATAGGCAAAGTGATCATATAAAACCTGCTTCGAATATCATAATTGGTTTTCTTTTGAATCACTTGACCAGGGTTATATAAACGTTATTTGGTCGACGATCCTCAATTAAAAGCCTAGTTTTTAGGATAATTAAATAATACTTTGCCTATAGATAGCAACTTTCTACATCCTTCATGCCATCATTTATTAGTGCACATTCTTTTTAAAGTTTGTTTCATTCATACCTTGTTTTCAGGCACAGATCATAATTCTTTTATTTTAATAAAAAATTGAATTTATCCTTAAGCCTATATAGAGATCAAGAATAGCACACCTTTCGCGATAATTCAGTAACTTGAGAGGTTCTCAATTTTGTAATAGTCCGTAATTCTTAGTTTCTTTAATTCATTTTTTCAATAGGCATTTCTTAAGATCCGAAAGTGTCATAATACTAATAGCGTTCCAGCTTAATGCACTTAATTTTGGAGTCCCACAGATATCTATATATAATAGTACACATTATTTCGTTAAGCATTTTTTTTTTGATACGTCGGTGCTCATTAAATGTTGGCAAAAGTTATACATTGCTGTTCATTCTAATTTGGTTTCTGATTTGGCAATAGGCGGTACTGGACTATAATCTGAATCAATGAAACTTAGAACGACATTGGTTTCTGTTCGATTAGATATTAATCACAAGGATGCCTGCAGAGAGGGGGTGGATATATCTGAAAAGACTTCATACAATTCAAATTTTGAAATTGTAGCATGCAAACATGAAAGACAGCAGATTAAGTTCATATATAAATTATCCTTGTGGTGTGGTGGGGATGATTTATGAGAATTCTCTTAATTGGGGGAAAGCACATTTCCTCCTCTTGAAGTACTGCTGCCCACTCCCCTAAGAAATAAATCCTGTGGTTGGCCTTGATTAAGCAAAAAAACATCCAATTATAAGTATGCATAGTATGTTGGTAAAAAAGAAGATCTGCATGTGAGGTTTAAATGAATGGAAACTTATTACAGCCTACTAAATATTATTCTGGAGAGCTTTTTGAAAACATTTATAAGATTATTAAGATAGCAAACCAACTAAGTTCATCCCCTCTCTCTGTTCTAAGTTAATCTTAAAGTTTTCTTCACGAATCTAGTCGCAAGTGGTTCTCAGTTGTAGTAAAATTAGAAAAGTACAAAGTTTTTCATAATTTTGGAAAAGAGAGACGCGGTAGTATATAAATACGGAGAAACTAGTACTCACTTTTATCCGCGAAGCTGTTTTTTCTTCTTTTTCGATTAATTTCAGTGGCCACTGCCACCATCCTCGTTGGAACTTGCTGCGCTGTTGCTTGGTTTGCGTCTTTTGTTCGTAGTTCTCTGGCTGCCGTTAGGTGCGCTGTGTGTCTTGGTGCGTCGTCTGCTATTTCCGGGCGATAACTGCTGCAGTAGTGGAATCCAAGTGTGGTGCGCTTGCCCGCTATCGATGTTTAGTTCGTGCGGGAAGTGCATTATGGCATGCGTTTCCTTGATTTTGGTGTCTATGAGCATGTGGGCAGTGTGTTTGACTCGAACCTTTTGAATTTTATGACTATTGTATTTGATATGTTTAGCAAGACCAGTAGTGGGTTGGACTTGGGATGCTAGCTCCCCCCCCCCCCCAAGTGGATGGGTAATGGGTAAAACTATGCCTATGTTCATTTTTTTTAAATTTGCCCTTCTGGCACTTTTTCTCATCCTATTCCTGTGAATATATATAGAATAAAAGGAAGGAGGCCCACAAGGGTTAAATAAAAAGTGAAAGAGGAGAGAGGAAACACTCGCCAAATGCAGGAAAACTTCAAACTTTCATGGTAGCTACCGCATCATCGAGAGTAAAGAAAATACTTGTTAACTAAGCAACATGAACAGTGGGATAGCGTGGCCTGCAGTGTTGCCAGTTCAGAAAAAAAAGTTAACAGTATCACCCCCAAAAAACTGTTCCTTCACCAGGATGTCTAAAACTGTGAGTGTTGAAAGGTGTAGGGGGAGGGTGTGGGTGTGGGGGGACATTACTGGGTGGCCTTGTTCAAGCCAGGGGATATGGTTGCACTCATGGCTGATATGTAGCTTTTCCATACTGAGGTGTTGGTGGAATGGGGGCAGGGAGTGGATGTTCGCTACCCGGAAGCAGTCATTGAAGGAAATATTGTGGTGGTATGTGAATGGTAACAGCAAAGTCCAGGTTTTGGGTGGAGAAGCAGTGGTTGTTGATGCGGAGGTTCTGGGCTGTGGATGTTTCCCCCAGGTAGAAGCTCCCACAGATATAGTAGGTGAGGTGGTTGGGGGCAAGTGGATTGTGGGTTGGTGGATTGTGGTGGACCAGGATGTTTTGGAGGTTGGGAGGGCATTTGAAAACAACTCTGGGCTTGTCGGGGAAGATAATTGTGGTGTCAGGATCACTGCAGGATGGGAAGGAGGGAACGTAGAGTGTGTCTGATTTTGTTGAGGTGTGGGTAATATTGGGTGACAAGTACAGGGGGATTGGTGGCAGGTTTCTTGGTGGACATGTATGAAGCAGCTCGGGATATTTGTTTGGTGACCAGGGTGGAAGGATATCCACGGTTGATCAAGTCTTGGTGTTGGCAGAGGTTGTAGTTCTGTCAGGAGGTGGGTGAGGTCTTGAGGCATTGATCTCTGAGGGCCAGGGAGAATGGGATGGCTTTCTTGGTGTGGAACGGATGGGAGCTGGAGAAGTGTAGGTATTGCATATGGTTGGTAGTTTTGATGTGGATAGAGGTTTCCAAATGACCTTCCTTCATGTGCACATCCACATGTAGGAAGGTGATTTGGTTTGTGGAGTGGGTCCAGGTGAACTTGATGGAGCTTAAGTGGTTTAGTTCATCTAGGAAGGTGGTCAGGGATGGTTCTCCATGTGTCCAAAACATGAAGATGTCATCAATGAAACAGAGCCAGAGGAGAGGTTTGAGGGATTAGGTCTCCAGGAACTCTTGTTCAAGTTTGCCCATGAAAAGGTTGGCATAGGATGGTGCCATTCTGGTACTCATGGCTGAGCCCCGGATTTGAAGATAGTGCTTGTCCTCAAAGGTGAAGTTGTTGCATGTGAGGACAAGGTGGGCTAGATGGGTCAGGAAATTAGTGGTGCAGTTGTGGGGTTTTGTCTGTTGGTGAGGAAGCATTCTATGGAGCGGAGGCCATGGGAGTGAGGTATGTTGTTGTAGAGAGAAGTAAAATCAATGGTGACAAGGATAGTGTTAGCGGGTAATGGTGGGAGAGTGTTGATTTTCTGAAGGCAGTGGTTGGTGTCGCGGAGGTAGGAGGGCAGAGCTTTTACAAGAGGCTGGAGGTGGAAGTCGACAAAGGCTGAAATTCTTTCAGAAGGTGAGTTGTAACTGGACACGATGGGTCTACCAGGGTTGCTAGGTTTGTCGATTTTGGGCAGTAGGTAAAAAGTGGGGGTGCACGGGTTGTCTGGGATGAGCATGGATATGGTGGAGGCTGTCAGGCCCTCAGGGGGTCCTAGGGTGAAGATAAAGTTCTGGATTTTGTCGAGGTGTGTGGCTGAAAGGTCAACCGTGGTGGTTTTGTAGGTGGAGGAGTCGGCCAGCTGGCAAGTGGCTTCCGCCAGGTAATCTTGTCGCCTGGGAGGATTTTGATGAGATCAGAATATGGTACTCATATTTTCATATTCTTCACTTCATTTTTAAAGCCTATTTTACAGGTAATTTCAGTTTGTGCTATCTTTCTGTGTGCTCAGTCATAATTTGTGATCAAATATTTTTGTGCAGATAAAAAAAAATAGATTACATCATTTGCACAGAAGATATCAATATTTAGTTTATACAGTTTAGTTTAATGATTACAATGAGATAATGTGTATAAGATCACATATATGAAATGACACTGTTTATTTTCAATTTTGTATGGCGAAATATTTGGTTGATGCATAAGTTTGTAGCGTTTTTTCACCGTGGCAAAGTAGTTTTATTTTATACTAATTTGAGATGAACAAAAGACAGAAATTAATCAGTAATATATTTTCCTTCATTGTCTATGATTGACTAATTGATTTGGTGTTTTAAGTCCACTTTATGCACAGTAAGGCTAATTGGGACTGGACCTACAGTTTAAAGTGGGATCCGAACCACTGTGCTCCACCAGGTATCGAACACGGGACCCCTTGATTACAGGGCGACGACTCTACCACTGTGCCATCGGAGAGGCCCTCCTTGTCTATGAATGTCTACCAACGCTTTAGGCAGTTTTTCAATTCAACACCTAAAGAAATCAGCTGATTCGGGGTTAAAGCATCCTCAAGCCAAGTATGAAGAGCATTTTCGTCACCAAAGGAGCTTCCTTGAAGATTGATGGATTGGAAGCTGAAAAGGTAGCAATTCGAGGGTGCAATACCAGGAGGGGGGGGGAGTAAGGAGGATGTGGAATAACTATGCAACCAAGCTCCTGGATAACAGCTTCTGTCATGGTAGTGGAGCATGGGTGTTTATTATCATGTTGCAGCACTTGATACTGTCTTCCTGGCCTAAAGTCTGCCCAGCCAAAGAATGGAGTTGAGCAAACCCAAGCTTTCCGCCTCCAGTTCAATGGGGGAAAAGCGGTGTTGCTACCAGTTGCTACATATCTGATTTTTGTCCAGTTGTACAGGACACCTCTTCCTTTCAACATAACCCCATCACTCACATTTCAGGGAGAGGCAGGGAATCGGCGACCCTTTCCTCTTGCTACATGGTGGCAACGCTTCGTTGTGCTTGGCTTTGTTGAGGGTGCTCCCTATTTCGAAAACGACCCAAAATGAAAAATTTGGCAACACAGAATACCACGAAAATTCCCCCTCATCAGGTCAACTGTACAAAAGTGATTGGTTCAGTGGTCAAGTGACCCTCCATGGCTTTCGACAGAAAAGACAAAAATAGAATTTCCAAATCCATTCTTCGACCGGAACCACTGTACTCGTTGCGTGCAGTATTCTAAACCTTACCCATGGAATGCAAATGTCGCACGATGATTGAATGGTCACAGTTTATCACATTTGCTAATTCTCGAGTCGATAAATGTGGATCATCTTGAATTAAAGTGTTTAAACTGTCTATTAAAGCCCGATGGTCTTCTTGAACGTGAAGAAACCTTTAAGTCAAAAATGCCCTCTTTGTAATGACAAAACTATTCTCTTGCCCTGCTTTCTCCATTGGCATTCTCCCCGTATAAAGGACAAATGTTTCGAGCTGCCTCCACTGCCTTTGCCCCTGTGTTAAACCCAGACAAAATAATATCTTTGAAATGTTTCCCCCTACCCCCCCCCCCCCCACTGAACACTTATTGTTCTTCAGCCCATAAATAACACAGTCTTTCTTCAAATCTGTAAAATTCAATTTGTACTCGTTTCGAGTTGTTAAAGTCTTCCATGTTCATTTGGAAATGTCTCATTGACGATCTCGTCTTGATTTCGAAGGGCGATTCTCGTTCTCGTATCAAGTCTAAAATAATGTAGGGTCACAATGCATAGAAGTTATTAAGGCAACTTTTCTTAATCACGTTTTTGTCTGACGTCTCATTTCAACGGTACCAGCTCTCAAGAATGGTAGATTATCCTGATTATATATTCAAACCAAACCTCCGATTCAGAATTGAATCATTTATTTCAGAGACTCCCTTATATTAACCTCCAATTTCCATTTTTGTCTTCGAGTACAATTTTAATGGAGTGAAAAGCTCCAAGTGCATGAAATAGATTATTGGGTTTCCCCACTCCCTGGAACAAAGTTTTTATTTACCTTCAGAATTCCAACCGCTTCTGAAAAAAAAAATCTGCGTGCGGCAGTGCTTGCGAATGCTATACTGTAGACCTATTGATATCCAATAGTTCATATAATACCTCAATGGTTCGAAAGAAGCCGTGCACCGTGCTATGAGGGTATATCATGGGGATGTGAGGTTAAGGCCCCACACATTCTTGATATTGCCCATTTTGAAGGTGATGTGATCTGCACCATGCTCGGACATCCTTTATCTCCCCTGGGTTGTCCCCAGGTATCCATTGATTTGAGGCTGGGTGAGCTGTGGAGCCGCTTTATGCGGGGACAAGGCTGGATAAATTCCAACCTAGATCACCACCTCGAGAATCGAACCCGAGTCTCCAGCATGACAGTCAGACCACCGCAGTTCAAAGGTTCGAAAGAAGTAACTGGAAATTCTCCTACAATGCATTTTTTGTAATTCCATACTGCTTATAGGAAGTGTGTGTGTCATCGTTAACATTAATACAAGTAATGAAATGTAGTAAAGTAATAAAATAATCCACACTAACAATAATTTCACATATGAAGTGGATTTTATGTTACGTGTGACAGCACAATACTTGACCCTCGCTTATTTCCGGCCTGCAAAGGTCATTGAAAAAGGTAAACCAATAATGGCTCCAGAGAAGGAACAGGAGCAGAGCTGACGTCCCTGGCTGAATTTCGGAACTTTTCTCGCTCTAGGGTGTGTTACCCTGCCCCCGTGTCAGGGCAACAGTGTTTTATTCTTATTGAAATATTTATTAATATGTTAATTAAATTGGGTAATCAAGTGTATGTGTGATTAGTGTAAATCAATTTATTATGCATTTTTAGGTTAGCATATATTCCATGTATAAAAACCATGTAGCTCTGTTCTTTCTTCATGTTTCGAACGTTCAAAAGAAAGGCGGGCAGTTTAGCTCTTAAAGATTAAAAATTTTGAAAGAAGGGCCGTTGGCAACAGACGCCAACCAAACATATATAAACTCCCAGATCTCGAGGGGGAGGTCGGCTGTTGGAACTGAGACTTGGAAGGGAGAGGCTGTTTTTGCTTCGGTCAGCTAGGACCGGAGGACAGGTCTCCCGAAACGGATGCTGTAAGAGATTGGATTGCCGGGCAAGCTAGTGCCTTGGTGTCCAGTTTACAGGTAAAAGGGTAGTTTGTACTGGATGTTATTTTGAAGTAATTACGGTGTGCCGGGCAGCCTAGTGTCTTGTCACCATGAAGGTTGAGAAATGTACACGTCGGGTGACCTTGCGCCTGTTAAGACGTTTCTTGGAGTAACGCGAGTCTACCTTGTGACAAGCGTACTCCAGATGTAATTCATGAAATGTAAAGCATCCAGGTATAAACAATAGAGATTTCCAACATCGAAATTAGAGTTTTGGCCCGATAAATAATTAGAGAAATGAACGTTCGGATACGACTTGTATATATTTCAAATTTTACGTTAATTAAACTATAGAAAATATCCAAAATTTCCGTTTTTTAATTTCACAAATGCTGGACAAGGTAATTTATCCTCTTGATCAATAAGGTTTCGCAAAGGATAGGTAAACCAATAATGGTTCCAGAGAAGGAACAGGAGCAGAGCTGACGTCCCTGGCTGAATTTCGGAACTTTTCTCGCTCTACGGTGTTCTTTTCTTCCTGATTATTACTAATCCTTTGAAGTAATTGATTCTATTCAATAGAAGCCAGGCTGCCCAGTCCTACTTTGTTGTTTATAAGTCCTGGGGTGGCTCAAGATAAAATTTTTACCCAGGCGAGACAGATGTCCCTCCCTACCTATCTACCCTGTCCACTCTTTTTTTCTACCCTGATCCTCTAAAATTCCAGCTTCCTTCAATAAAAAAAAACATGTTATATATTTATGGTTTTAATGACAAGAAATAATAGCCTTACTTTAAAATACTTTAAGTGTTAAAAGAACACCTTTATTGTAGGTATCTGTTTATTTAATACATAATAACAGTAAAACAATAATCTCTTAACTTGAATTGCTACCAGGTGGTGGTTAGGATCTCACTTTTAGTCTAGATCCAGTCCCGATTATCTTTTCTGTGTATAAAGTGGAGTTAAAAATAAACTCAAACAAACAAACAAATAGCCACGCTTATTAATCAGAAATAAAGTTTTGGTGCTAATCAAAGAAGCACTTCCGGGTTTGCTCCCCCCCCTTACCCCCGACAACGGTACCCCTGTCTGTTGCTCATACCTTAAGGTTTGATTCACATCTACGCTCAAGTAATGCTCAGATCACATTCCGCTCAAATATTGTTGAATGATTTTTAACTAGAAGCATTCACACCTAGCGGCCCGGTCAAGGTTCGCTCCAATCATGCTCAGCTCACACTTCGGTCATGATCAGGTGGATAGAATATTTGACTGGAGCATGAGGGGGCGGAACTTGACTGCGCCGAAACTTGATTGTTGATATGAAGGACCGTATCGCTCAACCCATGGTTCAGTAGCAGTCTTCAGCCCCATTGCAGAGAATACATAACCCAGTTTTGTGCGTAGAAGATGAGCGGGCAGAAGTCAAAGACCTATTGAAACACAGAGAAAGACGAGTACAGATAATACTGAGTGGGCAAAATAATCCCAAAATATATTCCTCTCAATTCTGTTTGTAAAACATCAGTCAAAATATGCGATTTCATAATCCCATGAGAAAAAAAATAAGAAAAAAACTGACCAAAACAACCAAATTAGAATTATAGCCAATGAAAAATATTCAATAGGGGGATCCATGAGCAGTAGTTGCAATAGATCCTTTTTGCATGAATTAAAATCCTTAAAACGAAAAGCTAACCTTTTGACGGTCATATTTTTCTGGACAACAAAATTGTCATTTCTGTGTGTGTGCAAAGGAAAGAAGGTATTGGTCAACCCTCTGCCAAGAGAAACTTTCTGTTTAAAGAAATGGTCAAGAATGACCGAAAATGTTCATGCCAAACCTATACCGACAATGTAGTGTTTACCACTGTTCATGCCCGACCCTGTGGCCGAGTGGTTAGCACATCGCGCTGCGACGCCAAGGGTCCCGGGTTCGAATTCCGGTCGGGCTTGGTTGTTTGTGAATGTCCATTCATCAATTTCATCATTTCATCACTCATCCCCATCTTCGCAAATTAGCCGAGAGGCACAAAACGCGAAGTAAAATAAACTAAATCAAATCAAACCACTGTTCACATTTTAGTAGAGGAAACGAACTGCAAACAATGGCCTAACCCAGAAATAATTGCAACACAAATGTTTTTTGTACCAGATTGTGCGGAATAGTATAGTAAACAATACATTAGAAATTCACCTTCCAAATGTTTGTGGAAAATCCGCCATCTTGGAAAATAGCGGCAAAAATTAACCTTAAGAATTAAAATAATAAAATATTCCGAAAACTGTGCATTGTATACAAAAAGTGAAGATAACCAAAATGAAAGAGCAGAAAATTTGCTAAATTATGGTTTTTATTTGATAGAGCTGCCATGAATATTAATTGAATTACATTAAAATATTTTCATTGATTTTTAGAAATAGCGTAAATGTTGATTACCGACACAAATAACAGCATATTTGCAAGACACTATGTAATTTACGTCCTAAAGTCACTGGACCAAATTCATAGCTTATGATTTTCTCTAAAGATTGGTGTTTGTTTCGTGCCTTTAGAATAAGGGATTGAAGAGAGATGTAGTTTAATGCAGTCATGTGTTTCCCTAAATTTATGTGTTCCATTTGTTGTATTACGTTCTCAGCAATATAATTTTTTCTGCAGTGTTTCGTTCACTTCTAGTTGTTACAAGTTATCTTTGTGTTTACAAATGTGTGCACACAGTAGCTGCCATTAGATGTCTTAACTGAGCAAGAGGGGGAGAGGAGGGGCAAGGACAGTTTACTTTTTATTTACTGCAATTAGAAATAATCATATTGAAAATGGAATTCGAGCGGATGATTTTGGATCATATCCACTGGTAGACAAGGCTTAGCATTAAAACACCATAGTACGGGGACAAAAGTGTGTTCATGGTAGGGAGGAAACTAATCCCCATGTCTCCACTCCTAAACGCCGAGACTGTCAATATATTGAACCAATATAATATGGTAAAATATGGTTCTAACCGGCCACTTTGCTTTACAGTCCATTGCAATTTTTCTCGAAGATACCTGGTGCTAACATGTTGAGTTTAATCATTTCCTCTACATACAGACGTGAACTTGTAGGTGTTGCCCCTGATGCAGCAAAATGAGAACATGTGCATTACTGATGAAAGATGCAAACTCCACTTCCTAATATGCTCAGCTTTATTAAAATTCCGAAGAAT
Organism: Lepisma saccharinum; assembly: GCF_977018435.1. Taxonomy (NCBI): domain Eukaryota; kingdom Metazoa; phylum Arthropoda; class Insecta; order Zygentoma; family Lepismatidae; genus Lepisma; species Lepisma saccharinum. The sequence continues at coordinate 62,334,847 of NC_139238.1, read as the reverse complement.
ATCGAGCAGACAAATGTATTGCAGCCATAGAGCAGAAGTTGGTTGGTTCGTTGATTTAGTGTTTAAGTCCAGTTCATGCACAGTAAGTCTAATCGGGAATGGACATACAGTTTAAGGTGGAATCCGAACCACTATATGCCTCCACTGGGTATTGAACCCAGGACCCCTTGATTACAAGGCGACGACGTTACCACTGCCATCGGGGTGGCCACACAGAGCAGAACTATCCTGCTATCTTCCAGAGATGAACCAAATGTAGATAAATATTTTTCAGCACCTCAGAGCTTGGACTTACATCAGCGTCTACTTCTCAATTGAGCAGGCCAGCGATTATTGAACGTAACTCAGAAATATGTTTATTTCCAATGCACTTTGCTTCTTCAAGTAGCGTGACGAGTGCTGCATATACTATGGCCCCTATTGCCTCTGGCTATTTCAGATTGATTTGATTTGTTTTAGTTTATATTACACGTTATTTATCTGCCACTTTTAAGATCCTTAGGAAAATATTTGGACCTAAAAGGGATGAGGAGACAGGTGAGTGGAGAAGGTTACATAATTTAGAACTACATAATTTGTATTCATGTCCAGATATTATTAGACTAATTAAATCAAGAAGACTTAGGTGGGCAGGCCATGTGGCACGAATGGGAGAGGAAAGATGAGTTTACAGGATTCATGTTGGGAAACCTGATGGTAAGAGACCTGTATGAAGGCCACGACGAAGATGGAGGGACAACGTTGAGATGGACCTAAAGGAAATCGGTAGGGATGGAAAAGAGTATATAGATCTTGCTCAAGATAGGGACAGATGGAAGGCCTGTGTTGCTGAAGCCATGAACCTTCGGGTTTAAGAAGGCTAGAGAGTTAGTTAGTTAGTTAGTTATCTGCCACTTTTGGCTATTCGCGAAGATTAGGACTGATCTTAATATGGATAAAGGGGCAATATGGACAACACGAGCCCCACACAGGATTATACTGACTTTGAGTCCAGACCCCAGAACCACGCTAGTCTTCAAAATGCAGTTCTAGGTGTACTACTTGGAAGTGAGGGACTTTTCCAGTGATCATAGGTTATCACAGTAACAGTATTACCTCCGTAAATGATTTCAAGGATTTGTTGAACGACTGAATCTTCCATTAGATAAACAACACATCTCACAAAACTCATCTTGATATGAAGACCACCCAGTGTTAATATGGGCACTATATCAGTTCTCATTGGCTACGATACAGAGTGCTTTCAGAAATATTGGTTGATCAAATATGCTGATGTTTGTCTGAATTACCTCTTAGATTGCCCACAAATACAGTGCAATGTGGATTGAATCCATATCTGGAAGTAAAGAAATCCCTGGTTTCCCTTTTCGATTATTTGCCGCAGGATCTGCCACAGACGAATTTGTGTTGTGTCGTCCATAAGCGATTGTCATTGTCCATTCATCCAGCCTCATCTTCATGATTAGTCAAAAGTGAGAGGAGAACGATGTAATGTAAATTAAAACAAATCATATGAAACCGAAAATGCCATAGCCAGTGACACAAGGAGTCATCGTGAAGATAAGGGTGGATAAATGAACAATTACATATATACAGGGTGTCCAAAAAGTCTTTCCCTGATTACAAACTTTATTCATATCTGCTATATGTAAGGTAGAGATATGAAAGTGGTGCCAAAATGTTGTAAAACTAAACAAGTTTAATAGGCAACAGGAAACACATCAATAAATCTCCATGTGAGCACCCTTGGTAGCACGTAGTACATCTAGTCGATATTCAATTTCTGTCCATACATTATCCAACATCACAGGAGGGGTTGATGTAATGCCTGTGGTTATCCCTTGTTGCAGAATTGCAAGAACTGATACAGGAGTTATGTGGATATTGTCCTTGACATAACCCCATAGAAAAAATCTAATGGGGTTATGTCAGGAGAGTGTGCAGGCCAAGCTGTCGGTCCATCATGACAGAAGAGGATATCTTAGATAAAACCAATCAAGCCACCCTTTTAATTGATTTTAATGAGTTATTAATTCCTATGTTAATTAATAAACAATAGCACCGGCATGCTTCCTGAATCAAGAGGAGCGTGTAGGGGGGAGGGGGAGGAAGATGAGTCATGGATGACTCATGCATTTGTGGGAGCTTGATCTTAATGGTTTTCCATTAGTGCACAATAGATACTATTATGTCTCCCATTTTTAACGTAACCTCACACTATTGTTGTACTTTATATATGCGTTACAGCCGGATATGAGTCATGGATGATTTATGCCAGTGAGGGAGCTCAGTTTCCCATTAGTGTACAAAAGATAGTATTATGGAACATGGTTCCGGCCTATTCTAACACAAGGAACCCGGTTCCGGCCTATTCTAAGGCACTTTATGCTTATTATATGTGGGGATGAATCAATGCTGATTCATGAAGTCGTGGAAACTTGAAGTTAATGCATTTTATTCACTAATGAGGAGACTGTTCCGGCCTATTCAAAGCCAATTTTTGGCTATTTATGCGAGGTTTGCAGTCACCAATGACATCATGACCCGCTATTTTGGGTAGCTGGTGACTCGCATTTGGTATAATTGAGGTGCTCGAAGGGTCCTGGGTAGAGGCTATTATAACACAATATTTGGCGTTAGCCTTTGTTTGCTTTAAAGGCGAATAAATTGAACGATGTAGCCTATATGAAAACTAAGTATACGGGCAGAATGCATGTTTCTAACAATAATTGTCATAAAAAACGCAAGAACACGTCGAGTGCAGAGTCATCTAGCGTACGAATTTGCACCAGAAAAGAATAATATTTTCCCCACCACCACCCCTGCCAAGCGAGGGATCACTGCCGGCCGAAAGGAAAAAAGGGTCTCCATTGTCAGCTCCCAGTGTTCCCCTACCGGAACTGAATGAGATAATAATTCGTAATGGATGTCGTGTGCCTTCAATATTTTAACATGTTTGTATTGATTTTTGAGGTTCCAATTTTCTTTTGTGGAAGTAACTTAGAGGTTTTTCCTCCTTCATAATGTAGCTACAGGCCATTTGACCTAAAGCATAATGGATTTGTCTGAACTAGGAACAACGCAGACCAGTATTTACAGATTGAAGCAGTTTCGAACTACTATTTGCTTTTATTACGGGGTTTCGAACTTACTGCAGATGTTGTTAATATCTAACTTATACCTGTTAAAACAACTAAGTGATTATAGTTTATCAGAAGAATACATATATTCACGGTGTAATTTTCCTCAGCATGAATAATACTACCAGAATGCTAGGGCTTCAAAAGAAAGCACTCAAAAAAACAAAGTACAGACTGTAATATAGGGCATCATGCATAGATCAATAAGTCAATAGCGATTATTCTAAGTACTACAACTTGACCAAAAAATAACCAAATATACTTCACAAGAAGGAAAGATAATTACTACTGTAACAATGAACACTCAATATCAAAAAAGACCATGTAAGATATTCTGCAACTGCTTCATAACGTAAAACTGCTAGGTTCCCAAAAAGGTATACAATCTCCGAAAATAATCTAGTTGAAAAGGGGAAAACTCTCCACAGTCTCGCAGAATTAATGTAAAATAACAGCATTCACACTCAAAAGTGCTCAATATGCATACAGTTCACATGCAGCTCTCATGAAAAAGGCACATAACAGTCTCCCAGCTCTGTTCTCATCTGTACTCGAACAACAAAAACCAGCACTTTGGTCATTCTAATACTCATAAATACTACGTTGCCTACACTTGCTTGAATAGCTAAAGTGCAATCTTCATAGTAAAATATTGAAAAAAGTCACATGTATGTTCGTATAAATGTGTATGTGTGCGTGTTGCTTGAATAGCTAAAGTGCGATCTTCGTAGTAAAATATTGAGAAAAGTCATGGGAGAGAGAATATGTATGTATAAACCAGAGTGTGCTCATGTCAAAGTAATTAGTTTAGTTTGTTAATTGTAAGAAACATAAGTTAATTACAAGATATATAAATTAAATTTGCATTATAAGCAGAAAATTAAACAAAATTTGCGTTAGAATAGTGCAAAATAGCATACTTGTTAGATTAATAACAAACTTTCTGATGCAGTAAAGTATTGACTAGGGCTGAATAATTCAATTACTGTAAAATATTAGTCTCTGATTGAAGAAACTAAAGTGTAAACGTTACCTTTTGTTTGTAAAATATGGTTGTTAATTCCTCTGATGGCAGAAATATCAACTTTATGCAGCTTCATACATTCTAAATAACATAACTTAGACACATAAATTAGTAAAAATGTCTTAAAAATTAAGTTAAACTGTAAAAGTAATTACCTTGGTTCTTTAAAATAAGCATAAAGTAGTAAAAAATATTGAAAGTTTTTCCTTTTATTCGTTATCAATATTATTAATCATGTATAGAGCTTAAGAACTGACTAAATAACCTAAAAAACACCAAATTTGAAGGCAGTAACAATATTTTTTTTTAAGAATACTGTTTTTACCTAACTCTGTTAATTAATTCCTAGTACCTTTGTCAAGTTATAAATAAAATATATCCTTTTCTTTGGTACTTATGCTATAGTCGAATAAAATGCTATTAAAAATTAGCTAGTAGTTTATGCGTTCAAAGTAAATCTGAGAGGTTTTAGCAGAATTTGTTCTGAAATGGATATAAGTGTATCTTGTTAAGCCTGCCAAACACAAAATATTTAACAAACAGTACAGTGTAACCTGAATTTTCAAAGCCAACAGTACTCTAGCGTTTCTACATAGGCGTCTGTAGTTGTAAATTATGTCCAGTCCATAAGATTTTTGTCCTTTCGTTCATCCTCAGAGTGATGATTAGTCACAAAAGCAAAAAGCAAAGTCTTGTGTTTGTTATAATTTCTTCTTTTCATGCAATAACCTACATAATGGTACTATGTTTAGTGAATTTTGCAGTATTCCTGTTTGGTCTGTTTAACTTAGAAATCAATAAAAATATACTTACATAGAAAAATCTGCTTTAGTATAAGTTTAAAATATAATCCAGATATAGTTGGAATCTCAAAAGTATGTACAATCAGTGTCCTTGCTACATTTAGCCCCTAATATAGTACAGTATAAATCGAAGTCTAGTTAGTGTTGGTCTGTAAGGGCTTCTTTTACATGTAGTTACTTGAAATAGCAAATATTGCTTGTGTAGCAGGTAACCTTATAGTAAAGCACTCAAAAATCAACTTCGTTTCTTCGTAGTACTCCCTGTAAATTCTTCTTGCAGGTTAATAAGGTTCTGGCGTGTGGTCCTATGCCTCCTACAATCCTGTGTAAGGTTCATATTGTCCTGTGATTAATCAATAAACATGCTAAGTGGCTCCTTTACAGCCTAAGCATTAAGCTTCAATCAGTGGAATTTAGTCCTCAGTGACATATAGTAATTGTAGTAAAAATAAGACTCGTATGACATAACAGATACAAACCCCTGGTATTAAATCAAAATCTTGAAAAGTTCCCTAAATAATGGGCTATAAGGGTAAATATTTCTTCTAGCATGGTAAGAAAAGTTTGTCAACTAAACCTACGGCTCATATAGGCGAGTGTGAGATTCATCTTGTCCTGTGATTTGTCATTATATTGTTAAATTGTTATACTTAAGGGAAGAAAGAAACAATATTAATAAGGTTCCAGTTAACCCTTATGGACACGCGTGAATATTTGTGACACAACCACACGCATGGGGTGTTTTCCACCCCACACTTTATATTGCAGTTTTTTACAAATGTATGAGTAAAAAAGGTTTTCTGTTGTTTTTTGTTAACAATTAGTCTTTTCCATAATAGTTAAACATATTTTAGCTATATAAAACAACTGTATAGTGGTTTGAATAATTTTTGATTAGACAGTTACATTTTTCTTCTGTATTTTAAAGTATCGTTAAAAAAGAAGTAAAAATGTTAACTGTACCCAAAAAAAAAAGTTTTTTACTTGCATGTGGTTACAAGACAGGGCAATGAAACAACTGAAGGTATTTTAGTCATAGGTTTATTATACAAATTTATTAGTAAATCACCATCGAGTATTGGTCAATTTAGCCAGCTGTTTATAATATCATAAAAACTTTTTCCCAAACCAACAAAATTTTTAGAGTGCTTTTTTTAATTTTTGATAAAATCTAAACAAGAGTATTATTTAAAGAGATACATTTATAAAAAATTATAAAATTTAAATCAAATTTACAACATGTTACTTAGCTACTGACAAAGGTTCTTGTGAGTGAATGTTCAAATTTATTCTGGGCAGCATTCTTCGCAGTAGATGAAGGTGTGCTCTTTACAATGCTGTCTATTATGCTTTCGTCTATCATACACAACCACTCATCAAGTGGGGTTTTTGGCTTCTTTAGCAGCGGCTTTTACAGTAGGATGATGTGTACTTACAATATTATGAGCTCTTGTCCTTGCGTTTTGTGGTGGTGTTTGTTTCTTCCATACAGTAGTTTAATCTTTCCCTATATAAGTGTTAAGTCTGTGAGCCAATGGTAGTTTGCTGTCACTGTCACTTTCTTCACTTTTACCACTGTCACAGTCTTGTTCAGTTTCTGTATCATGTTCACTTTCGTGTAAACTGTCTTGTTCTGCATCACTATCTTCGCCGACAATTGATTCATTATCACTTCCACACTCATCCAACATGGACAGAATCCTCGCTTGTTTGCTACCCAAATTATCCATTTTTGGAGTTTTTTTTAAATATGCTACTTAAAACACCATCTAGACTACAGTTCATAAAAAAACGTAACAATTAGTTAAAACATATAACAGAAACTAAAAAAGCAGCATTTTGGAAATGTGTAACGTAAGCACACGCGTGGGGTGTAAAGCACCCCTGGCCAAGTTTGACGATGTTCACTGAGTGACAGCTGCGCGCAAACTGATTGACCTTGAGTCAATGACTAGAGGGGCAAACAACGGAAAGGTACCTGGAAGGCCACCAACAGAAACAAAACACTTTTAAACGTAGTAAAGAAGAGAGACTGTCTGCAGTGGATTACACCCCAGCGCGTGTGCATAAGGGTTAAAGACCCCCTGGTAAAGGGATTTCAGTCCTCATAGACAAATAATAATTTTAGTTACAGTAAAAGTTTGGCCTGTTATAAGTGCAAAAAGTACAACTATTAAACATTTCGCACAGTTCATCTAGTAAGCAAAAGCATAAAATACAATAACAGAGTAACATACTTAAAAATTAAGCAAACAGTGATATCCCTGTGGCACATAATAACTCTAAAATATACTCGAAAATTATCTTGACATAAGGTTGTGCGTTATCTGAGATCGACATTTTCAAGCTTTCTCTCATGCATAAAGTGGCTCTAGGAATCACTAAGTCTCAATGAAATGGAAACATAGAGTAAAGACATTTGGAGAGTTGTCCTGATCACATCATATCAAAAACATGCAAGAAAAAGAATATATGGAACCCTGCTCATATATTTAGGAAACTTTACCTACCCTAACATTAAGAAAATACCGAGGAAACACTAATAAACAACATTTCCTAGGAAGCAAACCAAAGATAGCATAGTAGAAATCAGTAAACCCTAAAAAACAATAATAATAATAATAAAAATAACATAAATAATAATATATCTGTGGCTTAACATTTAGCTAAAAGTCCTTCTTCCTTAGTGATTAGAGAAATTATTTAAATAAAAAAAACTCTAAGTTAAAATTAGTAAATATAAGATACAAAATGCAATAAATAGAAAAAATAATAAAAGAAGTTGAAAAAATATCTTTGTGAGTTCAAAATGCAATAAAAAATGTTGGCTGAATAGATGAAATTGTGTTATTAGAGTAAAAGATAAGCCTAAACTTGTAAATAATAAGTTAAAAGTTGAAGAAATCTCTTTGTGAGTCCAAAATATATTAAAAACTCTTGTCTGAATGGTATAAATAGTGTTATAATAAACATAAAGTTGTAAAATAAGCAATTAAAAGTTGAGAAAATCTCTTTGCGAGTGCAAATTACAATAAAAACTCTTGCTAGAATAGGTGAAATTGTGTTATTTGGGTAAAAATAAGCCTAAACTTATAAAATAATAAGTTAAAATTTGAAAAAAATCTCTTTGTATGTGCAAAATTTAACAAAAAATGTTGCCTGAATAGTATAAATAGTGTTATTTGAGTGAAAATTGGTATAAACTTTTAAAATAAACAGTTAAATTTGACAAAATCTCTTTGTGAGTGAAAAATATATTAAAAAATGTTGCCTGAATATATTAAAATATGTTACACTGGTCAACAAATTTTTAATTTTTTTTTTGCGACATGGATGAAAATTCACTTTTCTGCATCAACCCATGATGCTGAACACAAAACTGACAATGAAAATGCCACTCGACTTCCGGTTTAAGAATTATACGAGGTATTGTCGAAAAGTCAGGTTTCCCAATGTTGAAACGTAGTGGAATGTTGTATGCTTGGTGTGCATGTGACTTTTACGCTTTAACTGTAGTATACGAACAGTACACAACATGGGTACATTTCTATATGCCTTTTCCAAGTAAATGCATGAATCAAAGTTTTTACATTAATCACAAAATAAATATTTTCTACTATACTACTGTATGGTTTGTTCTTTACTTATGTGTGATTAAATCTGCTTCCTCTTTGCTTCCCTCTTGTTGTGAAGTTCAGGATCATCCCTGGTTACTGTCCAGCAATAGTCGGCAAGCATTCCTCTACTCCATTTCCCTTGGTATATTTTCTCGATTACAGATATTTGTTGGTGGAAACGCTCACCGTGTTCATCACTTACCTCCCCACAACTTTTGGCGAAGAAATTGAGATGAGAGTGTAGAAAATGCAATTTAAGGGACTATTGCAACCCATTTTTTGATACGATGAAACCAAATTATTTACAAGTTTTTCATAGTCTTCAGCACGTTTGTTTCCCAAGAAATTGTTTGAGGCTTCTCTGAAAGAACTCCATGCACCTTTCTCAACATCACTTAGCAGGTGTTCGAGGATCTCGTCCTGGTGAAGTTGACGAATTTGAGGGCCCACACAAATTCCTTCCTTGATCTTCTGTTCACTGATTTTTGGAGATTTCGTAAGTAGATATTTGAATTCCAAAGAGTTTTGTTCCAACTTTTTGACAAAGTTTTTGATCAGTCCAAGCTTTATATGAAGTGCAGGAAGTATAATATTTTCAGATTCAACGAGAGGTTCATTTTGTACATTCATATTTCCAGTTTCCATAGTTTGATGTAATGGCCAATCATTTTTAATGAAATGAGAAGCTCTGTCTGCTATTCCATTCGCAGAGGAAACAGCAATATTTCGTATAGACTTGTTGGAGTCCAGTTAAAATAGCAATGATTTTCAAATCTGCACATATTTTCCATTTGTAGTTGTTGTATTTAATTGATTGAAAAAATGAATTTTAGGCTATCATACGATTCTTTCTTTTGCACAGAATAACCAATAGGAATTGACGACAATTGATTGCTGTTATGAAGCAGTACAGCTTTTAGACTTAATATCCATGCATCTATGAACAACCGCCACTCTTCACAGATGTGCTTAATGCCCATTGCCCCCAATAAACCATTAATATCACTGCAGTATATCAGATCTCCTTTGGTAGAAAAGTATTCTACCAACTTTTTCTGACGGTCACCATAAAATGACATCTTCACATTTCTAGCCAGAAAATTCCATTGTTGAAGTCTGGAGGCAAATAGCTCTGCCTTTGCTTTTGAAAGTTCAAGATCTCTCACTAAATCATTCATTTCACTCTGGCTAACCTTGTGCTGTTCTGTAAGTTTAACATTACCTGCAAAATCCGGATCTGTAGATGTGGAAGGCTATGGATCGTACGGTTCGACTTGTGAGTCTACAGAATAGGATTCAGGGGGTGTTGGAACAATTAGTTCATTACTATGCGCCACAGGACGAGTAGCAGAACAAATATTTGGAAATACAATTGTCTTCTTTTTAGTATTGGACATACGTTGTATTGGTGGGACCATACAAAAAAAAAAAAAAAAAAATCGTCTGTATGATTAGTGGGCTCCAACCAAATCATGGGAATAGCAAATGGCATCGATGGTCTTCTGTGATTCAACCAGTCCAGCAGATACATGTAGCAGGTCTTACAACAGAAATGTGGAGCCCAAGTCTTATCTTCATCTCCAAATTTGCAGTATTTACCGAAATACAGATTGTAGGCTGTTCTTACAGCAGGGGCAATATTTCTCCGCTGTCCAGAAAACACAATTTGACCACAAACAAAACAGACATTGTTAACATTGTTAAAGCATTTGCGTGGCATCTTTTACCAAATCACTCAGCAATTTAATTAAATGCCAACCTTATCATAAAGGAAGCACGTAATATACAAACACGATCTTCGATAAATGCACACGCTCAACCTAGTTTTATAAAGCCACAATCACGTCTGCACAAATGAACACCTCACAAAACAATGAATAAAGAGGTTTTGTGGCTGCTATTGAACAGTTACACCTTTCATTACAACAAATAAACAAAGATAATATAAAAAAAGAAAAACTCAACATTTACTTCTTACATCTATGCAATACCATATATATATAGGGAACTACTCCAAATCAACAATGCCCTGTAACTCAATTATAATTAGTCAATTGTGATTTTTAACGACAGTTTCGTATTTAGGGGACCAATATTGACTAGAAATAGTATATATCACTCATGTCGCATTTTGGCTGTTGACCAGTGTTATTTGAGTAAAAAATAAAACTAAATTTGTAAAATAAGCAGATAAAAGTAGACAAAATCTCACTTTGTGTGTCCAAATTGCAATAGAAACTCTTGCTTCAATCGTTTAAATAACGTTTTCTGGGTAAAGGAATGTGAACAATTGTGAAATATTGGACATAGAGTAAAAAATCTGGTCAACTTTACGTGAGTGGTATTTTAAGTCCACTTTATGCACAGTAAGGCTAATCGGGACTGGACCTACAGTTTAAAGTGGGATCCGAACCACTTGTGATTCCACCAGGTATCAAACCCGGGACCCCTTGATTACAAGGCAATTTCCTTACCACTGCGTCATGGAGGAGGCCACAATCAATTTTACGTGAATCCTGCTGTTTATAAAGCAAATATCAAAGGGTCTGTGGTTCGAAACCCCGTAATAAAAGCAAATAGTAGTTCGAAACCGCTTCAATCTGTAAATACTGGTCTGCGTTGTTCCTAGTTCAGACAAATCCCTTATGCTTTAGGTCAAATGGCCTGTAGCTACATTATGAAGGAGGACAAACCTCTAAGTTACTTCCACAAAAGAAAACTGGAACCTCAAAAATCAATACAAACGTGTTAAAATATTGAAGGCACACGACATCCATTACGAATTATTATCTCATTCAGTTCCGGTAGGGGACCACTGGGAGCTGACAATGGAGACCCTTTTTTCCTTTCAGCCGGCAGTGATCCCTCGCTTGGCAGGGGTGGTGGTGGGGAAAATATTATTCTTTTCTGGTGCAAATTCGTACGCTAGATGACTCTGCACTCGACGTGTTCTTGCATTTTTTATGGCAATTATTGTTAGAAACATGCATTCTGCCCATATACTTAGTTTTCATATAGGTTACATCGTTCAATTTATTCGCCTTTAAAGCACACATAGGCTAACGCCAAATATTGTGTTATAATAGCCTCTACCCAGGTCCCTTTGAGCACCTCAATTATACCAAATGCGAGTCACCAGCTACCCAAAATGGCAGGTCATGATGTCATCGGTGACTGTGAACCTCGCATAAATAGCCAAAAAATTGGCTTTGAATAGGCCGGAACAGTCTCCTCATTAGTGAATAAAATGCATTAACTTCAAGTTCCCACAACTTCATGAATCAGCATTGATTCATCCCCACATATAATAAGCATAAGAATAGGCCGGAACCGGGTTCCTTGGGTTAGAATAGGCCGGAACCATGTTCCATAATACTATATTTTGTACACTAATGGGAAACTGAGCTCCCTCACCGGCATAAATCATCCATGACTCATATCCGGCTGTAACACATATATAAAGTACAACAATAGTGTGAGGTTAGGTTAAATACGGGAGACATAATAGTATCTATTGTGCACTAATTGAAAACCTTTAAGATCAAGCTCCCACAAATGCATGAGTCATCCATGACTCATCTTCCTCCCCCTCCCCCCTACATGCTCCTCTTGATTCAGGAAGCATGCGGGCGCTATTGTTTATTAATTAACATAAGAATTAATAACTCATTAAAATCAATTAAAAGGGTGGCTTGATTGGTTTTATCTAAGATATCCTCTACTCACGACCGATCCATCCTTTATGAAATATTGTATCAAGATAGACATGAACCATAGGCTGCGCATGGGGGTGCAAAGGGGGAGGGCAATTGCTCCCCTAATTACGGAAATTCATAGATTTTTTCCACGAAGGGACAAGCAATGTATGTATTTCTCCATGGTGCATATTACCTTGATAATAGTGCTGCCCCCTCCAAAAACACCACTTGAATTTGAAATTATATGATTCCTGTGCCCAAAATACGTAATAATTCATGTAAATCACTATGATTGAAATCAAATATTACGTCTGAAATATATACTTCCAGGTTGACATTCGTTTCGAAGAGGGAGGTGTGGCCATCCTTGCCCCCCTTTCTAGGCGTTCCATGTCCCTACATTTTTATAATTTCATCTAGAAATTTAGAGTAGAGGAATCTTATCGATAATTATTGGAGAAAATGAAGTATTTTCAAGCAAATTTAAGTTCCTAGCAACTACAGGGGAAGGGGCTGCAGTGGCTCAACCACAAGGGGGCAGAGAGGGATTGACACATGTTCAAAGGGATATTTTCATGTATAAGATCGTGAATTATGATACTCTAACGATAATTGAGTACTGCTTCAAAGACATTGACAAATATTAATGAAATAACTATTTATATTTGTGGCAATTCAGGACATACAAATTTTACCCCTTTTCCCACTCGAGTTCAATGCAAGGATACCTCCGCAAATATCGAATGAAAAGTTCTCATCGTGTGTAATTCTCCATTAAATGTTTTTGCCGAGTCGTACTACCTTCGTTTTCTTTGTTACAAACAAGTATTGTTTGCACATTACATGTAGGAGGAGAGTTGCATCTACATTTCACAGTGGTCAGCTCCTTCTACTTACTTACAGGAGCGAAAGCTTGTAGGGTAGTGTTTACTATTCAGGACTGTCAATCTGATGGTCGTAGGTTCAAACCCTTTCGGTGGCAGAAAAATTTCGTAAGTTTCAGACCTTTCCAATTGTGTTCATTGTCCGCGCCCTGTGAAACGGAATGATTCAGTTTGGAATTAACGATGGGGGAGGGGAAATATTAAATTACAAAATCTCCATTTCAATGAACCGAGAAGTGGACAAAAATTGGATAAATATTAAAATTACATTCATATTTTTAGTGATATAATCGCAGGTAAAATCAAAGATCTTACATGGAAGATTTTATTTTGCTCTGAACTAAGCCAAAAGGCATTTCGAACCGATCTAATACATTCTCCAATACATATCAAAATGTTATTGAATGTTTCATGTCGATAATTTGACCAATGCATCAATTCTTGACGCTGAGACGATATTTTCTGCAACTACCTCTTCTCTTCAGTCCTTTCTGTTCTTCTCTTCTCCTTCTTCTCTCCCCTCCTTCTTCTCTGCTTTTATCTCATATCGCCTTCCCTACTTTTCTCGCATCTTATCTCCATCCCACTCATCTCCACTCCTCGTATCTCTTTTTCTGTCTTAGATTTCCGACTCCACTGCACTCTTCTTCTCTTCTTTTCATTCTTCTCTCCTTTACTATACTCTCCACTCCCCTCTTCTCGTCTCCTCTTCTCTCATCTCGTTTTCCTCCTCTTTTCTCTTCTTTGCTCCATTTCCCTCATCTCTCCTATAATCTTCTTCCATTCTCCTCACTACATCTCCTCTCCTCGTCCATTCTCTCTTTCTTCTCTCCTCTACTTTTCCTCTTCTCCTTTCGCATTCTCTTTCTCCTGTCCTATGTCACCTCTCGTTTTCTCTCACCTCTTTTCCTTTTTTGTAGACTCATCAGCGATGAAATACTAGATAACCTATTTTTTTTCTTTGAGAAAGAATTTTGTCATTTGCGATATAATAGTGATATTTTTAATAATTTTATACAATAATACTTGTTTTTATTTCTTTCGCGTATTTTATAAATATCTATTGTGCATGTGGCAACCCTGAAATTGAGCCTAACTCTACACGCAACCCACCAACGCCGTGCGTAAATTGGGTTGCCTAGTTTAAAATATCGTTGTCCTAAAACTTTTGAGACACTGTGCATTGTATACACTTACATTCATAATAGCAAAACTAGAAACAATTGGGGCTAATTAACAACAAACACCCATGTTTGTAAGGTCACAGTTTATCTTTGCAACTTTTCATGCTCCCCAAAGTAGGCAATAGTTAGGATGAAGAGTTCAATGAACTAATCAATAATCAAACAATTTCTAACTATGCACTGGTATTGATTTTTCTTTGCAGTTTTTTTTTTTCCATTTAGAAGGGTACACCTTCTCTTTGGTAAATGAATTGTTTTCATAAATGTTTTCCCTTGCAAGCTGATGGTCTAAGTGTTTTCAGTAATGGAGTGTTACATATTTACTTATTTTGAGGATAGTTCATTCAGATCTTATTTATTCAGTGACAGTAGTGGGAAATTTACTTCAGTTAGGAAAGTAATAATTTGCTATGGTGTGGCATGTGTTGGATATATCACGTGCCGTAGTTCCGAAGGATGATGGATATTATACAGCTGATAGTCAGGATGCTGTGGATCTATCAGGAAGGTATACATGGTTAAGAGATGCTGTAATGGTGTGCAGTGGTATGTAGGAAGGCAGTCGTGTAGAGCATCTTCGTACATTGTGCTGAGAAGTTGTGGATGGTGCGAGTTCATTCGACCATTTATATATTTGTGACGGATGGCTTCGATATGAGTTGTGATTTCGGGAAAGGTTATTCGTTCGTACAGTAGTCGTGTAGGACTTGGTAGGACTACTCTGAAGGCCAAACGAAGAGCATGTCTTTCCAGAACTTGTAGTTTATGATAAAAGGAATCTGGTGCTGATATCCATCCAGTGTGGCCATAAGTAATTGCTGGTCAAAGGAAAGCTTTGTAGGTATGTAAGACGACCTGGGAGTTGAGTCCCCAGGAGGTTCCAATTAGCCGTTTGAGTAACCGTAGCCGATTTGTAGCTTTCTTGACAATGTTGAGCAAGTGAGGTTTCCAGGTTAGCTTGGAGTCGAATATGACTCCCAGGTATTTTGCAGTGGTGGTAGGCAGAATAGGAGTTCCCCGTATTTTAATGTTTAATAATGTTGGTTTCCTTTGGATCTTCGAGCGACAGCCTGTCTGTAGAAACACCAATGCTTGTGTTTTGAGAGCATTAATTGTGAGACACCATGTGTCACACCATCTTTGGAAGGAGTTTATAGCTGGTTGGAGAGCTTTGTTTATAGCTTGGATGGTTGAACAACATGCGAGAAAGGCGGTGTCGTCGGCGAATTGGTAGATAGAAACTTGTGGGGTTTTGGCATATCAGCAATGTATAGTATGTAGAGTAGTGGTGATAAAGCAGCACCCTGTGGAACGCCAGAGTAAGGGAAAATGCGGTATGACATTGCTCCATTTACAGCGACATAAGCGATCCTATTTGTCAGGAAGCTGTGGACTAATCTGATATAGCAAAGCGGTAGGTGGAATTTATGGAGCTTGTAGATGAGTCCAGCATGTCATACTTTGTCAGTATTTATGGTAAGACTAGGTATATGCTTCCCAATTTGCATTGTTGTAACACCAGATTTTTCGGGGTTGTATTTTACTGCTCATATTGCGGTTACCAAGATTTAAGGTGATTTTTACTGGGTCATGATCACTGCCAATGGAATCCAGCACAGATATGTTCAAATAGGTGCTAATAGATGTTGATGTTATAACGACGTCAGGGGTAGTGTTACTTATGGGACGTGTGGCTCTGGGCAGTACATGGAATTACGCTGTGGTGTTTTGGTCCAGAAATTGTAAAAAGTTTGTTTTGTCTTGCATGCTGCGACTATGAAAATTGATGTCCGCTGCTATGATGTAATGTTTACTGAGGTTTTGGATATGTTGAAAGAATTCGTATGGAATAGTCTTCCCTGGTCTTACATAGATGGTAGCGAATGTAACGGCCCGAGATGGAAAGCAGATGGTTCTAGCAGTATGTTCTAGTAAGTGGAAGTTTAGTGGGAAGGTAACTGTTTGATATGGTAATTTTCTATCTATTCCAATTGCTGTGCCACCATTTACTCGTAAGCCCGGCGGACCATTGTGGTGTAAAATATTGTATGGTGGTATATGGCAGCTTATTTTTGGAGCGAGATAGGTTTCGTTTAGAGCAAAGCAGTGAACAGATTCTTCCAGAAGCAGGTGTTGCAATATAACTTTTCGATTAGGCAATGATTGGATATTTAGAAATAGAAGATTATACTGTATACAACCTGCCATAATTATATAAATAACAATTAGGTTCCTAGACTTCTGTTTCCAGTGGTACAATTTGAAAATGTACGTGTGGACCAGAATAAGTAGCAAACAGGTGAACATGAAAGCTGTCAGTACTATCTGTTGTAATATATGTTGGCGCAGGAATGGGTGGATATTTTGTAGAGTTAATGTTTGGAATCGAAGTAGATCTTCAACCGTCACTGGTTGTTTCAAAGAGTTTTGTGGTGGAGTTGTGGAGTCCATCGTTCTTAATGGTACAGTCAGGTCGGGATGTGATGCTTCAGGGTTTGGACGGGCAGCACAGCGATAACTATATGAGGGATGAGCCTCTTTGCACGTGTTACACTTGGGTGGTGCATTTAGATTCGTGCAATCTTTAGTTGTGTGTTGGCCAGAGCAATAGCCACATATAGGTGTTTCGGTGCAATTTGCCGTAGGGTGGGAGTTGTATTTCTGGCAGCGTTCGCATCGTAAGGGAAGGGGTGCTTTTGAATGTAAAGGTTCAACCCTGTGTCGTTGGCGATATATATAAGCCCCTTCATGAAGTAAGCGATCGATCGTGTTGGAACAGTCTGTTATGACTCGCATCAAGAAAGTTGGACCATTATTGTTCTGGATTCGAACGCATTTTATGACTTCATGGCCTTCCAAACGCAGTTCTTCTAATACTTCTTGATCAGCAAGTTCTGGATCTACGCCTCTGATAACCACTGACATGTGTGGTGGTTTGTTTGGAGGTGGTGGTTGTTTGGCGGTTTTGGGTGTCAGTTGGGAAAGAGCAGCCTGTGGTCCAAAAATTTCAAACGAAACTTTGTTTCTCAGAGTGGAGAGAAATTGTGGATCTCTTGATTTTATAATGATGCCATTTCTGGTGAATATAATTTGTTCTACTTGTGCTCGGGGGAGGTATTTTTGCAACTGTTGAAGAAGCAGCTTAGGAGTTCTATACTTGGGGTCGTAGTGTTGCAGTAGGAAGTTGTAGACAGTGGAATTTACTTCAGTGCGACCATCGGTTTGTGCAGTATCTCTGGAATTGAACTTTGATATGCGTGCTTGTTCTTGATATTTTTGTTTCTTTTGTTGTTGAAGAGGAGATCGAGAGCGATCTCTGGATGTTTTTGAATCGGCTGAAGTGCTTCTTGTGTTGCCTCAGTCTTGTTTTTGGATTATCCTGTCTCGAGAGTTTGCACCCCCAACTTGTTGGGGGAGCCCCTTATGCATGGTGAGCCAAGGAAGGCAACCTAGTAATCCTTTTCAAAGACAAAACAATTAGGAGACAGAGTTATTTCATGTGTTGCAAACGAGTATTGGAACCAAAATAAGCAAAGTACAAGGTGCTGCAAACGAAAATTGTAGCACAGTTTGCTTCAAAATAAGCAGAGTACAAGTGCTGCAAACGAGAATTGTAGCACAGTTTGCTTCTAAATAAGCAGAGTACAAGTGCTGCAAATGAGAATTGTAGCACAGTTTGCTTCTAAATAAGCAGAATACAAAGTGCTGAAAACGAGAATTGTAGCCCAATTTGCTTCTAAATAAGCAGAGTTCTCACCAGTCTTTACAAACCTGATTAGCAAACAGTTGCTCCAAAGTAAGCAGTAATGGTTGTATGTCCCTTCACAGCAAGGTGTTCTGCTGAAGGCACCTCGAACACACCAAACCACTGTATAGGACTCGGTTTCCTACAGCCGTCCGTTATAAACGTGCTGAAACCAAACCCACAGCGAATGCGTTAAAGGGGACCAACCAAGAGAGAGAGATGGTTCTTTGCATTTTTTTAAATTTTTTTTGTGAGTGTTAACCCGTTGAGAGGGTTATGCCCTCACTTCGGTAAGTGATTTCTTTGTAAGTTATGTGTCTTTCATCATTTTGGATGGTCTAAGTGCTTTTTTATATTGCAGGATCTTTTTCTTATTAAGATTGGTGATTCGTATGTCTTAACTTACTTTTGGGCGTGGTTGAGAAGATTGTAAATATGGATTTTGATATTTCGAGTCGGAGTATTGTTGGTACTGCTTAGGCTGTAGTGGTGGGATAAATATGGCATGATAACTGCGATGGATGATATATATCGTACTCATGTTTCTGTGGGTCTAGATCATCTAGATAACATGAATACATGGTGAGCAGGTGTTGTAATGGCGTATACATATGTGTAGGTGCTGCATCATGTTGGATATCAAGATGAATGGTATTCCAGAATACCGGGTTTTCGGATATCATGGCTTTGTTTATGTATCGTTGGCGAAGGCTCTCGATATGATACAAAATAGTCGAGAAGGAAATTCTGTCATACAGTAATACTGGGGGATAAGGTAATTTAATCCGGAAAGCCAATCTAAATGCATGCCGTTCAAAGATTTCTAGTTCGTCGTAGAAGGAGGCAGAAGTGTCCATCCAAGCAATATGCCCGTGAGTGATGGCTGGGCACAAGAACATAGGTGGTGAGGACTGTTGTCGGGTGTTATCCCCAAGATGTACCCACAAGTTCCCATAATAGATTTAGGTGGTTCTTAACCTTCTTCTTTATCCTTTCTAAGTGTGGACGCCATGTCAGTTTTTCAACTATGGTAACACCAAAGTATGTTACGTGATTTGAAGGTAAGATGCGTCTCCCCTCTATTTTAATCTCCAAGAGTTTGGGGTTTCGGTGTACTTTGGAGCGACAGTGGGGAGGTAGGAAAACTACTGCCTGAGTTTTTGTAGAGTTTATTGATAGTTTCCATTAATTGCACCAGCGAATAAAGGAGTCTATGGCCTTTTGTAGTGTTTTATTAATGGATTGAACTATTTTTCCAAGAGTTAGGAAAGCAGTGTCATCTGCAAATTGGAATACGTGTGTGTTGTTATCCATGGTTGGCATATCTGTTACAGACATTAAATATAACAGCGGCGACAGAACAGACCCCTGTGGGACTCCTGTGTGCAAGAAGATTGGATAGGATGTTGCCGAGTTCAGAGAGATGTATGCCATGTGGCCTGCCAGGAACGAATGGATAAGGCTAATGTAGCATTGAGGAAGTTTGAATTTGTGGAGTTTATATATTAATCCCGAATGCCATACTTTGTCAAACGCCTTTTCCAAATCGAATAAAAGAAGACACGATGGCAAGGACTTGTTGTAGTGATTTGTTATAGTTGTTATCAATGTCAGAAGTTGGTCGTTGAGGCTGATGGATGGTCGGAAGCCTGCTTGATGTGCAGGAAGGAGATTCTTGGATAAAAGGTGTTGGTGCAATCTACGTACAAGTACTTTTTCAAAGATTTTGCTGAGGGTCGATGTGAGCTGTATTGGTCTGTAAGAGGATACTTCGTGAACAGGTTTCCCAGGTTTGGCGAAGAGCAGAATTTTGGAAGCTTTCCATTCTGTCGGGAAGTAGCCTGTTCATAGTATATAGGTATATATGGTGGCTAGGATTAGAAGAAAGGTTCTTGGAGCCTCTTTGACGAGTCTGTAGGTTACCGAGTCGAAGCCTGGAGCAATGTTCCTTTTCCAATATATGGTGCATGCGATATCTTCTATTGTTATAGGGGAAGTTAAAGGTTCGTTTTCATCCATAATATTGTTATTGTTAGGTTTGAGAGCTCGGTTATGTGGGTTTGAGACACATTTTACTGTACGTGATAGGGTTGTTTTGTGTAATGGTGAAGATATCTTGGAAGTGGTTTGCAAAGGCATGGGCTTTCTCTTGGTCGTCGTCTATGAATTTCCCATCGACTATAATGGGATATGTAGTTCTTGACCTTTTCCCTGTAAATTTGTTAAATTGCTGCCAGTATTTGGATGGATGGAATGTTTCAGTCAATGTATTGCACGTTTTTATCAAATTCCTTCTTTTATATGCAATGATATAGTTTTGTACCATGCGGAGGAGTTGTCTATGATGTCTTAACGCTTCAGGATTTCTTGTTACAACATACTCTCGGATGGCAAGCCTGGAGGCTGAAATCAGTTTCAGATAGTTCGGCGGTAATTTTGGTTTATATAGATTGATGGTTTCAAGTGGGATGGTGCTTTTCGCAGCTTCAGTTAAGGCAGAAGTGAGTAATGAGACTACATCATCCAGATCCCTATCGTTTGTTGGCGTATCTGCATTTTGTACAGCGTTTTCGATTGCATTACGATATTTTTCCCAGTCTGCTTGATCGTAGGAGTACCTTGTAGGAGTTGGTGCAGGTGCGTCAACTGTAAAGATTATAGGTGTGTGATCGCTACCAATGGGTTCAAGTACATCCACGTTGCTATTTGTAAGAAGGGAAGTCGATGTAAGTACAACATCTGGAGAAGTACTGCTGATTGGTCTGGATGGTTTCGGAAGTTGGTGGAAATGGCAATTTTGGCAGTTGACTATAGTTTGGTGAAATTGTCGCTTTTTGGCATGTGGTCGACTATGGAGATTTATGTCGGCCATGATTATGTAATGCTTGTAGCTGTTTTCTATGTAATTGATAAAGTTGTATGGTATAGGATGTCCAGGCCGAACATAGATGGTCGCTAGGGTAATGCTTCTGTGCCTCAGATATATTGTTGCTATGCTGTATTCCTTCAGGTTAAAATGCGGTGGTAATGTGTGTTCTCTATGAGGATATGATTTTCGAAAGCCAATTCGCGATTAAAATTAACCGATACACCATCTGGTAAGATTTTCAGGAAGTACTCTAAGTAGGATACGTTGTGTTGAAGTCTTTTAAAGCATGGGGAATATGCGAGAGACTAAGGTGTACTGTTCAGGTTTTTTTGCTCTAAATCGTTCTATGGGTCAGAAAAAATTAAAAGTTGTCATGTGTTTCCACCCCGTGGATTCAACAAAATGAAATTTGTTAATAAATCAGGGAAAACTTAATTGACAGATGATAGGTATGGGGGATATAACACTGTAATTCAGCAAGGAAATTACGAGGAATGCACGAGTCTGCTTACTTTATTTTTCGAGAGATAAATATATATTACCATGAAAGTACTTTAAATTGTACTTTATAAATAAAGCATTTTTTTTCCAAAAAATCATGAAGTGTCTTACCCAATGCATCCATGTATTACCGGTATTACGTATGTGTGAAATTGGGAACAGGTGCAAGTCAATTAAGAGAGAAGATGAAAATAGTTTGAGAATGAATTAATGTCAAATGTAACCAGAAAAAAAGTGGACATGCTAATGTTACTGTTTCATTCAGTACGATGTCCTTTTTCAGTGAGTATAGCCTGGTCATGAAATTGTGAATATTATTATTAAACCAGCCTTTCTCTTTTGAGAAAGAACTACAATTGTTCGCAATTTTCTCCTGTCCCAGCTTTTCAAGTACAGGTCAATTTCAATTCCTTTATTTTCAAATAATTTCCGAGAACCCCAGTTACAACATGACGTGCAGATCATACAGCACTGCTTTGGGCAACCAGTGCGTATACATAGTTTCGTCTGAATTTTCCGTGTTATTTTTACCTATCATAATTAAATGCTTTGTTCTCAGTACAGCTTCACATTTGTTAGAGTACCTGGAATTCACATGGCATTCGCAATATTTAAAAATAATGCGTAATTTAAACGTTTTCTACCATACCAGTCATGACAACACGCTGCTATTTTGTACTACTGTTGAATGTAAACAAAGATTTATCCTACTTAGAGCGGCCATATTGGAAGCGACACTAGTGCTCAGGTGGTAATTTTAATCGCAAATTGCAGTCCCTCCATTTGCACGTTGAGCTTCCGTTGGCCCATCATGTCGAATCATAGTATATCCGCTGATCTTGGGTTTGAGTTTTGGCGTTAAGAATGTTTCGTTGAGGGCGAAAGCTGATATATTCTTTTCCTGTAAGACAGTTTCAAATAAGCTTTGGTGTTTTGTTAATGAGCGAATATTTAAAAAGAGAAAAGAATAACCCATGATTGTTATGAAGAGTCTGAAAGCTGTTTTAGAATGTACTTGTGTTTTCAAGAGGGTTGATATTGAAATGGACATGTGGTCCCATATACGTAGCGTGTAGCTGCAGTTTAAAAAGTGTTTTTGCAGCGAGTATGACTTGGTCCAGAATATGTGTGCCAGAAATGGCTGGATGTTTTGAGTTGTAATAGTAAAGAATCGTAGCAGATCCTCCACAGTGATTGGGTCCATTAGTGAATTTGCCGGTTTGGTGGAGCTATCTATAGTTTGGATGGAAACAACAAGCTCAGGGTGATTTGGTTGTGGGTTAGGTCTGGCTTGGAATTTATAGCTGTAAGTAGGATGTCCTTCGGAGCATGTGTTGCATTTAGGCGGGTTCTGGATGTTTGTACAAGTGTTGGTAGAATGTGGCCCAGAACAGTATCCACAAATGGCTGAATTCGGACAGTTGGTTGTAGTGTGCTGATTGTATGTTTGACAACGTTCACAGCATACTGGCAGTGGTGTTGACGTCCTGGAAGGTTCGACTCTGTGCTTTCGACAATATATATAGGCTCCATTGTGCAATAGTTCGTCCACAGTATCCTTATCCAGTGTCAGTATGCGAACCATATAGGTTGGTCCGTTGTCATTTCGAATTCTCATGCACTTGTGGATGGTGTGTCCTTCAGCCTGAATTTCTTCAGAAATTTCTGCATCGGTGTATTCAGGGGGCATACCTGATAGCATTGGTGCTCGTTTAGGCGGAGGAGGTTGCTTTGGACGTGTAGAGGTTAGTGGCTTCATATTGGCATTTGTACCAAAAATTTGGTAGGAGACCTTGTCTCTGATAAGGGTGGAGAAGTGTGGATCAGTAGATTTAATAATTATTCCGTTTCTGGTGAAGACTATTTCATTAACTGAAGCTCTTGGCACATATTTTAGGATTTGATTTAGTATATGTTTTGGCATCTTGTATTTGGCGTCAAAGTTGGTGAGCAGGAAGTTATATAAGCTGGTATCCTGGTGTATAGATTTTAGTTGGTTTGCATGTGCTGTATTTGCTACATCTCGTTTTATTGGTGATCGAGATCGTTGTCGTTGAGGTAATCCTTCATAGGAATTCCGACGTCGGTGTTTGGTGGAATAGCTGGATGTTTGCATTGGATCATTGGTACTTCAGGAATCTATCATCGTCTCGGAGTTTGGACCATCCATCTGTTTAGTACCTCCGGTGAAGGTTTTCACCCCTTCTCGCTGTCGTAGCAACGTTGCAGGAAGACCATGATGCATATCAGAAGACCACAACCGTTAGTTGTTTATATGATCCAATGGAACAAACGCAAATCCTATGGGGAAAAAAGGCACAAACTCAAACCAACTGACAACTCAATCCAATGAAGCTATTCCAAACTAATTATAGAGCCCAAGACAACCAAGAAGAGGAAGGATGAAGGTAATAAAGGAAAACAGTTTCAAAAAAATAGTGTAATTCGTATGTCTGCTCCACTCAACGTGTTCAACCAAAAGGTTCCTCGCAATCACCTAACCACCGTATAGGCTCAATTGGTACCGTCTGTCTGTTCCAGACTTACGGCTTCCACCTGGAATAATTGGCCCACAATGCGTGACACAAGAGAGACCGACTTACGAATACCTATACCTTGATCTTCTTTGCAGTTTTTCTTCGAAGTCAGGACTTTTCATGTCCAGCATATTATTTATTGAACTGGAATGTGGGTTGTTTACATAGTAGATGTGTACAGGAACATTGATAATTACAATAACATTAATGTTTCCTGCTACTGTCGCAGGAGACAGGTCATCGGTATGTGTCCAACATATTCAACTAACTACAAACAATACATACAAGATATACAACAATTTTCATGATAATTTACACGAAATTTGAATACAAGCACAGGTGCACATAATATACATTTGTTAAAAACCATATGAAGAGATTACTTAGGTTCCCTAGAATCTGAGTGTGATTCACTTTGTCATGGTCTTGGTAGAGGTACCTTACGCCGTCAGGGACGGAGTTTCCTGATGGAGTTTATCAGTGGATTGGTGTGGGCTCGAACCTTGGCCCATATGCGTTGTCTGACGATTTGGAGTGTCTCCTATATCATTGGATATTGCAGATCATCATGAATCTGGGTGATACGGGTGTTCATGGGGTAGGGCCCAATCCTCTGTTCTGCACAATCTGGATATTTTTGTGATGGGTCTGTGCCATCTGGGTCCATACCAGACTGTCATAGATTAGAATATGGCGAACCATCGAAGTGAACACATGGAGGCATGTGGCAAAAGGAAGAGTGTGCGCACGTAGAAATGGAGATAGGTAGCCAAGACGCATGCATGCACGCTTGCAGGCCGCATCTGTGTGAGGTCCAAATTTCAGTCAGTCCAGGAGGACACCCAGATATTTCACTTGGTCACGATGAGGCACTCGGCATCTGAAGAGGGTGACTCGAGCTCATTCTGGTACGGGGCCCAAGCCGAAGGCCGTAACAAAACTCTTCTCCGGGTTTATCCTGATCTTCCATTTTGTGGCCCATGTCTCAAAACGGGTGGTGTACTTGTTCAGTTTGTCTTCGCTGTTTGTCCCAGACATATACTGCCGTATCATTGGCATACGTGGCTAGCATGCCTGTTTCAGGTATTGGAATGTCAGCTGCATAGAGTGCAAACAGAAGAGGAGAAAGCACTGCACCTTGCGGAACGCCGGCCAGGATGGGGCGTGAAGACAACTGGTGGCCGTTAATAGTGGTTACAAAACTTCTCCCGAAGAGGAAACTGGACAAGGTCTGACAATATGTGGTCGGAATGTGCATTCGGTAGAGTTCGTACAAAAGCCCATGGAGCCACACACTGTGAAAGACCTTTTGCACGTCCACGAAGAGTCCTAATACTTTCTGTCTGCAGTCGAGTTTGACCGCCACTGTGTCTACCACACATAACAGTTGTTCCGTTGTACCGTGATGTAACCGGAAGCCAAATTGGTGGTCAGGTATCAAGTGATGAAGGTCACAAAAGTGTGCCAGTCAAGTTCGAAGTACTTGTTCGAACGTCTTCCCTACATGGGTCAGGAGGCTGATTGGTCTATAATTGTTGAGTTCTTGTGGGCTTTTCCCCATTTTAGAGATAGCAATTACCTTTGCTAGTTTCCAGTCTCGTGGGAAGTAACCAAGGCGAAGCATGTGTGTGAAAAGTTTGGCTAAGAACACGTAGCCTTTTCTTGTTAGGTGTTTGAGCGCTTCTGCAGGAACACGATCGATGCCTGGGGCCGAGCGGGATTTCAGCAGTCGAGTCATTGCATACACTTCTCGTGGGGTGACATGAGCACGTCGAGACCGAGTGGCATGCGTTTTAGGGAGTGTAGTCCCTCAATTACCAAGCGTGTTGTTGACGCATCCCTCAAGTCATCTTTGGGGGTGAAACCCTGGGCGAAGTGGTCAGCCATCAATTCGGCCTGTTCCTGAGGATCAAGGACAGGACCATGTTGTGTGGTTTTTGCGGAAAGTGGCACTTTATCCTTGTTGATCAGCGATTGCATCAGCTTCCAAAAGGAAGGATCCATTGATGAAAGGTTTCGAAGTTTGTTGTCCCATCTTGCAAGATGATCCTGAAGAAGGAATTGGTGAAGATGCCTTCCTATGAGGGCCCATTCCTCATAGTGTGGCAAATATTGAGTTCACTGCCATCTTCGGTGCGCCCATCGTGTTAATTTCAACAGGATGAAGAGCACCGGGGAAGCTGTCGTGGCCACAGGGTCAGGCTTCGTGCGGGTGTTTCTCTTCCAGGCGTCTACCACTACGTTGGAAAAGTGTAAGATAGCCATGTCGATCTGCCGAGGGGATCGCAGTGGAGTACTGAGATCTGGTTGGTGATGTGTTTCACGACGGAAGTTGTTCCAGTCAGTGATATGTTCCTGTAGGGGACAGAATCACTGCCAATAGACTCCCTGTGCAATGGAAGCAAAGACTGGCAGATGGCAACGGTAGCATTGTATGATTGATGGTTGTTGGTAAGGTTCGATTTGCACATGATAGTACGAGAAGAACTGGACTTTGTACACACTCGATGAGTTCGGTCCCCTATGGAGGGAGGCTAGAAATAGTGGCATTCGCTTCCGGGAGTTTGTCTTGGCGTTGTACTTGAACATCTGCTTTACAGATTCAATGTCATAGTTCTGTTCATGAAGGGACTTCACAATTTCCTCACAGCTGTAATCAATGGGTAGGTTGTAAAGCACCACTTTCAGCGGCCGATTTTGCCATTGGGGGGCAATTGCAAATTCAATTTGTTTTTCCCGCATATAAGCAGTAAGTTTGTCAAAGCCTGTTTTACCACGACACTGAATGCGAATATTGTTCATGGTGATGTGAACACGTTGCGGGTGTATGCCGGTGCGAGCAACAACATCTCCAACGAATCTGTTAGCTTCTGCCTCATTGTAGACAAAGATAGGAGGAACCCGAAACACAGGGGTCGCGGGCAGTGGATCCAGGTTGGCTACTTCGACCTGCATGTTGTCATCATCAAGGTTGTCCTTCTCAGGGGCTTGGATGGTGGAATTGGATAGTCCTTCGTACATGTTCGAAGTAGTGATGTTGAATACCGGAGGTAAGACTGGAGCAACTTTCCCAGCATGTTTATGCTGCACTAACTGGTAGCCTTCAGCATCGTATTCCGGTCGAGTTCTCTTGTTAGGCCGAGTTGATTCGACTGTGAGATCCTTCCGTTGGAGGGAAGACACAAGTGGATTCTCTTGGAGCTTGTCCCGCTTGGTGGAGTTGCTCTTAGATGTAACAGTTGATCGCTGGTGCTGCGGTGGAAGTGCAGACAGGCAATGTGGTCCCTTGGGTTTTTCATCAATGATGAGCTGGTATGCAGATCTCGATTCTGGGTCTTGGAGCTGTGCATCTGGGTTTTCTGGATACATGGCAGCCCAATCTGATGTTCGGACGTGGGTGCGTTCTTGTAGAGCGGCTGTTAGTGGCCCATCCTGAGGTACTTTCTGCATCTGACGATTGGTTGGATTTGCATCCGCGGCTAGAGTGCCGCGATCTGGATTTATCGCTGTTGTGATCAATCAAAGATATCGCGGGCGCGGGCGAGAGCGCAGGTGCGAGCGGTGAGTGACCAAGGCTTAGTTGTACACCGTGAGGTATCCACCTTGGGAACGATTGCTCTGAGGTTCTTTGCAAGTTTTTTTTTTTTTTTTTTTTCTCGTTTTCCATTTAGAAGGGTACACCTTCTCTTTGGTAAGTGAATTGTTTTCATAAATGTTTTCCCTTGTAAGGTGATGGTCTAAGTGTTTTCAGTATTGAAGTGGTACATATTTACTTATTCTGAGGGTAGTTCATTCAGATCTTATTTATTCAGTGACGGTAGTGGGAAATTTACTTCAGTTAGGAAGTAATAATTTGCTATGGTGCGGCATGTGTTGGATATATCACGTGCCGTAGTTCCGGAGGATGATGGATATTATACAGCTGATAGTCAGGATGCTGTGGATCTATCAGGAAGGTATACATGGTTAAGAGATGCTATAATGGTGTGCAGTGGTATGTGGGAAGGCAGTCGTGTAGAGCATCTTCGTACATTGTGCTAAGAAGTTGTGTATGGTGCGAGTTCATTCGACCAGTTATATATTTGTGACGGATGGCTTCGATGTGGGTTGTGATTTCGGGAAAGGTTATTCGCTCGTACAGTAGTCGTGTAGGACTTGGTAGGACTACTCTGAAGGCCAAACGAAGAGCATGTCTTTCCAGAACTTGTAGTTTATGATAAAAGGAATCTGGTGCTGATATCCATCCAGTGTGGCCATAAGTAATTGCTGGTCAAAGGAAAGCCTTGTAGGTATGTAAGACGACCTGGGAGTTGAGTCCCCAGGAGGTTCTAATTAGACGTTTGAGTAACCTTAGCCAATTTGTAGCTTTCTCGACAATGTTGAGCAAGTGAGGTTTCCAGGTTAGCTTGGAGTCAAATATGACTCCCAGGTATTTTGCAGTGGTGGTAGGCAGAATAGGAGTTCCCCGTATTTTAATGTTTAACAATGTTGGGTTCCTTTGGATCTTCGAGCGACAGCCTGTCTGTAGAAACACCAATGCTTGTGTTTTGAGAGCATTAATTGTGAGATGCCATGTGTCACACCATCTTTGGAAGGAGTTTATAGCTGGTTGGAGAGCTTTGTTTATAGCTTGGATGGTTGAACAACATGCGAGGAATGCGGTGTCGTCGGCAAATTGGTAGATAGAAACTTGTGGTTTCTTGACATATCGGTAACGTATAGTATGTAGAGTAATAATGATAGAGCAGCACCCTGTGGAACGCCAGAGTAAGGGAAAAAGGGGTATGACATAGCTCCATTTACATTGACATAAGCGACCCTATTTGTTAGAAAGCTGTGTACTAATATGACATAGGAAAGTGGTAGGTTGAATTTATGGAGCTTGTAGATGAGTCCAGTATGCCATACTTTGTCAAATGCTTTCTCCAAGTCGAATATTACTAGACAGGATGGTTTGGAAGTGTTGAAGTGATTTGTGATGTGAGTCGCTAGTTTTAACAAATTATCAAGGACACTGTGTTGACGTCTAAAGCCTGCTTGGTGAGACGGAAGTAAACTGTGTGCTTGTAAGTGCATTGTATGCGTCGAACAATGATGCGTTCGAATATTTTGCTAAAGGTTGATGTGAGCTGAATAGGTCGATAGTTTGTGGGGTTGGTACTATCTTTGTTTGGCTTTGGGAACATTAGAACCTTCGAAATATTCCAGTCTGTCAGGTAGTGTCCTGTGCAGAGGATAAAATTGTAGATAATAGCCAGAAGGGACAGCAATGCAAGCGGGGCCTGTTTAATCAATACGTATGTGATATTGTCCAATCCGGGAGCAGTGTTTCTCTTCCTACGCACAGTATTGATAATATCGTCTGTTGTGATAGGAACAGTTAGAGCATTAGTAGGATCAATAGTGTGCATATTACTGGGTTGCAGTTGCCTGTTATTGTGGTTGGTGACTCTGTCAATTTTGGTCTGGAGGCGGAGATTTGGAGCTAGTTGTGGTGTTGGAGTGAAAGTGTCTTGCAAGACATTTGCGAAGGCATAAGCTTTTTCAGTGTCGGTGTTTAGAGCTGCATCCTTGATTGTTATCGGATAAGGAGTAGTACTGGATTTTCCAGTGAGCACCTTGAAACGTTTCCAGTATTTGGTGGGATGGCTTTCCATCACTCAATTGGTTGCACGTTTCAATCCATAGGCGTTGTTTATAAGCTTTAATATAGTTTTGAACTGTACACAGCCATTGACGGTGTAATTTAAGGGATTCAGGATTTCTGGTCTGGAGGTAGTCCCTGTATGCTTGTCGTGATGCTGTGATTAGGTGAAGATATTGCGGAGGTAGCTTTGGTTTGTAACTATTGAGAGTGGCCGTAGGTATGTTAGTGGTTGCCGCACTGGTAATCTGTGCCGTAAGATGTTTCACCGCCGTATCAAGTTCCTCTGAATTGTTTGGTGGTGGAAGTGGGTCAGAAAATGCTTGCTGTAGCTTTTCACTATATGCCTCCCAGTTCGCTTTGTTGTAACACCAGATTTTTCGAAGATGTATTGTGCTGCTCGTATTGCGGTTACCAAGATTTAAGGTGATTTTCACTGGGTCATGGTCACTGCCGATGGAATCCAGCGCAGATATGTTCAAACAGGTACTAAGAGATGTTGATGTTATAACAATGTCAGGAGTACTGTCACTTATGGGACGTGTGGCTCTGGGCAGTACATGGAATTCTGCTGTAGTGTTTTGGTCCAGAAATTGTAAAAAGTTTGTTTTGTCTTGCATGCTACGACTATGATAATTGATGTCCGCTGCTATGATATAGTGTTTGCTAAGGGTTTGGATATGTTGAAAGAATTGGTATGGAATAGTTTCCCCTGGTCTTACATAGATGGTAGCAAATGTAACGACCCGGGATGGAAAGTAGATGGTACTAGCAGTATGTTCTGCAAGTGGAAGTTTGGTGGGAACGTAACTGTTCGATATGGTAATTTTCTATCTACTCCAATTGCTATGCCGCTGTGTACTCTTAAGCCAGGCGGACCATCGTGGCGTAAAATGTTGTATGGTGGAATATGACAGATCATTTTTGGAGCCAGGTAGGTTTCGTTTAGCGCAAAGCAGTGGACAGATTCTTCCAAGAGCAGGTGTTGCAATAAAGCTTTTCGTTTAGAAACGGATCGGATATTTAAAAATAGAAAATTATACATATTCCATACAACCATATCCAAAACCTTAAACCGCAGTTTCCAAGTGGGATATGTGGAAATGTGCATGAGGACCAGAGTATGTTGCATGGAGTTGCAAGTTGAAAATGGTTTTTGGAGATGCTGTTACTTGGGTTAATATGTGCGTTCTTAAAAATGGGTGCACATTTTGGAGAGTCAGTGTGAAGAAACGTATTAGATCTTCCACTGTTACTTTATGTCGTAGTGAGTTGTCAGGTTCTGTAGCAGTGTCATTGGTGCGCAGGGGAACTGTTAGGTCAGGATGTTCAGTTATTGCATCTGGCTTGGCTTTGCATTTGTAACTGTATGTAGGATGGTTTTCCGTACATGTGACACATTTTGGTGGAGCAGTTTGGTTTTGACATTCTTTGGTTGAATGGAGTCCTGAACAGTATCCGCATTTATCTCGGTTTGGACATGCAGCAGTAGTGTGCTTGTTATACTGTTGTCATTTTTCGCACCGCAATGGAAGAGGTTGTTGAGAACGGGATGGTTCAACTTTGTACCTGCATCTGTATATGTATGCTCCACTGTGTAGTAGGGTGTCTACAGCATTTTTTGAGTCTGTTAGGACCCGCACCATGTATGTGGGTCCGTTGTTATTGCGAATACAGATACATTTGCGGATTTGTACACTTTTGCATTCCAGTTCCTCAAAGATCTCTTCGTCTGTTAGGCTAGGTTCTACACCCCTGATGACAACTGATAGTAGTGGGGATTTATGTGGTGGTAGTGTTTGTTTTTGAGTGGAAGCATTCAGTGTTTGGATATTTTTTCTTTGGCTCCATAAATTTCAAAAGAAGCTTTGTTTCTAATTAGTTTTGCAAATTCTGGATCTGGTGATTTCAATATGATGCTGTTACGGGTGAATAGTATTTGTGCCATTTGTGCCCTTGGCTCATATTTAGATGTTTGTTGGAACACATGTTTTGCTGTATTGTATTTGGTGTCGTAGTTTGGTGAGCAGGAAGTTATATAAGCTGGTATCCTGTTGTTTGGATTTTAGTTGCTTTGCATGAGCTGTATTTCCTGTATCTCGTTTAATTGGTGATCGAGATCGTTGACGTTGAGGTAATCCTTCATAGGAATTGCGACGTCGGTGTTGGTGGAATAGCTGGATGTTTGCATTGGATCATTGGTACTTCGTAATTTGAGCATCATCTCGAAGTTTGGACTGTCCGTCCATTTAGTACCTCCGCTGTCGTAGCAGCGTTGCAG
This sequence comes from Lepisma saccharinum, assembly GCF_977018435.1. NCBI lineage: Eukaryota > Metazoa > Arthropoda > Insecta > Zygentoma > Lepismatidae > Lepisma > Lepisma saccharinum. Next base: position 62,302,920 of record NC_139238.1, on the reverse strand, counting down.
GAAGACCATGATGCATCAGAAGACCACAACCGTTAGTTGTTATATGATCCAATGGAACAAACGCAAATCCCATGAAGAAAAAAGGCACAAACTCAAACCAACCGACAACTCAATCCAATGAAGCAATTCCAAATAAATTGTAGAGCCCAAGACTCCAGTGGCTCAGTCGGTAACACGTCTGACTACCATGCTCAAGGTCCTGGGTTCGATCCCCGGCCGGTTCAAATCCGGGAACTTTTCTAACATTGGAATCGGGCCCGGCGCCCACCCAGCGTCGAATGACATGGGTACCTGGGAGAAACCCTGGAGGGTAAAGGCGGTCAGGGGCATGATGCTGATCACATCACCCCCACTCATGACCGGATCAAGAAAGTGTGGGGCGTTATTCCCACAACCCCTATACGCCTTCATGGTGTGGTGCTAAGCATAGGGGAACACTTTACCTTTACCCCAAGACAACCAAGAAGAGGAAGGATGAAGGGAAAACAGTTTAAAAAAATAGTGCAAGTCGTATGTCTGCTCCACTCAACGTGTTCAACCAAAAGGTTCCTCACAATCACCTAACCACCGTGTAGGCTCAATTGGTACCGTTTGTCCGTTCCAGACTTACGGCTTCCACCTGGAATAATTGGCCCACGATGCGTGACACAAGAGAGACCGACTGACGAATACCTATACCTTGATGTCTTTGCAGTACTTAGCTGCTTATTATATAGTCTGGGATAAAAATATTTATCACGGGAGTTTCACTTTTATTCACTACATTTTATTTTCTGATCTTCGTTGCAACTTCAATATTCACACACCTTTCGAAGGATAATAAAATACATTTTTTCACTAATTACAATCAAAGTTATCCTTACTGATGTTACTAAAACTTATGTTTGTTTAACATTTGAGTTGCACTGGAATTTATTCCACTGTATTTCGGTTTTATATCATTTTGTCATTATTGTTTAGGTTTAATATGTATCTCTATTGTTATGATAAATGGGTGTCTCTATTGTTTTATTTTTTATAAAATACATCCTAGCATGCTAGTTACCACATGCATCAGGCTTACGTCGAGCTTGCCATGTCAAGCTTGCTTTGACAAGCTAAAAGGAAGCTATCGCAAGCTTGCCACAAGCTTATGTGCTATCTGGTCTTGCTCCATAAAACTAAGTTGGCAACAGTAGTACGTACATCTGGACTTCATCCACCGCTGTAGGAGGGGAATTCTGTCGTCTGCTCAACGCAGAAACGTCAAACTGACCCGAATTTGTGGTTCTTCTTCCCCTTTCCATCGCTTTGCAAAGAAACAGAGAAGGTTGGCAACGCTCCACTGCTATTCACTGGATTTTTTTCGCGGTAACTCTCTTGAGTGGTAGATCTTTCTAGGAGTGATTGTGGCTAAATATATCATTGAGCGGGGGAAAAAAATATCCAGATGGTTTTTTGGGGAGGGGGTAGGGTGGAGGAGATAACGTCTGATGGCCGGTAACACTTTTGAAAAAGTCACGCCACGCCACTGCAAGACACGGAGAATCTAAGAGTAGCAGGACAAAAGGATACTCAAGATGGAACTAGTTTTCATGTCTTTCTTGCATTATTTCTTCCAGATGGCCAGGAGAATCTGTAGGGATCAGAGAAGGTCAATTTACCCCCTCCACTTCAAAATTTATACAGATAAAAATATATTTCGTAGAATTTTTTGCTCGCTTCGCTCACAATTTATCTTTTTTATTACGGTCTTGTCAAGTTAATAGCCATACCTAGGGGGTGGCTGGAGTTGTCCCGGCTAGAGTCTAGTGTACGTCCTTCTTGCCTGTTTACAAAACCGTGCTAGCAGACAGCCGGTGCTCCGGCATTCGTAGGGTAAGTAAGTTTTTTTTTTTTACACTTTCTGTCACTAACCATTCACGGGAACGAGGTATGCTTACGAGGTTAGGTTAGGCCTGTTAGGTTAGGTTCCATTAGCACTCATTTCACCCCTAAATATGTTCTTCATCATCGAAAAATATCCTCAGTACGTTCATGCACGCATATCCGGACATCGGTTTTTCTCGATTTTCTCCTTCAGGAATTTTTTCCTCGCCTTGGGATTTAGTTTGTTGAATTCCTTATACATTAATCTTTCCAACGATATATGACACGTAATCCTTATGAAAAGGACGTAAATAAGACTCTTACCGTTGTCCCTGGGTGCAGAACAATCAGAAAAGGGAAAATTGTAAAAGAGAAGGCCATGGTGTCCCATGATTTTCTTGTACTCTCTTACATCAATACTGTTTTCAGTTTGAAAAGATTTGGATTGAAAAATGTCTTGGTCGCTTCCCTCACAATTTCTTTTCTATGACGCATTGTAAATTACCAGAGAAGTAAAAACAACAAAGTACTTCAGACAGTTGCTGCTTGTGACGTTTTTCCTAGTTGTGGGATCGCATTTGAGCGATTGATTATATTACACAACGCAAAATCCTCACAACTTCGTTCCAGGGTGCTTAATCCCGACTCTCAATACATGAGCATGGAAACGACCATTTCGTTATCACCCCAACTCGTGATTGGAGAGAAAATCGTAGTCCTGACTGGTCGTTAAAGAGGCTACACCCAAAGAACCAATCAGATTGCGAGAATTAAAATCTAGAGTCGCAGAGAATCGATCGATCTTCCTAAAAATCGATTGTGATTTGTTTACTGTCTTATGAAGTCAGTGTTGCCAGGTCTACTGATTTCGCAGGAGATTTCCTGATTTTGAGCAAGGTCTACCGATCTTCTGACAAGTTTCAAGAAAATGTGGAAATCTCCTGATTTTTTGCTTTCTTAAATATTTATAAGGAACAATTATTTAAAAATATCGAAAGTTGATTTAAAATTTACATATTCAGCTGGTGGAATGCGAAGACACATGAATATTCCGCAGAGAGAGAGAGAGAGGTAGGTATGTGGGGGAGGAGGGTCATATGGTCATACCAGGCTTGATGATATTGGGAAAGACGCGCGGCTTCTTGAGCCCTTTGTGCATTGGGAACTTCAAGACGGGTGTCCTCCACATCTGGTGCGGTTTTTGTCAAACGGGAGGCAACTGGAAACTGGTTACAACTAAATACCAATGTTGCCACCCACACATACGAACAAGTATTCAGTTTTATGGTAGTGTTTATTGGAAGCAAATGCTAGATACAGGTTCAGGTTTTTAACTCTGATAAAAAAAGGGAGTCCACATTACAAATGCAGCCAAAGGTTATAGTTAATTAGCTCTTAGTAAACTGTCGATTCATTGATTTGGTTTATTTTTCTTCGCATTTCTTCCACTTTTGGGTGTTGGCTAAACGTGAAGACGAGGATGAGTGATGATATGATGAAATTAATGAAGGGACAACCATGCCCAGGCCGAGATTCGATCCCGAGACGGGATCCTTGATGTCATAGGTAAAGAGAAGGTAAAGTGCTCCCTTGTGCTTAGCACCACGCCATGAAGGCGTATAGGGGGTGCGGCGGTAACGCCCCACAGCCCCACACTTCCTTGATCCGGTCGTAACTGGGGGTGATGTGATCAGCATCACGCCCCTGACTGCCTTTACCCCCCAGGGTTTCCGCCAGATACCCATGTTATTCGACGCTGGGTGTGAGCTGGGGCCGCTTCCAACGTTAGAAAAATTCCCGGATTTGAACCGGCCGGGGATCGAACCCGGGACCTTTTGCATGGTAGTCAGAAACGTTACCGACTCTGTGCTAACCACTCAGCCACGGAGGTCGGCTTAGTAAACTGCTGTTGCAGACTTATACGTTGCATTTTTATTTTTTCTTAATCATCTCTTAACTTAGAAATAATAGTTCATGTTTTTAGAGCGTTGTTTTCTTTTAAGCTATTTCTGAGCGTAACTACTACTACAATTGTTATTATGTCCCTTTATACTCAATCAATACCGTGGCGATAGGAATTGTCTTTCCCGATTTTATACCAGGTAATCCTCGAATGCATAAAGCTGCTTTAATTAACATGTACATTGTCTGGAGTGACTGGGAAAAAAGTTGAAGAAAAACCTGCGAACTGTCTAATACTGGGTCACGGGTTCGAATCCCGGACTGGGCATGGGAGCTCTAATCCTTTACGATTAGACAAATGTGGCAGATGTGAAGTAAAATAAACCATATCAATCAACCAATCTGTCTAATACTGGTTAGTTACCTTCCGTGATTGAAATAAAAGTTTTAATTCGAGGGAATTTCGGGAGTTCAGGCATGATAGCCCTCATCTATTACCATTAATGAGAGTGTGCTTTGAATGTGTTGTTAAAAAAATTACATCCTGTACCTTTGGCTAGTTTTAAATAAAAGCAATCTAAGGTGTTATCAGGTAGAGTATTTAAAGATATGCATCCTCGAATCCTTGCACCCCCCTCAGTTTTGGCACCCGATCGTCGCCACTGGTTGGGGGAAACTGTACCTTTAGTTTAGGTCAATTAAGGGGGTGGGGTTATGGTACCCTTTGAAGTGCAAATTCATAATAAAATTTGTATTGACATAACAGTAATAAATTTATCTTTTGACATCTAAAATTAATAATTAACCTTCAATAATGATAGTGGAAAGCTTTCCCACTCTACCCCCCCCCTCAGAACGTTGACAATCCGCTATTATTAGTTCTTCTGATTTTTTAAGCAGATCTCCTGATTTTTCAGGGGACGATCTCCCGATTTTTTAAAATCTGACCTGGCAACGCTGTATGAAGTTGCCCAAATGTCGAAATTGATCTTAAATGTAAAACTCCACGGAAAAATAAATAGTGAGTTTATTCGAATAGATAATATTCTTGTATGTGAGTGGCACTCCATGAGGATTTTTCAGAAGAAAAAATAAAACAAACCTATGCACTTACGAAATTATCTAATAACGTCAAGACTTAAAAAAGGAAAAAAAGTTGTACAATTTTATGAATGTCCAGCCCGATATTTTTTTAAGATGTAATGGTAGTTTTCTTAACTGCATAGAAGGCAGGGAGAGGGAGGGTTTCTTCTTTGAAATTTATTATGAAAAGAGGTGTTTCAAATATGTGGTAACTTCTCGGTCCAAGTTCTCTTTCTTTAATTCAAAATTAATGGTGCACACGTATTTTTTACACGGCTCGATTTTTTACCTGTATTAACACATGCTTTATAGTTTTAGTGATTTCTTGCTGCATCTCGTGTGAAGAACGATTTTTCCCTTCCACACATACCTAGATGATTGTTTGGGAGTATGTATATATATATATATATATATATATATATATATTGCAACATATTGAAGGTTAGGTATTTCTTGGTAAATAGTATTTTACGAAATTTTAAGGGCAAAAATACATACATATTCCTAAAATGAATGTTTTGCTTGTCTTTGATACAAATAGCTGATTGGTATCAAATATTGTTAGGTTAAGCAGGTTAGATTTAAGGCTCTTAGAATTAATAAAACATTCCTAAATACTTTCATTGTAAGGTTGGGTCGGTCAGGTTTAGGGTTCTTAGCATTATAACAATATCTCTAAGTGAACAAAACATCCAGTCTCAAGCACAAAACTTCCTTCGAACCTTGATGAAAATCTGCTAAAACTCCATGTCTTACATAACCGGAAACCAAGAATGGCTATTTGCTGCAAATCACAGGTGCTCGTGTAAGCTCCTTTAAAAATTGAAGTATCTCAGGTAAATAATACTTTGTGTAGAATTTAACAGTGCTAATTAATTTCTCCAAGCTTCAAACTTACCTTTACATATTGCTTCCAGTATTCCAAACTACAGTAGAGCGTCGATTATCCGAACGTCGGTCAACCGAACGACCGCTTAACCGAACTGTGTACTCGCTCGCACCTGTTACTCTCCCACCCTACCGTCCATCATCCATGCGTATGTAATATGTACATATTTTTGTTTAATAAACTGTACCACATACTATATATTCCTACTAAAGTTGCCTTTGTACGTTACTTTGTAATACTTAAAGAGATGCCTGTTTTTATGAATAAATTTACTGTACAGTACTTCTTTTTGGCAAATAAACATGTACAGTTCGATTATCCGAACAAACCAGTTTTCCGAACACCCATGTCCCCCAATTACTTCGGATAATCGACGCTCTACTGTACTTTCTAATACATCTATAAAATTTGCAAAAATGAAAAAGAAAAAAAGAAAAGAAAATCATTCAACATTCGGAACCGTTGCCAACTTCTCTATTAATGGCAGAATATTGGTTTTTGGTGGGTAACGTGGGGTTTTGTGAATGAGAGCTGATTTTCTATGAGCGTTTTAGGAATATGTATGCATTTTACCCCAAATTTTATGTACAAAAAAAATATTTTAAAAATCGAACAAACACATCAAACATTGGGAAATACAGGAGTTATCCATTGTTGACATAACATTAAAGTGCAAAAGCAACCTTTTGATGTAATTCTTTTATGGCACATTCCTGGTAAATCCAGGTTCCTCCCTTCACTAATTCATAATTTATTGAACGGAGATGGAAGTATACAGAATTCCCTTGCATTACCAATACAAGTGTGATTTTGCTCAGACTATCTATTGAAATGTACAGAAAAAATACCTCAAAAATATGCTGTCATACAATGAATTTGCTAAAAATATGCCTTAGGTTTTTTTATGCAATTACATGACAAATAACAGCATCATCATAGGGTTCACAGAAGATAAGAAATTTAATTTGGTGTGGAGAAACAAGCTAGGATAAAAACATGACAAAAATCTGAGGCCTGGAAGGGAAAAAAATCTGAAAATATACTGATTTCATAAAGGTGCTTGCTTTGTCAAAAAAATTGTTACTTCTGGAAGTTTATGACAGAGCCACACAATTTTCATTGTGTACCTCAACTCATCTACTTACCATTCAAGTTAACATTTCTGGAAGTGAGAATATACTTAGCTAGTTACATGCAATAACTTATTGCAAGTTGTGAATATTCTTAACTAGATGGCATCTCCATTGCAGGATGAACACAGTAATTGCATGACAAATTGTATGCTGTAACTTATTAATGCCTAACAGCACCAAAAAGTTACAGAACTGGCATTATAAATTTACACAGAGATCCAAGTTGTGGAAATTATGGGAGTGCAATGCAGAGCTTTTTTGGAAACTCTGAGCAATGGCACATAATACCAAAGACATGTTTTTCATTTCATAATATGTCTATAACATGTAAATTTTGCATTCCTAGATGTTATTTAATGATTGGTACAACTTTAATTCCTCAAAACTATTTATTCAGTGAAGTGTAATTTTCAGTCGTTATAGTACCTAGACAGTGATGTGAAAAGATTTATGAATTATAATGACAAACTTAGGGTAGGATTTTGATTCTCTTTGAGTGGAGTTTTAAGTCAACTTTTGTGCACAGATAGGCTAATTGGGACTGGACCTACAGTTTAAAGTAGGATCCGAACCACTGTGCCTCACCGGTTCTCAAACTTGGAGCCCCTTGATTGCAAAGCAAATATGTGACAACTATGCTATCGGGGAAGCACCCTTACCATTTGAAGTAGATGATGTAACAAAAATAATTTTGGATGTCGTATGCAAATTGAAATATAGCATCAAAAGGTAAAATAATAATAATAATAAAAAAGTCTAAGAGACTGAAAATGAAATCAGAGTCCCCTTGATGTTGAGGTAATTAAGATTTGACTAATTTATTAATGGGGAGACTGTTCAAAGAAGTCCTCCCATTAATGACTATTGCAATATTATTGTACAAGAACCAGATGGGCCTAACTCCAATTTATGTAATTTTCATGAGTGATTATGTCTGAATCTAAAAAAAGTCAGTAATTTGAAGATACTTAAATCCTCTTTACCACTAATGAGAAAAGCTGGACATGGGTGAATCTGGCTCCAAAAAGGACTTTTTTTCCTCTGGTTCTCACATGACAATATATGACATGAGGTCGTCTATAAACACCGAGAAGCTACAGTTTAAAGTGGGATCTGAACCATCAAGTGCCTCTGCTGAGTATTGAACCTGGAATCCCTTGATTACAAGATGGTAACATTTCCAATACACCAATGAATAGGCTTGAACTGTCAGTGAGCAAATGAGTAAAGTAAACCAATTTGCATAGTGAAGTACATGTTTATGCCATTTTACAACTTGGAAACATTTAAGTATTGCAGCACACGAGGACCGTGGCTATTCACAGTTTTAAAGTTTAAACATTCCAAGGAGCAGTTTCTAATTGGAAAAACGGCATGGTAGTTTGACGTGCACCGGTAATGGGTTTTTAATTTTTATTGTTTTTTAACCATACACCTTTTACCAATCCTATATCCTGAACGTATGGAGAGTTCGACGTGGTTATGATTTATACATAACCTAAACATGAACAGCCTTAGGAAGGGAGCAGTTGCGTCCAGAAACGTCACAAGAGTTACCTCGATATTCGCAGCAAAACGTAAGTTACACTAATATTTATATACAAATCTGGAGGTATTTACATGGTTAAGATTTCAGATAGAACAGCACTGAAAAATATATTCGCAATGCAACTTTTCTAAATCAAGTGGGAGGTGACTGTCTACATTATGAAACATGTATTTATGAAATCAGATACACTCTGATGCAGATCTTTTGTACACAGAAAAGGCATAGTTAAAAAAAAACTGACTACATGGGAACTTTGCATGTAATAAAAATAAGTTGCTTTTTCAGCTTTTTAAAACTTTAGGAAAACCTTTTAGTGTGTTCTATTACAGCTCTTGCAATAACGATCTTCTACAACAACACACTATTTTATGGCAAGAGTAACTAAGGCAATGAAGTACATTGATATTTCAGTAACGACAAACAAGTCTTAAAAACTGTTGCAAAGGGAAAGCTTTAAACAGAATAAAATAAACCTTTTCATGTTTCCTCCTTTCTTTAAAGAAATATATTTTAAAGTAACAGCCATCCAAGCCATATGAAATGGCTGATGTGCATGGAGTATATAGTGCATTTTACTGAGAAATTATCTGAAAATTCTGGCTCAAGCAGATACTTAGTTTTCTGTTGATTGAGACCCAATCTTCAAAAAAAGACTTTCCAGCAGGTAGTAAAAATAAATAAGTGAACCATTTAAAGCATTCCATAATTAAATGAAAGAAGTGAGGAATTGGCACTGCTAACAATATTGAAATAAAGTTATGGTGTACCGTTATAATGTTAGATTTCAAAAAGAATGTCACAGAAAACCAATTTCACACAAACTTAATAACATTAAAGCACATCTGAAGATTCACACACACTCACATGCAGAGTTGACAGTGGATGGGAAAACTGAATATTCCATCCCTCCATCTATGATTTTTGTTACCATAGGAGGGCGATAGTGAAGCACCATGTTCTTTAAAAGACACCTCCATCTTTGTTTTAGGATGCCAATGGTCCATTACATTACACAGCTATGTGCCTCAGGAGTGTTTTCACCAGCACCATCTATTGGTGTCATGACCCATGGTCCTCTGGATACCCACTGTTATCTGCAAAGATAAAAAAAGGCCTGTCCTGAGTTTCCACTGTATATAATAAATATCCCAATATCAATTCAAAGTAACTACACTTAAAAGATATTAAAGGATCAGCAGGAATTCAAGTATTAACTTAAGAGCACTTCTATAATATATGCCTTTACTTCAAAACATCTAAATTGCACATATCCGGTTCCCCCAGTCTCTTATGAAGAAACTGTATATTAAATTTGGTAATCCTCTAAAGTGCCCCATTTATAAAAATTTGGAGCACTTCTAAAAATACGCAAGTGTTCCACAAAAGCTCTATTTCCATAGCAAATGGAATGTTGAACAAATGAACAAGTAATATCCCCGTCTATTTGGCTGAACTTTTTTACACACTGTGCAGTGCAGGTGTATCCAGTGTCAAGAGTAGTGCAAGGAAATCACGTTCAACCAACTAGATGGAAAGCAGTGTTCAGTGAACGGTCATTTTATTAGTTAGCATGCACCATGTGACCATACACCAAACATACACCAGTCCAAAAGGTAGTGCAGATGATACAGACACAAATTACACTACCTGACTCCAAATCAACAAACTAGATGACTCAGTGTTGCACTGTGCAACCAACTAAATGCTTCGGTGCAAAGACAGTAAAAAAGTGCAACCAACTAGACGGGGCTAATGTTTTATGATTCCTAGGTGTTTTTTAAACTTGCCTACAACAAATGAGGTTAGATAAATTTATCATCCTCACTTTACATTCCACAAATTCTATTATATTTCAACAATCTTGTTATTCATATCCAAATTAAACATGTATCATATTTAATCACATGCTCATTGTGTGGCAAACTTAATGGATTATGCTAACTGTGAATGTTATGTGAAGGCTTCCATGTAAAGTATTGTCTGGAATAAAAATAGTTATATGATTTTATGAAACATTCACGTAACATTTCTATTAATAAAAATGCTTCCACATAAAATTGTCCCTAGCATGGTCTTGTTGTATACTGGTAGGGTTTCTTCTTCTTATTATTATTATTATTACTACTTGTATCTAAGAATAAAACGTTTGGATAACATTTGAAGAACTCAGAAATGTTTAAGTTTAAAATTTTCGGATAACGCACATTTTGTAATAATAAAAAGGTGAGAGAACAGAATACTAGACTTATTGTAGAATATAGATAATTATGAAACAACACTGCACATGTATTGATAATACAGTAATGGTAATAAACATAGTACTTCACATCTTTAATAATGCAGTTCATATATGAGATGAGTGCAATTTAATTACTTCATTGAATAATTATTAACAATAATTATTCCAGACTTAGAACATCTACATACCTAACAGCCAAATGTTCCTTGTACCTGCCTTATTCTTATATTGACAAAAGTATCTAATGTTGGAATTCCTCATGTGTCCACCCTGGATACCGAGAGTAGTCACAATATTTTCATTTTAATCGGCTAGCTGCAAAAGAGGAAAAGTACTGTAACTTTTGCACAAATAATTGGGTTAACAAGTTGAGGTATTGATCATAATAAAATACTGCACAAACTTAATTATTTTTTTAAAAAAAATATATATATATTCATGTTATTCTGAATGAGAAATACTATCCCATCTGATGTTACACATTACTCAGTTGTTTACTTCTGATTTATTTGAAAATAGCAACTGTTTTGAAAACCACACAAATTCACCTTTTACTGTTTTCCAATAAAAAATAATAAAATATTAAAAGAATATCACTCTGGAACTGTTATTGCCATGAGCACCTTTGATTTGGTTTGTCTTAATAATTATAATTGTATTGTTTTGTCCATGCAAATAGGAATACGAGATAAAAGGTGATACAATTTTGTTTGCTAATCCTGAACTATATGGATAGTATTGAAAATAAACTAACATGTTCACTTGCACAATATACCTACCTACATGGCCAGTCAGCCACTCATTTCAGTATTTATGTTTTATTAAATTTTATTGTAGAAGCTGTCTAAAACCCACCACATGATGGATGTCAATAGGTGTTATTATAATGAAACAAAATAACATACACTATCGGACATCCAGCTGATCTGCTTGTATCATTGGGAACTTCCATTGTGAGGAGCAATAACCACCATAGCACTGCACACTTGCTCTATACACTGGCTGATGACCTATAACCATCTGGCTGGTACCTCCATGTTGTGAAAATGAGAGCTTGTAGCACCTATAAAATTATTGCAGAAAAAGTAAATATAAATTCTCTTACAAGGAAACTTCTATCAAACAGTTCCCACTGACTCAAAGAATTTCATGCTTAAAATAAATTCATGCTACCCACTATTGACACATGACATAAGGTAGTTAAACTGAGTGCATTCTGTTGATGGTTGCATATAGAAAAAAATAGTTTCCCCCTTTCAATTGATGGTTATGAATAAATACAGTATACCAAGTACCCCCTCCCATGCACACACACACACACACATTATATACACATTACTAAAGACATTTTTGTCACAAAAAAAGGTTTTCTCACCAGTGTCTGGGCAACCAAATGGAGTACTTTCACTTTTACTGGTGCTTAGGTTAGATTTTGTGATTACAATAAAAATATATATATATAATTTTACATTCCCGTCGTGATAAAAAAAAATAGATTTGGAATAAATTCTAATGTCCGTAACTCTGTAAATATACGTTTCTATGCCCCCAAATTTCTGATATAGTCTTAACAACAGTTAATCTTTCCATGGGGAATTTTTCCTGGAAATTCGAGGGAGTACGTAATTTAGTACACTCGACCTGCAATTAATACAACTTAAAACATAGTGTCGGAATTTGCTTTAAAATCTTTCTATCATCAGTTCACGTACTGTATAAATCATGCTTACCATTTTTTCCCCTATATATCGTACATCAAGAAACAAAAGTTCATGAAAGGTACTCTCTTCCTCTTCCTATTTGCTCCTTGGCACCTCCCTCGTTACCAGTCCTAAGTTTCGCAGAGGAACAACACGTTCCTGTTATTGGTCATCATCACTCACGGGAGCTCCGCCCAGCCAGAACGGCCACCATATACCTTCCCCCCCCTTCCCCCTCTTTCCCCCCGACTGAGTTCAAACCTCCAGCAGAGTTCAAAGATGTCTTTAGCTAGACTCCTCGAGTTCATGTTTTATGCTGAATTGCATTTCCCTCGTAGTTATCATCGTCGAGGCCACTTCGGTGCTCAGTTTCTACTCCAGATTCGCGTTAGCGGAAGAAACATATCTCAGTCTCAGAGAGAGATAGAATTTGATGACACCTTTCTTTTCGTCAAGTGTCGGGATGGATGCGGAATTTGTTGTAGATGAACTTTACAGTCAGGTGGTTTCGACACTGACATTCCTAGCCTCAAACCGAGGTGTTAATAAGAGCCTCTTCAAGGGCGCTTATTTATGCGATTTTTTTTTCTCGTTCCTTCAGAATTTTCAAAAGTTTCCCGAATGAAATTTAATTACTTCTTACAGATTAATTTCGTGTTAATCTTCGTAAAGTAGGTAATAACGAGTAATTGTGTTTATATTTTAATCTCCCACACGTCATAGACTTTAGTTGAAGTAATATCATACGAAAGTAACGTGATTCCCAGGTTATTTGTAGGGGTGAGGAAATCGTCGCACAACATCAACCCGTCTAATTGTGACTGCCCATGCCAAATCCTATACCTTTTCTCCCGGCCTGGCGTCATGATGTTTCGTTTATGGTTGAGTTTCAATTTTTCTCCTAAGGCGACCATAAAAAAGTAGTATTTTTTGTTTACCTTATTAGGCTAAAACTCAAAAGACTGGATTTAGACGCCTACAATTGTCATGGGTCAAGTGTAATCTCTTACGCGGCGAGCATTTATGCTAAGTGACAAAGAAAATACACGGTGGGCTATAGCATGACGTAGAGTAGTTTTTCCTCTTTTCTGTTTAACGCAATGCCTTATATTTTTTTCCCTTTATTCTCAGAACCGTAAATTTACTTCACAGATAGCCAAGAAATGTTTTCTAAATCAATAACCCAGTTTAGTTTCAGTTTTGAATTTACATTTTACCTAAGAGAGACAAATGTGCCCCCCCCCCTTTTGACGGTTTCAGACCGGTCAAGGCAACCTCCTAGGGTCACACCCGGGATGTTTATGGTTTGCTTTGCGCAATTTTAATTTTATTTTTTTGTTATTATTGTTTATCGTTTTTTTTTCTTTTTTTCTCCGTTTATTTAGATCAACTGATTTTTGATGATGAAATTATCCACACTCGTAGGGCTTTAGATAGAGAAATAGCTATTCGAGCAATTTCTCCACTTTTTAATACCTCTGTAAATTTTTCAAATGTAATTCTTCCTGATTGGACTGACTTTCGACTGGCCATGGAGAAATTGAATCAGTCAATCGCGAACGAACCAAAATTTCATGAAATATTTTTGTCCCATTTTCCCGTTACTGTTATCCTATTACTAATTTGGAACTTCATTTTAACTGTTTATTTATGCTATACGTCAGGCGTATGCAAGCACAAACCAACCTTGACTAGTGAGCGTTAACAATGCGTCACTATGTCGCCTTGATTTGTTCATCCATTTTATTATGTATCTTTCGTAATTAATGATTTTAACGTCATTGGAGCCATGTCATTTACGCTTTTATTATATCTTAATTATCCCGAATTTTACTTGTGGCTAGGTTCGTTTTAACAGTTGTGACGTTACCAAATTTTGGGTTAATTATTTTTTTTCGTCTGTTCCTCATTTTTTACAATGCTTTGACATTTCTGACACGATATTAATGGATTTCGTCGGGTTACTTTTCTGATACCAGGGGATATATTTTATACCATCTACATATTACTTTTATATATTTATCAATATTTAATCCTAGATATTTTCGTTTATTTTATTGTATATTGATCATGTGCCAACAAAGGGCATTTAGTGTCATGTCATAACCTTAGTTTATGTGCATATTATTTTATATTTTGGGAGAAGCCAGGGGCTATATATATAATTTAGTCAATATATACAATGATGAAGTCATATTTTCATTTTAATGGTGTTCCAGTGTTAAGGCGCCACAGTACATTTTCCGCCTTTTATTTTATTTAGCCTTCATTCAAACTTTGTTTTATAATTTATATCACTTATTGGGCAGTTTATTTTTTTAGTTTATTTATCTCTACTCATGATTTTCACTTGCCTATAAAAGACGATTACTTTACACATTTTTTATATATTTTAAATATCGACTGACTGAGAGCAATGTAGTCTTTCCAATGTCCTACCTGTTTCCTACCCTGTTCGGAAATTCCACGAGTTCAAAGAATTTCGAAAGTAGTCCAGCGACTTTTTTTGAGGCCGGAAGAAGAACGCATTCCAGCCTCCTTTGGATTTCAGCGGTGTATGTCACTTAGGGCATTGCATGTAGGTATGGAAAAAAAAATATTTTTAAAATTATATGGTGCACCCCTCCTATGTTGTTTCTACTGGCAAAATATGAATGCATACCAAATTTTAGGTCATTTGGTGATGTTTTGACCCCCGCCCAACACGATTAACTGATTTAGTTTATTAACCATTGTTTTCCTACACTAAAATCATGACAAAAATGTTTGCAATGTAAGACAGTTTATTATACAGAGAAGACAAACTTCATATATACTAACTAACAAGTATGGTAATAGTGAACACACAATCATATGAAATAACTTTACTGGATTTATGGTTTTATGGAGGAGAGTGCTGTTAAGTTCTTTAATGTCTCTTTTTGAAAGTTGGGAATTTTTTTGCGGTGATATTCGACCACTTGCAAAAGAACTGTTTTTGTGTTTCATCATTGGTAACACTAGTTGAGAAGTCTTGGATTAGTTTCACAGCCCGTTCCGACAGATCATTCACCACTTTGACATTCCGCACATATGTCTCAGCTTCTTGGTAATTGGGAACATTATGCCATTCACTAACAGGTTTTCTTAGCCAGTCGCCGCCAATTCCCATACTGTGAAACAAGAACCAGGATTTAGGCCCAATAAGGGATGATAGTTTTGTACTGTGGCTAAGAATAGGAAAAGTTGGATGGCCCCTTTCAAACTCTTTTGGTCGAGGAATTCGGAGCAATGTTCGAGCAATCTGCTGCCGTTCTGAAGAGGAAAGTCTGTTTGAAAATAGAGAGAACACAGCACATTCTTCGGTTAAGTACCAGAAGTGCCTTTCCATGGCTTTTATGGCTGCATTTGCACCTTGAGGATCATGCTTGCAATACTTGTTCAAGTCATGCCATAGCTTGAGATCATTATACACTGCATCGGCACCAATGGATGAAGAGAGCCAGTTTTCAACATAGAATAGTGCATTAAATTTGCATAGTGCTTCCAGTTTACTGATCATGTCCTTGTCATATCCTGCTTGAGCACTGAAAGCAAACATCTTTGCAGGATACAAAATGGATGGCATCCATCGAGCTTGATGTGCTGCTCCTGGTTTCAGCCAGTGTATTCCTCTTTCAGGTGTCTCACCCAGAAGTATCAACATCAATTCAGCACACTCCCGAAAGTCAGCGCGAGGTAGCAAGTTCTTTCTATTTGGAGTAGAAAGTATTCTCTTCAGTGATTGTATAGAATTTTCCATAGTGAGTTTCAAACTCCTGTCTTTGATTTCTAGGATGTTAAAACCAGCTTCTGTGTTAATAGTTGACCAAATAGAGTCTCTGAATTGAATGAAATTGGTGTTTTCAGGACCTGATGTTGCACCAAACAATTCTTTGTGAACTGAACTCAGAATTCTTTCAAATATGTGATGCCGACAAGCCAGCATAAACAACTTCTTGTCAAAGAGGTTTTCCAGCCTAACACAAGCTCCAATTTTCCATCCTGAGTTTGAAGCTGTAGTGTCAAAAACAAGGGATCTCACATTATCTGAAATCTCCCACTCGTTTGCTAGGGCAAACATAGCGCTTGCTTGTTCTTCACCTGTTGTGTTTGTAATTACAGGGATACCAAGAACTTTGCCTTCTTCATGGCATACCAGATACCAAAATCGCTAGTCTTTCTTTGTTTTCTTTTTTGAAGTCTGGAACCAGCTTACCATCCCAATGTAGTGTTGAGAGCTTCGGTGCTGTGAATGTAGCCTTAATTGCTTGCGCTGATGATTTCCTAACTTCCTTACCTGCTGTCCAAGTGCTTTTAATTGAAAGAGTTGCTTTTTTCAGTGGAACTCCACCTTCTGTAAGAATTGCTCCCATGAATGCTGTTCGTTGACCAGCTGATAGATTAAGCCTGTCTCCCATGGTTGATATAATTTTGCTTGTAAATGGATTTCTTGGTAGATTTAACCTCCTGAGACCCATGAGTTTGTGGGATTACTTTTTTCAGTAAATTTGTGTTATGCACATTAATTGAGCACCAACTTGAAGGAAAATATCAACCTTGTGTGAAATTTTTGTTGCGCGTGGGCAGAATGAGGTGTCGAGTATTCTCTACATTGGGCTTCAAGGTGTAACAAATGAAACACTTTAATATATTAAACTCAAGACACGTTTTTACTTTTCTTAAGAGTCTGACTTAATATTTTGTTCTACACATTGCTGTATGCAATAAAATATTGAAGTCCAATATAATGATTGTGGTGGAAAATATTTTTTCATTAATTATTCATATACAGGGTGGACCAAAAGTCACGAAGAGGTTATAACTGTGAATAACATTTTTATTGATCATTAGTTTCCAAGAGATTTCACAAACTTGAAGACCAAGGATGGGAGATTGTTTACACTTATGTGTGGAATATAATCTCAGGTAGGTGCCCGCCATTATGGGACTCACAGATACGGGCCCTGTGTAGCATATGATGATGACAGGGGTCAACACTTATGGTCCAAGTGCTCGTATTTCTGCACGAATATTGTCCTTGAGCTGTTGTAATGTTTGTGGTTTGTTCACATACACTTTGTCCTTCAGAAAGCCCCAAAGAAAATAATCAAGCGGAGTGAGGTCAGGCGAACGGGAGGGCCAGTTGATGTCAGTGTTTCTCGAGATGATGCGATGGCCGAAAATGGTACTTAGAAGCCCAATTGAGGCACGTAAGGAGAAAAAGAATAATTAATCACCAAACACAATATCACGAATTGTACACTTAAATCATGTGCTACAGAGGGGCCGTATCTGTGAGGCCCATAATGGCGGACACCTACCTGAGATTATATTCCATACATAAGTGTAAACAATCTCCCATCCTTGGTCTTCAAGTCTGTGAAATCTCATTGGATACTAATGATCAATAAAAATGTTATTCACAGTTATAACCCCTTCGTGACTTTTGGCCCACCCTGTACATTTGAATTATTTACAAAATGTTATTTTTTTATTAATTTAATTTAATTAATTTTTTATCAAATATTAAACCTTTATACTGAATGTCACAAATTGAATGCTTTTAATTCTTTTAGTGAAACATGAGGAAACAGTTTCGATCAACCCGCAAACACAAGAAAATCTTGCATTTTACACATCTTGTTCGAAAAAAGCCCTTACATCCTGGTCTCCTACATCTTGTATAGTATTTCATATCTATGACTTATGGAAGATGCACTCCTCCCCTAAGTCTTGCTGGTGAACAAGGAATGGGAACTTTTGTTTTCTCCTTTTGACAATTGATTCTTCATTGGCATTGTTTCTCTCTTCATTAGCTTCCTGCATTTCACTTCCTTCATATAGTAGATTCTCTGCAATTGATATTTTGAAATGAAAGGAACTTGCGAATGTTCTTGGTTGGAATGCCATTCAATAAACATTCTCTTCTGTAACAGAACCATGCATTGGCTACTGCTAAGTCCATAACACCAAAAAAATTAGTGTTCATTTCTGGAAGAGTTAAATGCAATTCTTCATATGATCCCATCTAAAGAAGAAAATGGCAACACTGCTATGATCTGTGAGAAAAATGGCAACACTGCTATAGAACCTATACAAGTCATGTAGAATATTAACACTATTTTCATACATAAATCTACATAAAAAAAATTAGGGTTCATTTCTGGAAGAGTTAAATCCAATTCTTCACATGATTCCATCTAAAAATTTAGAAAGTGATTTTTTTTCACCATCATGAAATTTACACATTACGGCCGAATGTACAGAAGCTTCTACATCGGCAAAAAACTGCCCCTGCAAACGAAGAATCTGAGAGCACTGACGAAAAAATACATCTAAGTAAATGGGTAGTTATTACTCTTTCCCCTAAAGAGGATTGATGATAATCTCTAAACTTTTACTATTCAAAAACACATACATACCTGCAGACAATGTGCGCTTTACCTCCTTAGTAGTGGACGCCATCTTGGAATAAAAAACAAGCATCGAAAAGTTCACAATTCTTGCTCCATCTGTCGTTGGGACCAGAGTTTAGAATGTCAAGAATATTCTACAGCGGTTTTCAACACAGACACACGCCCCATTCTTCGCATATGCAGAAAACCGTTATGTAGAGACCTCTCTACACAGGGCGTCAGGAGGTTAAAGCAATTGACGAACTTTTTCTACGAAGTGTCGTACCTGTACCTGTTGCACCACTGCTAGTTGAAGGGAATAGAAACTCAGGATCTTGAATTGCATCAGGTTCAGCATCAAAGCCATCCGAATCACTTGAATCAAGGCTACCAACTTTATCAAATTCTAGGCTAGTACTTGTGTTTATGTTTGTCTTGGTTGAAGCTTCCTCTTGGCGACGCTTCTCCCTCACAGCACGCTCAATTTCTTTTTCGTTATGAGATAATTTCCTCATAACTTTTGCAAAGTATGTCTTATCAAAAACACCTAACTCCATTTTTCGACATGACCTTTGATCTTCTAAGAATTGCACATCTTCCAGAATCATTTTCCTAGTCCTACATCTGTCATGTTCTATAATAGAAATAGCATTGTCATGTGCTATGTCAAAGAGTAGAAGAAGAGATTTGAGAAAGCTTTCACTCTCAGCTGGGAAGTTCTTCCTTGTTTTGTGTTTCCGAAGATTTTCGTATTGCACAATTAATTTATTGAGTTTTACTTTGGAATGTCCCGCTCTGACAGGCATCACTGGAATGCCAGAAAGCTCCCAAAACTTTTCTGCCTTCAGGATAACGAATTTTATAACATCATCCCTTTTATCTTCCTGCATGGGTCCACGATTGAGAAAAACAAAGTAGCGAAGCACATCCCCATTGGTGGGCAGTTGAGATCCTTTTTTCGGGGTCAAATCTTGCAGTAAATTACTTAAGAGCCACGCTTCAGACACTTCTCTATCATCCTTTCTAAGTACCGGGCGGTTTGGTGTGGATGAAATTGAAGGAACTGCTTCATGAGGTGGTTCTTTTCCCATATTGACACTCATATCTGCCTTGGTTACAACCTATAACAGAAAAATATAATAGGTTACAACTTGTTGTCATGTTGTTAATGTCCGTAAAATGAACAAAGTATATAAAATTACAAACAACAGATCAGACAACTATTTTTGAGGTGGGCGGGGGTCAAAACATGGCCTACAGACCTGAAAATTTGCAGGCGATTATGTTTCAATAATAGTAACAATATGGCAGGGGTGCACAAGAAACTTTCGAAAAAAATTTTTTTGCAATGGTCTAATGTCACTGGTGTGAGAGCTGAAATCGCCAGGGATTTTCACCCCAAGACGCCCCTGCTGCTGTTATGCATCTTCAATAATCACAATCAGAACGACCTATCCCCTTTTTGGTCGTCTCCGCCCCTGTTCCTATTATCTACCACCAATTGGGACCAGCGTAGCAGCAACAAAAATCCTATCCCAAGTGACATCCCAGGATCGGAACATCGTCAGAAACATCAGAAGAAATTTCATCTTACAGAGCAACCCCTCCCCACGACTCTAACCCCTTTAAGAAGAAGCATGAGCATCTTTCATGTACATCGCCCTTTTTTGCTCTGTAAGGCCAGGGAGTGTACTTCACGACATATTGGAACTTTCCAGGTACAGTCAACGACCCAAATGTGTTGAGACCCCCCCCCCTGTGGTTCAGCAACCTGCCAGGCCACCTGTGAACAGTTTCATCCTACCAGTGGCCATGTTGAGTGTTCCCCTTCTTGGAGTGATCGAGGCGTCGCAACCCCCGGACACCTTGCATACTGTATGCAATGGCACGGTACACCTTCCGTTTTCGCATGCAACCAGCGTACGAAATGTGTCGCCATACGATGTGTGCCGGAAATATGGAATGGCGTCTGCTGTGAACTTTTTGGGGCCTATCATAAATACCCCCCCAGTGTACGCCATTGTACAACGCATATTTTGGGACTTGGAAACTCTACTTGGAGTAGCTCTCCATGGATTACCCTGTGTTCGCCCGCCCCACGGCCAACGTCTTTTCATCTGACCTGTGCTGAACAGTATTCCTGAACTTTCCACACCGGGATTCGAACCCGGTCCCCCAGTGCAATTGTGATCGGTCAAGGACCGTGTATTTCCCGGAACAGTGCTTCGTACCCCAGGACTCCGGGGTTTGAGTGTATCTGGATTGCCCTGCCTTCTGATTTCTCAGGTTATAGTGTGCACACATAGTGTGCTACGAACGTCAATGGCAAGTGAAAATATACTGCTGGACAATGAAAACCGGACACTTTAATATTTGACATCTGAATTGCAATAACAGCTCGCAGGTATATTACAGAATGTTCGGCAGATCATGAAGTACCATATGCACCATTCATAGGCTCGGACTTTGTTTATGCATTCGTACTTAATTCAGTTTCTGCAACATTTAGTTAGCCCTTGTACCAGAGCTTTTATCGACCCATTGCGTTATCACAAAAAATGCAAGTGTCCGGTTTTTTTGTCCAGCAGTAATCTTCAACTATTTTTTTTATCTTCGTGTGGTTGTGCGTAGCCAATACTGCGTGTGTTGTTTATTTTATTGGCTTCAGTGCATCCATTTCAATGCCGCGCAGTCCATTGGAGATTGGTGTTTACCACGGTCCTTTTGCTTTCGCCTCGAACTGTCAACCTGACTGCGAGCATACGACCTCAAGGTTTCTCACGGCTTACATTTGGCGCTTAGTTAGCACTTGTTCAGAGGCCATTACTTATCTCCCCGAGTTGTTATGCGAAACGCAGAAGCCATTCGCATGTCTCGAGTTACGATCCAGTGTGTTGAACTTTCCGCTGACTCCACGGACCTGCGAACAACACTTGCTAACCCATGTTGACCAAACGTCAGCATTGTTGATTACACAAGACTCTTCCAGCGTGTGGCGAATGTAACCAAAATACTTTTTTATACCGTCAAGCTTTGACCTTCAATTTTGTTCAATTTAATTTTCGGTGAAGGGTTTTCAACTTTTATTATATTATTTTATGTAACCTTTTTTTTCATGTAATAAACTACCTTTTAAATTTTGGTGAATGGCAGAATGTTCAATTTAAACTTTTAATGATTACAATTTCAATTTTAGAAATTGTCTCGCAAGAGGGGGTGTCGTAGCATCTGCTCAGAAATGTGTAGGGTAAGCCTTTCACAGGAAATGGTAAGAACACTGGCCTTTGGCGAGAGGTGACGAGAGGCGAAGCGAGGGTTTAAATAGGTGCGCATGAGAGCGACATGAGGTATTTTTTAATCTGGAATCATCGGAGAAGCAGGAGCTACTGGTCTTATTTCTAAACCAAACAGGGTAAGCTAGTCTACACCCCATTCTGCCATTCGCATTACTCACTTCAGTCTAAACCGAATCATGAGTCTATTTTAATGATAAGTTAGATATTTGTACCTGCCCGTTCAGGGCTGTCTCTACCATTAACAAGTATTAATCGGGAGGGGCAAGTTACATCCCTATTTTAAGATCCCCGCGTTCATGTTGGAACGCTACGATATAACATATGGTAGTGGTGCCTAATTGATGTACCTTATAGTACCGTAATTTCATTTACTGGTTGCAACAGGACAATATGTTGCAGAAAATTAATTGTTCTTATTTTGTGCGGCATCGTTATTTTACATTTTGATGTGACGTGGGTGGAATGTTGGCATACATTTCCCAGGTGTATCAAATATATTTTGCAGTAGTATTTTATTTCGCGATTGCTAAGCTTAAGGAATGTTGCAAAAAATATCAGCTCTAATTCTTACAAAGTACGTGGAACAATGTAATTAACAATAAGTAGGAAAATGGCACGAAGTATTAAATTCTTAATTTCATCGTAGCAACAATACATACGTATTTCACTATCCCCCAGATTTGTTCCAATTGCCCTTAATGTTCATACCCAATAATATTAATAACATACTAACATGACGTACTTACTCGAAATACGACTGAAACGAAGTGGGCTTGCAATTCTTCTTTCTTCAAAACCTTCCTCCGCAACAGCTGATAGTGTCCATCTTGAAAATCTGCAGCCGTGAACGAACTCGGTAGGTGCCTGGCTTGTGAGTGGGTTCCACTCGTTTTCTGTTAGCGCGTCCGTAACCGTATTCGTTAACGAAGAGTGGAGACTACACTAAATGGCATTCGTTAGCCTTTCTTGACAAAAACGTCACGAACTCGTTAGACCTTAACGTGTTGACAGTTCAAGACTAAGGCCCCAGCTTCGAACAGCTGTTACTCTACGCTAGTGATGGGTCGTTCGTGAACGAGTCGTTCAAAAGTAACGACTCTCTCTTGTGAGCGGTGAACGACTCTTTCACCAGAATTGAACGACACGTTCAAAGAGTCGTATGTGTGCCACGACTCCTCCGCCCGCCAATCAACTATTATTCCCTCTCCTTTCCATGAATTTTGGGAGGAAGGCGCATGCGCAAGTGTATACTCGCCTGGCGGCCGGAATTTTTGAAAGAAAGCAAGTCGATACTGCGGGCAGCAAATGGGGTCTGGAGAGGAGAGGGAGGGGGGCTCCTCTCTGTTCCTTTTCCCTACCCCTAGTTGAGTGAAGCTGGCTGAAAAGTGCGGTGTACGATGAGAGGGGAAGGAGTCGACTCTTTGAAGGAAGGAAAGAGTCGACTCGCTAGCTCGCGAGTGTTGTTTGCAGAGAGAGAGCGCGCAACCCCAGGCCATGATGGGCAACGAAGAACAGCCAACAAATTTGTCCTGTAGTTTCAAATTCGGCCAAACCATTGCGTTTCTTCGCCGGAAGTCAAGCCCCTGGAAGCCTATACCCAGTTATGATGTCCAGACAAAATTTGCGCTAAAATTACAAGAAATTAAATGTTAGTAAAAAATATTAGGGGAGTCTTGTGAAAATTTTGGGAAGGTGTTAGGCAGAGACCTCTTGATTACAATATTCCGATTAGCCTATTTTGAGTTGTTATTGTTTAAGTCCGCTTTATGTGCAGATAGGATAGTTGGGACTGGACCTACAGTTTAAAGTGGGATCCAAACCTCCACTTTGTATTGAACACGGTACCCCTTGATTACCGGTGACGTTATCACTACGCCATCGGGGAGACCCGATTAGCCTATTGGAGCATAAAAGTGGACTTATAACAATTTTTGCCACACAAACCATTTTAATACATGACAGCGTTAACCACTATGCTATTAGGGTGAATCAGAAAAAAATTGTTGAATTGACACTCAATTCCGGGATTCCTCTTAGCGCAGTGTTCTAACCACTCCTCCACAGAGGCGACTGAAATTGTGGGAAGTGAATCAGTTTCACAAGTAGCAGGACATTACATTACAAAATCGCAATGAAAACAGGGCCAACCCTTCCAAAGTTGGTGAGATGATGAGAGACACTCTGTGTAAAATCTACTGTCCGAGAATCTCGTCTCATTGGAGTAACGATACCGATTTATTCTTTAGAAATCGATAAGCGAACAAGACCAGACAGGTGTTTTTAACTTGAAATCAAATCGCGAAAAAGATATGCATTCTCATTCATCTTGTCTCACCACGATACCCGATCGAGTTGCTCTTCCGCTTCGTGCACATGTAAACCTTTTAATTTACACATTCAATTTTATTTATCCAAGAAAACAAATCTGTTAACATGAGAATGAACAGAAGGAATAAGCTACTAGTTATTTTCCCATTAAGGAACAAACATTTTTCAAAATGCTATAATTTCTTATAAATTAGCATGCAGTAATTATGTTTTATAATTTATTAATTCAATTTTAATATTTTAACTGCCTAACACGCTGTGTTGTATTTTATGCATCTTTTACACCTAATTACTTACTATTGACAGCGAGTATGAATGAATTTTACGTACAGATAGGCTAATCGGGAATGGATCTACAGTTTAAAGTGGGATCCACCAGGTATCGTTACAAGGCAAGGACGGAGGATTAGAGTAATTGACAGGAGGTTAAATACAGATTACCACTCATCTCTGGGCAGTCGTTCGAACCCAGAACTTTCGGTGTCAATAGGCTTACTTTGAGGAGGGCGACACCACTTATCTGTCACTTCAAGATTATTTCAAGCTGTTCAACATAGAAACCAAGAAACAAAGAACATGCACCATGGAGTTTGTTTTATTTATGTTATTCAGCCATCCTTTCATTCCTTGTTAAATCCTGGTAAGGAAATCGCTTCCTGTCTCGGATTCGATCCTCGGTGAAGGCACCTTGCCCAGTGATTTAGACCCCAGTTTAAAATGTAGCTTCAATCCCGATTAGACTATCTGAGCATAAAGTGAACTTTAAACATTGTCTGACAAAATCGTTTTCATAGGACGTGAAATATTTCATTAACATTAACGTGTAAATATTTTACTAATGAAAACAGCATTAAAGAATAAATATAGAAGTTTAATCATAAATTTCATCGTACATGATACTGCAAAAAAGCTTTTATTGAATGACTGCAGAATTAGGAACAACTACGTAAGATGGACGTGGGTCATGTTCACGAGTGATATAAACAGCTGTTGGCCATCTGCGGTGAGCTTAGGTGTTAAGGTGTTTTACTAGTAGAAAGCAACATTAAAAAAAATACATACGTATAATTTGGTCTACTTTATAGAAATTCGATCATACATTATGATATTGGCAGAAACTTATATTGAATGACTGTGGAACAACAAACAGCTATCTGGGATGGACATGGACAATGTTCAAGAGCGATATAAATTTCTTAAACACAGCTGTTAGCCATTCGCGGAGAGCGAGCGGGTAGAACCAGTCTGCTGGCGAGACTGTCGCCGCCGCGCCTTGTGTAAGAGAGCTCGCGACTCGTGAACGAACGATGAGTGAGGAGAAGAGTCGCTAAGGCGAGCGAGTCGTTAAGGTGCTCCACGACTCTTCGTGCCGTCTCGAGAGTCGTGACCGATGAGGGAGGAGAAGAGTCGCTAAGGCGAGCGAGTCGTTAAGGTGCTCCATGACTCTGATTGCCGTCTCGAGAGTCGTGAACGAACGGCAGGAGAAGAGTCGTGGCGCTGTGCTGTGACTTTTCGAGCTACCAGGAGAGTCGTGAATGAATGATGGGGAAAGAGTCGTGGGACTGTGCTATGACTCTTCGTGCTGTTTAAAGAGTCGGCAAGCATGTGTCGCAGCTCAGATCTGGAGTGCATTTTGTTGACTCGCTTTCTCACATTTGTTGCGATATTAAAACCAGTGATCGAATGCAAAATAGGAAGAATGTGTAAATGCACGTTATTACTAATGAAAGGTTGATATAGCATTTCTGTGCATGCTATCGTACTGCATAATTTGCATTATCCGCAGCATGAAATGCAAACTGAAACAAGATACAAATATAGAAAATCTCACTCATGAGGCAGAGTAATGAAAACAAGTATGTGCAATAAATTTTGTTTGTGTGTGTGTGTTTACTGTTTACACATATATGTATATCCACACACACACAGACTTGTATTTGTATTTTTCTTATTTATGCCGCTTTTCTTCCAATTTTAAGTAATCGCGAAGATGAGGATGATGCGATGATACAGATGAAGGGACACTCGTAAAGAATATCCTTGCCCAGACCGGGACTAGAACCCGGGAACTTCTGTGGCAAGATCAAATGTCGATTACTTCAGAATCTTGGCCATCTAGTCGGCTACACGCACACACACACACACATACACAAAAATGCAATACAATTTATTAATCTTGAAGGACAGAGGCTGATACGTTCTGTTGTGTTCGTTTATTTAAATACAATCATCTGCTTCAACACCTCCTACCCCACTTCCCCCTCTTCAGGCATGTGTTTCGAGAAAAAGAAGTTTGACGACTCTTCTCAGTGAGCGAGCGCTCATGAGTCGACTCACACAAATGAACGGCCTGAACCCATCACTACTCTACGCGTCTGTTTATTCGATGATGACGTAATTTGCCGGAAGTCTCCGCTAGAGGGCAGTGTGGCGACATCTGCATGGGCTTAGTTGTTCCGAGAGAACGAAATCAGACTTGGGCCGTGTCCGAAAGGTGCAAGACAATACTTGAAGTGAGCATACTTCGAGAATGGTCTCGCAGTGCGGTCTTGAAGTCGTAGGCTGCAAGTGAAGATCTTTCGAACTGCACTTCGACTGCAGCGCCAAATACGATCAGTAGATATAGACGGTGTTAAAGGCGGAGCTACTGCGGAGCATGCGCACTCGTCTGATCCCCCTCGAACATCTGGTTACGCTTACGATGCTATGGGCGTTAATATGAAAGGGCAAAGTGGAGATTATTTTACAAGGAAATAGGGTGTCAGCTGTGTAGCATATGGTTGCGCAGTTCGATTGGGAACAAATTTATTGAGTCAAGTATCTCTTCGTAGGTTTCCGAAGGACGTAGAGAGACGAAACCTGTTGATACAACCAGAATGAGAAAGGATTGGTACCCGGAAAGGATTTTTACGACTTGCATTTTGTTACAAGCATGTTGAACGTCTATCTGCGTATTGTGTTGTGGTGAAAAGCATGCATCTTAGTGACGTTTCAAACCGAAGCGACACGCGACAGCAGTGTTTCATACCGCAGTGACAAGCGACACAGGCCCATTTAGTCTATAAATAAGCATTTATCGATCATGGGAAATCAAGTCTCAGGCGACACAATAAACGCCATTGGGAATCTGAGCGTTACGTGCAGCTTGTCGTGTCGCTTCGGTTAGAAAAATGTCATTGATCACTGAGGATTCACTTTTAAGTGGCACAGAGATTACACACCGAAGCGACAAACAACGGGTATGGATGTCCGCAGGATTTTTTTTTCAGGGTGGGGCAAGGAAGGTATTTTTTTCCAGGGGGGCAAACAAGGCACATTTTCTCCAAAAATAGTGTTGTTCCCTAAAAAAAATAATTGAGAAAACAGTCCAGTCCAAGCGACACGTGCATTTTCTCGTGGCGAATTGCTTCGAAAGGAAGCTTTCAGACTGCAGCGATACGTGTCTCTTGGAAACCAACATTAAAAAATAAACAACACCTTCCGAATTAAAGCAACACGACAAATTGCAGGTGTTGCTTGTCGCTTTCATGTTGCTCGGACTGGGCCATTTTCTCAATACCGTGCATTGTTTTGCGAAGGCCTGTTATTTGTTCAAGCGTGACTGGTACATGGTTTGCTTTAGATCAAATGCTTCTGTGCGTAATCCCGATATCGCTTGTCGCTTCAGTCTGAAAACTCCCTTGTTGCTTGAAGTAAATTCGTGCAAGTGAAAGTGGCATGCGATATCATAGGTTTTCCCTAAATCCCTCAGGCGGAGAGGCGACGTTGAGAGCACATATATTTACTAGCATTTGTTAGGGGAAGGTGGGGGAATGGCGCTCAGCGGGCAATGGCGCTCACCCCTCTGTAGTCGTTACGAAGGGTGTTATTGAAGAGTAACCTGTGCTGACATCTATAACCCAGTACTACGAGGCACCAAACAAAAGGCGGCACATGTGGAGTTGACTTTTAAGAAGCAGGGTGCGAAAAACGAATTCGTCATATTTTCTTATAAAATTGGGAAGGAAAAAAGTGCAAGGTAAGTAGACGGAACGTTTAAGCTAGAGTCTTGAAAATTTTACAGATATAATAATAGTATCTCCTGTTTATTTCTTAATTATTATAAAGTAAACATTTGAGGTTCTTCATGAGACGAGAAACAAATAGCATAATATGGCGCCTATCGGGTAATGACGCTCACGCTGTTTGTGATGGGAACATGAAGGGTGTCATGGTATCTAGTGACATATGAAACGCAGTTCGATATAAATTATTTTTGTTTATTGATTCATTGTATGTTCAAATATAAAAGTGTGAGGTTTGATTTATTTTGTGGATAAATTTGTATCCGAGCCAGACGTCGGGAGTTGGGAGACGTATTTTTCCTGAGTGACAGCCGCACCAACACGGAGAAAAGGAAGTATTATTTTCGTCGGGACGGGTCTTGAAGTCACAGCGGGTGGGCGAACCCATTTTTCACGGATGACCAGGAAAATCAGCTGGACCCCAAGCCTGCAAGGATCGAGCACGCCCTGGCGACCGCGTTTCAAGACAATGGACAGAGGTCATTCCCATCTCCTCGGAACCGAAGCCAAGCCACTTTAGCGTGCTTTTCAACGGACGAATTTGAACCTCTTATAAATACGCAGTACTACGATTCCAGACACAGTTTTGACCCGGATTTCATAGAGAGAGCATCTCCGTGCTACACTTTCGCGTGATTATTGTTTTGTGTCCGTTTACTTCGTTTCCTTACGTACCGTGAGCGAATTCCAGATAGAGAGTTACCAGTGTGCGCCTTATTTTGGTGAAGTATTACGCGGTGATTTGTTTTTGCCAAGCATGGACTACATAATAATGGAGGGCTAAAGGAGATAGAGAAGGGAGGCGTCGCCTACCCGGCACCCGCAACGATGCGCTGCTACCATCCGGTGAAGCCAGCCAGCCAGCGCCAAAAACGACGCCAAAGCCCGAAGGACGTTTCCAGATCGACGTTCCAACCGAAGCCCGTTACCAGAGAGAGAGAGAGAAGGACGACTCCAGATCGACGTTCCAACCGAAGCCCGTTACCAGAGAGAGAGAGAGAGAAGGACGACTCCAGAACGACGCCCAATCGAAGCCCGGGAAAGAGAGAGATGATTCCAGATCGACGTCCAATTGATGCCCGACGCTAGAGAGATTCCGGAACGGCACGTGACCACGTACACCGGACGCTAGTGACAAGAGGAACGCCCGAAGTACTGAGGAGGTGCAAGTACACCATATCGTCGCAATTATTCTTCGTCGCGATCGACCTCGGAGAACAATTTCGCCACAAAGGAACCGTGTGCAAGTCCCGCGTCCAGGAGAGACGAATGACCACGCAATGTAGCAGAGTCCGGTAGAGTATACTTCAGAGGGTCTATGTCCATGTAAACGTGCATTGTTAGTATCAACACCGTACTGTTAACGCCGAAGTCTCACTTATTTGCGAAGTGACTCAGGAACCCCGAACCTAACTTTCTTGTCTGATAATGTTTTTGGTATTGTTATAAAAAAGGGTCATTTCATGTTCAGATGTTCTAATTTAATTGTCTGCATTCAACACTCCATTTCATTACTTTAATATTTAGTGTAAATTGTCAAAGTGTGCTCCATTTCTTGTGTAACCGACCGCCCCGTCGCGCCATTTAATTTGTCAATAGTTGACTGATGAGTCCTTTTTAATTGTGGAAAGCGTAATTTATATTGCAAGGTCGTGCGCGTGAAAGTAGTATTATTTGTTGCATAGTGGTTATTAATGTAATTTTTGCTCGCGCCGACGATTGATTAGTGTATTCCGGCAGCTGGAGCCAATTAAGTTTTTGCATCACTATGTAATGATGTAGTTGTTCTCATTGGACGAGAGAGGCTTATGTGTATTACCCCCGTCCAAGAAACTAGTTAAATGTCGTGCTTACGACTGGATGCATACGTTCATTCGAACGAAAGATTTAACCACGCCGACCCAATTGTCTCAGTTAACCGCTTTCTGAGGACTGGCACATAAATTAATTTAAAAGAGCACAGGAGCTGGCAGACAAATACCCTAAATTCACATAAAGGTTTAAAACTAAAAAGGAATGATATGTTAATGAGATCCATGATTTGTATCTATACTTCACATGTAAAAATACCTCAAATGTGTGAAAGATAGATAGAGTGAATGAGTGAGAGATTGACGAGTCTTTGTAAACAGTTGTTGATTACCATATTTTTTTGTTGTTACAATATATATTCACTTTTTACCGTTCGTCAGTGTTGTTATTTGACGTTTTTCAGGTACCAGATATTATGGTATTAGTGTGTTATAGTAGTGGTATTTGACCTATTACTGGGGCGAGAAAGTACGAGCCTCCTCAGACTGATTTGGATATACTTAAAAGTATGTCAAGATGTCCATATGAGCTTATTGCTCAAGTGTGCTACTCTGTTGAATCCAAGCATTTAGTAAAAAAAGCCTTCATGGATTTCCTGAGAAAGTACGACCCCCCTTAGATAGGTTTGGCCATGTGTACAAAAGTTGCATCTGCCAAATTGTTGTCCATAAGCTTGTTAAAAATATGTCCCTCTTGGCACTTTTTTTGGCTACACTTAAAACTAAGCCAAGATGTTCATAAGAGCTTATTGCTTACACAGTAGTACACTGTAATATAAGCTTAAATACTTGTTCAAAATATTTTTGTACTATTATGTTAATATGTTGACCTGGAATGTGCTGAATATTTTAATTCAGGACCGGGCTCAACTCATATATCTAATACTAAAATAATGCATTGTGCAGAAGTCTTCTAGAATTGCTCTGTGACTTTCATTTCTTACATCATAAACATATGATTTTTCACCTATAAGAATAACACTACATATAGTGTCGGCAGGGAGTGTATCATGGAATTCACAGATAATTTTAATGTTTGTCCTTGTTTGTTATAATCCACTCATATTTAGAGTCAGGCAGATACACTAATTTATATCTGTCCCAGTTTGTTATACAAGATCAATACATGACACACGGTATTAGGTCGTTGTCTTTCTATGTACACCACGACATGCCTGTGCAGACACGCATTTGTGGTAGGTCAGTGCTTCTGTAGATCAATACTTATTCTACCTTTGTGCTAGTAGGCTATTAGCTTTACAACCTGTCATAATTTTATTAAGTATAGAGTTTTGATTTGAACCCCAATAAATCTTATATAATAAACCAACAACAAAAATGCCAAATCAGAAATATTGTAATCAATGCAATAAAAATATATCTAGCTCTAATTGGGCTAAGCACCAATGTAATTGTGATCCAGAAAAATGCAAAACATCCACAAAAATATGCCCAAAATGCCATAGAAAATATAGCATGGAATATTTCACATATAAACATATAGGTACTTGTTATGTACAGCCTTCTACTTCATCACAGCCATCTGGTCTAAAAAGGAAGCTTGAAACATCCGATAATGCTAGACCAACAAAGCAGCCACGCAATGCACCCATCCCTCAATTGTATACTCAATATCAAAAAGCAAATGGCACAAAATTTACACAGCCCCACATAACAGAAACTGTACCTGTATACTCAAATATAAACTCAGACAAAATACTAAGCAGGTTGATAGACCAATTGCTTATCAAACACTGAGTTTGCTGCTAAGGAATCGGGTTGGACCCTATGTGGATCTCCACACAAGTTTTATATTAATATTTCTGAATTCAGACCACTACAAGGTTCTACATATCTGCCATTACCTGCCAATATCAAAAACAAAAAAGGCGTGGTCAACCTAGAAAATAATAATAAAAAATGCTTCTTGTGGAGTATATTGGCAGCTTTGTTTCCAGTTTAAATAATCCAGAGCGAATAAGTTATTATAAACAGCATCAACATGATTTTGATGATGCTAGGGAGGACTTAGAATATCCAATGTCTGTTCAGAATATTGATAAATTTGAAAAAAAAAAGGCCAGAGATATCAATGGTAGGCCATTATCTATTAATGTATTTATTTGTTCTACTGGTCGTGGCAACTGCTTGATAGAACCTCTCAGAATCAGTACACTTGATGATGATTCTGCTGTCCCGATTGATCTGCTCTTAATTGGAGAGGATGGCACATACCATTTATACATGGGACCAGATGCCATCAAAGAATTTGCACATAAAATAGAAAATGAGTGCCGTTGCATAGCATCTAATGTATTATTAAAATCAAAACGTATGTTGCCTTTAACAGAGGATCAGATTGAAGATTTCAACAATGCAGAAAAATGCCCGGTATGTGATTCTGAATTTTCAGATACAAATATCAAGGTGTATCACCATTCTCATACAGATGGTAAATTCAAAATGGCCCTGTGTGATAGCCTTAATATTAAGATCCAGAGACCAAAATTTGTCCCGATATTTTGTCACGGGGCATCCAATTATGATTTTCATCATCTGATCAGGTACGAGGGGTTTGACAAGCAGAATTTAAATATTTTAGCAGAAAATGATGAGAAATATATAGCTATTAGCAAAATAATTAGTGTTAATGGCAGGCCTATTTACCTAAGATTTCTAGATTCATACAGAATTCTGTCGGCTAGCCTGGCTACTCTGGCCAATCAATTATCTGATGACCAATTCAAAATCACATGTGCTATGTTTCCAAATCAGGACCTGAAATTAATTAGGCGTAAGGGTGTATACCCATATGACTATGTTACTGATTTTTCTAAATTTGATGAGTGTGCTCTGCCATCACAACAAGAGTTCTACAGTAAACTCAGGGCATCTGGAATCACTGATGATGATTATCACCATGCCCAGTTGATGTGGACCAACTTAAAATGCCAGGCACTTGGCGATTATCATAAGGCATACTTGAAACTTGATGTGACTCTCTTAGCCGATATACTTCAGGCATTTAGAAAATCATCGATGGAAAATTATAAGCTGGATCCAATCTATTTGTACAGTGCTCCGGGCATAGCATGGTCTACCATGTTTTTAAACACTAAAATGCAATTGGATCTGATCCAGGATCAGGATATGCATCTGTTTATGGAACAATGTATACGAGGAGGCATGGTGCAATGCTCTCAGAGATATTTCAGAGCCAACAACAAATATATTCCTGATTATGATCCAGCACGGCCATCAAACTATATACTTTATGTGGATGCCAACAGCCTATATGGTCATGCTATGATGGATAAACTGCCATATGCAGGGCTTGAGTGGGTCGAAGATTTCAACATTGAAGATCTTCAGGACTTTGATGACAGTGACTATGGTCTATTCTTAGAGGTTGATCTGACAATTCCTGATAATTTACACAACCAGTTTTCTGATCTGCCCCCAATTCCTGAGGTCGAGTGTTCACCTGGCTCTAAACAGAAGAAACTACCCAGTCAACAAGGTAATGTTACCACAACGTTGTGGCAACGTTAGTCCCTAACATACCTAACGTTGTTGCAACGTTGAATGTATGTTGATACAACGTTGTGAAAACGTTGTGTCAACGTTTAAGGGTCATTTTTTGTAACGTTGCTGCAACGTTGGTTGAGAACATTGTCACAACATATACTGACCATTATGTAGCAACGTTAGGTATGTCAGGGGTTAACGTTGCCACAACTTTTTTGCAACATTACCTTGCTGCCTGTGTAATTTATGAATATAACAATGCATATTTAAAATATGGTTATTTCGCATGGTAAGCTATTAGCAATCTTGCCAAGCCATTTTTGTATATAATACATATGCATAATAGGAAAAACTCATGTTTGTAACGTCACAGTTTCTCTTTACATATTATAAAAACTTTTCCTGCTCCACCACAATAGGCAATTGTTAGTCTGGAGATTGTGATGAATTAACCAATCTCTAACTACACCTGGTAATTAGTTTCTTTTTGCAGTACTTAGCTCCTGGAATAAAAATATTTATCATGGGAGTTTCACTTGTATTCAACACATTTCATTTTCTGATCTTCCTTACAACTTCAATATTCACACATCTTTCGAAGGACGATAAAATACATTTTTTCACTAATTACAATCAAAAGTAGCTATCCTTTTTTGTGTTACCAAAAGTTATGTTTGTTTTGCATTTGAGTCGCACTGCCATCTAGTGTACGCTGTAGGAAATATAATGTTTGGTGGTCAGTGCACACACAAATTCAGATTAAACAAAACACTCCGATCTGACGCTTGTGGCGCTCATGGTGGTGATCATCCAAATTAAAGCGTATTCAGTGGAATGTTTTTGTAACATTGATGCAAGGTTATCACAACGTTGTTCCCCTACATACACCATTCATCATAAATACAACAAGCATACAACGTTGTGGCAACGTTATCACAACGTTGTTCCCCTACATACAACATTCATCATAAATACAACATTCATACAACGTTGTGGCAACGTTAGTGTGTTGACTGGGTAATGATGACTCTAAAACCAAAACAGGGTTATGTCATATACTACAAAAACCTCCAGTTCCTGATGCATCACGATGTTCAAGTGACCAAGGTTGGCAAAGTCTTGAGGTTTAAGCACTCAACATGGTTGAAGAAATACATCGATACAAACATCGAGCATCGAACACTTGCTGTAACCCAATTTGATAAGACCTTGTTAAAATTGATGGTCAATTCAGTGTATGGTAAAACCATAGAAAATGTTAGAAAACATACTGATGTTAAATTAGTTACTGACTCCAACCGGAGCAAAAAATTGGTAGCAAAGCCCAACTTCAATTACAGAAGAATTTATGATGACAATCTGGCACTCTTTAATATGAAAAAAAACAAAGATTAAGTTTGATAAGCCTATTTATGTAGGGGCTGTGATATTAGAATTGGCCAAATTACACATGCTAAAGCTCTATTATGGTGTGCTAAAGCCTTTTTATGGTGATCGTGTAAAACTGATGTACATGGACACAGATAGCGTTATCCTTGATATTCAGACAGAAGATGTCTATCAAGATATATCACAGCCTGCATTGCTTGAATATTTCGATACCAGTGAACATCCAAAGATTCAACCCTACAACAAAAAGGTGCCTGGTAAGTTAAAAGATGAGACACTTGGCGATGTTATTGTAGGATTTGCTGGGTTAAGGGCCAAAATATACAGCTTTGAAACATGTAGTAGTGCTGTTGTCAAAAAAGCCAAGGACATTGTTAGAGTAACTGTGGACAAAGAGCTCCAATTTAAAGATTATGAAGATTGTCTCAAATCATATAATACAATCAGAAGATCAGAATGCAGAATGCAGAGTGTGGATCACTTGTTGACTACAAATGTTACAGGAAAAAATTATCTGCACCCACATGAGGATAAGAGATGCATTTCATCATGTGGTATACATACTTTACCATGGGATCTTTGTGACTTGATAAGTGACAATCAATGCCCAATCACAGAGCATGATTTGAAATAAATAAACATGCCGATGAATTTATTTGGGTTCAAAAACAGGCTATTATGGACCTTCCAACACCAGCACCTTCTCCTGATTTACAATCTATGCTATCTAATCTAAGTGGTTTGTTAATTATTCATCTGAATAGCATACTTACAGATGTTGATGTTAATACGGGTAAAACATTGTACATATTTAACAATAACTTAAACCACTACCAGTTACCTGTAGGTGGTCAATTACAATTTATTACAACCCCCGAGGGCAATGTCAAGGTTTCAGTAGGCAGAAATATTTACAGAATTAAGCACTCAAACATGGTTTCTGGCACTGTATATACCGTCTCTGCCGGAGACTGTTTATATATTGAGGTCCCGGGACACTATGACAAGCTTATACCTCTTTTTATAGAATTAAGAATCAGATATTCTATAATAAATAACCGATAAAAAAAACACAATGCCTAATGATATATTTGGCCATACAAGGCGCGAAGATCACAGTGACGAGATTCTGATGCTTGATGTCAGAGTCAAAAAATTAAGAAGTGATTTACAAGCTCTACAAACTACACTCAATGGCAGTCTTCAACTAGCGATTACCAATTTACAATCACAATGCATGGACCCTCTTCTTAAAATTGACTCAGAACTCAAATTGCTGCTTCAAAAATATACTGACTTGGCCACATTAGATCATCTACAAAGTCTTGAAGAGGCCGTAGCAGCTCTTCAAACCAAATTTAAGACTCAGGCTACCAACTCTGAGCAATTGAAACAGCAACTAGAAGAGCAGATTGGTAGTGTCCAGACACAGCTCCAAACAATTGTCAAAAGCATAAAGTCGCAAGATGATTTTGATCTAGTGATTTCTACTTTAAAAGAACAGATTCAATCACTACAGATACCTAATGTGGACCCTCTGAACAATGTCATAGGCGAGGTTAAAGAAAAAATCGAGACACTTGAGAATTTTATGAACAACCTACCATCTTCGGATGCTCTGAGTGCTATTACTCGTAGTGTTGCCAACATCAAGCTACAACTAGAGACATATGAAGATTTTGGAAAAATTCAGAGTACCATAAGCCATCTTGAGGGTACCATAGCAACAGTACAAAGTGATCTGACAAATGTACAAGAAACTCTAGAATCTCGCTTACCTGGTATTGTAGACACCCTTGTCAGTGTCCAGCAACAGATCACCAAACTTGAAAACCTCAACACTGAATCAGAGCTATCTCATTTTCATCATTTGATCGATGATATCCAAACAAAGCTTGAAATTTTACAACAATCAACACCTATTCAGGCAGACATGGCCCTGCTCCAAGATGCTATGCGTAGTGTGGCTGATGCTACTGAGTTGGATGCTGTGAAATCAGCCCTGGAGTCTTTGCAGAATACTGTAGCCAATCTGCCTACATCACAGGAGCTGAAAAATATTAAAAGAGCCGTGAATCGCATACTGAAATCAGAAGATATCAAGAATATCCAGACAGAGATCAAACAGCTTACACAGACAGTGGCCACTCTACCAACTAATCAACATATTAGCGAACTTTATACTCTGTTTGAAGATATCAGAACCCAAGTCCATGATCTTACAGCCCAAAGTTCTAAATTGGCTGTTGTTGAAAATCTACAGCAAATTGTAGCCAACACCAAGCAACAGCTAGGGACCATAGAATCCAACCAAAGAAATGCTCTGTCTGTTTTTACCACGCAGCTTCAAGAGATTGTGCAACAATACAAAAAACTTGCTGTGGACATAAGAATCAAACCAGGCCACGACGAGATTGTTAGGACTATCAACGAGCATCTTGAATCTGTAATAAGTAGATTGCTTACAGCTGAAAAAGAAATAACTGGCCTAATCGAGAATCCTAAGCATACAGTAATCCTTGAATTGAACAGTATCCCCAACAAAGAATATGATTCACCATTTACAGCAGGTGGCAAACTGTATATGCTGTCCCCTGCACAATTTTATTACCAGTTTTTTGTTGGGGCACACTCACACCAATCAAGATCAAATATTGGTTCCAACCACAGGCTCACCACTACCCTACCTTATCAATAACCAATGCTGACAACAAACCAAAGGTCACCAGTGTAGAGTTAGAGGATTTTACAGACCCCGATACATTAGAGACAGCTTATGCTGAAGATGATGGTTCTCTTGAATATAATATACAAATAGGGGACAAGCTGTGTTTAGAAAATTCTGTGGTATCTGCTGCTGAACACCTCATAGCTGCAATATTCTTGTTTACATACTATGTCTAGACAAACCATTTTTGATGAACTACACAGACCAGCCGGACATAACTATAAGCGATTGTCAGTAGTCACAAAAAGGCATGAATGATCTGCGGCAGGCTGACTTGGTTGAGATGGCAAGTGGTAAGCTGAAAAACTTAGACAAGATCAACAAGGGCTACAAGTATCTACTCACTGTCATAGACACCTTTTCAAAATATGCCTGGGCTGTGCCGCTAAAATTCAAGACTGGAACATGTGTTTCAGAAGCCTTCAGGACAATCATCAATCAGAGTGGAATATCACCGAGCTATTTGCAAACAGATAATGGCAAAGAATTCTATAATTTGGTGTTCCAACAATTTATTAAAAGCCAGTAAATACAACATTACTCGAGTTACAGTGATCTCAAGGCCTCTATTGTAGAAAGATTCAACAGAACCCTAAAAAGTCATATGTATAAACAAATACCTTTCAAGGTAATTATAAATGGCTTACTATCCTACCAGAACTTCTAGATCGATATAACAACTCGGTCCATTCCACAATCAATATGAGGCCCTCTGAGGTAACTTCATCTGACGAGCAGCAATTGATCAAAACTGTTTACTATCCTAGATACCAACCAACAACCAGAAAAGCTAAATACAAGGTCGGTGATCAAGTAAGAATCAGCAAATATAAACATGTATTTGAAAAAGGCTTTACCAGAAACTGGAGCACTGAATTATTTACAGTGGTTCGAGTTATACCTGGGACCCGTAACACATATATAATAAAAGACCATCGCAGAGAAATTCTCAAAGGCCGATTCTATGAAGAAGAACTCAGCAAAACTAAACAGCCCTACACATATCTTATAGAAAAAATCATTCGCAGAAAAGGCAACAAGATACTGGTCAAATGGCTAGGTCTCCCAGAACACAGCTGGATCAAAGCAGACAAAGTGATACTATGAACACCTGGGATGTTATAAAGAGACTACCAGAGCCCGAACAGCAGACTAAGAAAAATTGCAAGCTGCTGCCTGATAATATTAGATGTCTTATTGTTGGGCCATCGGCTTGTGGTAAAACTACACTAATGGTTGATAATTTTTTATTGGCACCCAACTGGTTAGACTGGAAAAACAGGCACTTGTATGTCTTCTCTAAGAGCTTGGAACAATTAAAATATCAGCAGCTGATAAAGCTATATGATGGACTGGATATAGTCACTTTTGAATCAGATGTTAAGCCACTCAATGACTGTCTTGATAACTCTGTTGTTGTGTTTGATGATATTATATTGGATAACCAAAACAA
Source organism: Lepisma saccharinum (assembly GCF_977018435.1). Classification (NCBI taxonomy): domain Eukaryota; kingdom Metazoa; phylum Arthropoda; class Insecta; order Zygentoma; family Lepismatidae; genus Lepisma; species Lepisma saccharinum. The sequence goes on along the minus strand of NC_139238.1, from coordinate 62,263,564 downwards.
GGTTAGAAATTTTTTTTACACAGGGGCGACACAAAAACAGATTGTTTCTACCTGGCACAGACTTTTTCTAAAATACCAAAGCAGCTGATACGAGACAACAGCAATTTTATATGTGTGTTTCATCAAGACCATACCAACCTCAAACACATACATGATAAGTATGTAGGTGGGGACTTGAGCTACAATGATTTTTCTAAGTTTTGCAGTAGGTGCTAGAACCAGGACAGCTACGGGTTTGTCACAATTGATATGACAAGGAAACCCAATAGTGGTAAATACAGAAATAAAATCAACAATTTTCTAGACATTGAAACATATATAAATAACCACGAAAAGGCCAATCATTGATGATCTTAAATTAAGAGACTATCTTGTAAAAATATTTAAGGGATGGAAATCAGAGAACCGAGGTATTTATGAACAACACAAGCGCACAGAACAGCCTATTATTGATACTATTGGTGAACTAGGCAAAGATATCAAAACTATTACAGAGCAAAATCAAAATTTGATCACAGAGCTTGTACCAGTAGCTGCTAGGAACATATTAGATTATCCAATCACCCCACTTTCTAGTATTCATACACCTAGTCCTGTTCCTCCTCGAAGAATTGAAGCTGGTCAGGATCCTATTGAATTGGGCCTTCTTGCTCAAAAATATTTAAGCACACCTAAAGACAACAAAGACGAGTTCTTCGGTTTATATGCTGACACAGAGGTTGATGGTAGCATCATACATAAAATTGACAATTTCAGCGTAACATTTATGGGAGATGATCTAATAGTATATTCAGAATCTCATCTTGGAGAAAGAGGCAGTTTTGTTAAGTATCCTGGCACATCTGGATTGTGGGAAGTGATGACTCGTAAGCGGCCTGGCAGCTATACAGATCAAGACTATGAGCACTACAAAGAAATACTAATAAAATCAGATGCTCTATACCAGAACAATGATCCCACACAAAAAAGAGTCAAGTCTAGCAGTGGAGCAAAATACAACAACTTAATCAAGCCCATATGGACACAGATCAAGACTGGTAGCGGGATCAAACAGTACAACACCCTGCCTAAAGAATTTGTCTGGGTTGATGATGTCAGGAAACTTGTAGATAGGTTGCTGGTCATAGCTGGGGAAGAAAATGCTGGTAACCATAATTTTTACAATGAAAAGGTTGGAATTATGGATATGATAGCCACCAAATTGTCTAATTTTATAGTCAATGACACTAAGGGCATTGGATATCTTATAGAAATTATTAATACTCTACCCCCTAAATTTTAGAATATCTCTGAGGGTCGGGGGCTGGTTAATGACATCATAAACAAGCTGCCATTTGAGCTACACATACCAGGCTATCAGTATTGTGGTCCTGGTACCAAACTAGACCATAGACTAAACAGAGGTGACCCTCGTGTTAATCCCCTAGATGCTGCTTGTAGAGACCATGACATAGCATACAACACACATACCGATCTTGACAAGCGACATGTGACAGACAAAAAATTAGAAGAGGCTGCATTCGGTAGATTAGTAAGCAGAGATGCTTCTTTGGGTGAAAAAATAGCAGCATTAGGGACCATCATAGCTATGAACACCAAACAAAAACTAGGGTGGGGGTTGTAACAGACTAATAAACTGGTTACAACTTAATTGAGCTAGTCAATCCCAGAATATATGTATATATATATATATATATATATATATATATATATATATATATAATAAACCTACAATGAAAGCCAAGGGTGTTATGTATCAGATACCTTATGCAGGTCTTAAATCTCTTGGTACTATCGATAGTCTTCTAACCAAAAAGCAGCGCAAAAAGAAAAGCTCTTGTCTTGCCAAAGGCCATGGTATGAAGTTGTTACTTAGTACCACCCCCAATTAAGAAAATTACAGCAATCCAGAAAAAAATCACATGTGGGTGGCTTTATATTTAGTATCCCGGCCATCTTAGCAGCACTCGGTGCAGTTGGCAGCTTAGCAGGGGGATCGGCTGCTATAGCAAAAACAGTAATAGATGCCAAGAAGAATAAGGCCAAATTAGATGAACTAAGGTGCCATAATCTGGCCATAGAAAAACAAGGCAAAGGTCTTAAGAGAGCCATGAATAATTTAAAAAAAAACAAGCGCCGCTTACCAACCAAGATATTGAAGCTTTAATCGAACCACTGGGCATAAAAATTTTTAGAGGTGTATACATGTCTGATTCTTTACCAGAACAATCGCTCAAAAAAGAGTGTGGCATAGTCAATTTGGATAAGTACAAAAATCAGGGCACTCACTGGATCTGTTATCTTAAATATTTAAAAGATGAGGCATTTGTGTTTGATTCATTTGGAGGTGTTCCACCTGAAAATTTAGTAAAATATCTAAAATCAGCCAATCTTTATTACAATAATGAACGTGTTCAAAATTTCAAAGATGTTAATTGTGGACATCTGTGTTTATCTATTCTTAGATAACTGTCTCAATTAAATAAACCATCAATTGAAGATTTTCAAAAAGCCTTCTGGTATCTGAAACATCATGGGAGTATTCCATCTTACCAGCAAAAATTCAATATTGAAGCTCAGACTACATGATGATATAGTATATCCCAAAACAATAGCTCTCAGAGCATTCTACGGCATGTACTTGATCCCCAATATTACACACCACAACATCAAGATTGCAGTTGGTGACCAAAACATTGTCATCACTCCAGGGCAGTATAATCTGTCTACTCTAAATGCTCAGTTACCCAGAGGTATAGTGTTAACTCAAAATTCTGTCACTCACAGAGAAGAGATTGTGTCTGCTACAGAGACAATAGATCTGGGTACTATAGGAGAGCTATTAGGCTTCCAGAACAACACAAAACTTGAACCAGCCATCAAACACACTGCTATTAATATACTTAAATTCTTAGCCATAGAGTCTCTGAATATGCACTGTAATGTGGCCGATGGTATGATCACCAAATCAGATGGCATAGGCACTCGCAAACAAACTGGCATCATCGCAACATTCATTTGATTTTGATTTGATTTGATTTTGTTTATTTTACTTCGCGTTTTGTGCCTCTTGGCTAATTTGCGAAGATGGGGATGAGTGATGAAATGATGAAATTGATGAATGGACATTCACAAACAACCAAACCCGACCGGGATTTGAACCCGGGACCCTTGGCATCACAGCGCGATGTGCTAACCACTCGGCTACAGGGTCGGGCTCGCAACATTCAAACCTAACTCTGAATTTATGGAGCCAATCATCTACACTCCATCACCAACATTATATTTTCCTGTGAGCCATAATAGAATCGACTACATTGAGTTGATGGTCACTAATGAAAAAGAAGAATTAGTTGATTTTGCTGGAGCCACAACAACTGCTATCATAGAAATTAATATTTAAATAAAAATACATACAAAAAAATTGGAAAATATCGAGAGTTATGAGCTACAGTCATTCCCCCCGAACCGTAGGACCTTTGCAAATTTGAATCAGCCCAACACAGAGATTGAGGTTGACCTTGATGTAGGGGATGGCTTTATACACCCCCACAGAGCAGACCTCTATATCAAGTTTGATGTTGTAAAGCTCGATGGTACAGATTATCCGGTTAACTCAAATATAAGACTGGTAGACAATTTTGCACCACATCTGTTCTCTGAAATCGAGATCAGAAAACATGGTGTTGTTATAAACAGAGCAGACTATCCTGGTATTACCTCTACAGCTTTGGCCACTGAATTTATCCAAGACCGAGGCCTCGTACTACAAAATCGCTGGATTTGAGGCTGGCGATAAAATATTAACCAAGAGCCACACAGTACTGGTCCCTATGCGCCTGTTGCCAGGATTCTTCTCAGATTACAAAGACATTATGTGGAAGGGTGGTTTAAGAATCACATTTCGAAGAGCAGCCAATGATAATAATGCTTTGATGCGGTACAGTACATTAAACTCTACTGGTGCAGCTCCGCCTAATACCCTACCTGACGAAGGCAAATGTCTTATTCAGACTATGGAGCTAAGAATCCCGGTTGTTGAATATGAAGCCAGTTATGCTCTTAAATACCGTATAAAGTCTAAGAGGGGGATCGTAGATAGGCTATGACAGCCTTATATTCGAAGTTATATGGCTGCGAGAGGTACCGTAAGAGGGGGGTATAACTCTGAAGCGCTATGTCTACACTTAACCAAGCAGGGGGGGGGGGACTAGCCCCGTGAAATAAGAACAACACTCATGATTAAACTTTAAACACTACAATTGACTGGTCTGGCAGGGGTGTGAGAGAATGAAAGACAAGGATAGAGGAACGTTCGTTACCTGTAGATCTCGGAGTGACGATCGACTCGCCGGTTCGTTGATGAAACTCTGATGAACTCTCCTGAAATAAAAACTCCTTTCGGATAGCGTACTACTCCCCGCTGTAACTCCTTTTGTAACGTTCAGTAACAACTATTCACGCCATAACTTTCTTAGTTCAACAACTTCTATAATTCCGAGGCACCGACTGTGCACGCGATAGATTTCAGATACCGACTGGGGGGAGAAATATTCTCTCAAGCTATTTAAACGAAATTCGAACTTCGGCCATTGAGAGACCGCGTCTCTCAATAACGGTGCTTTCAGCGTAAAGCTGTGTTTGCAGTATCTTTCCTGCGATTGTGATCTCTGCTTCAAACTGCAGCAACAGTCCGTTCTGGGCTGAGACGAACGGTGTGAAAAGGTAGGGTAAGGGGCAGCTGAAAAATGAACAGGAAAACCAGACCAGATCGTTTATAAAAAAGGTAGGGGTGCAAACTGAAACGTTGCTTCTTGAATAAATCCAAAATATCGTGATTGAAGCGAAAATCAAGGAAATGTAATTAAACAAAAAACAATTACAAGAAATGCGAGGAATATGGGGGGAGTTAAGTTTAAAAGATATTCTTTAAAATAAGCAATTGCAAAAGCAAAGCACTAGTCCCAAAGGTTATTCGTTAAGATGCGGACGGCTTACCGTGGCGGGAACGATAATAGTAATAATAATAATAATAATAATAAAAATAATAAATTGATAAAGGACGTTATTTTCCCGCGGGTGGTGACGATCTTGCAACAAATGAAATGTCCCGTCCTCTGTAGTCAACGTTGACGGCATTGGAGGGGGGGCGGAGTATGAGTAATTACTTTAGTGTACAAGTGGTAATAAATTGACTAAAAAAACAAAGATGGCGTAAATATGAATAAAAGAGAGGTTCGAAAATAAATCAAAAACACAAGGGCAATAAGGTATTGCATATGTTCCTTCACGACAGCGTGAATGCTATGGTGATAAGATGCGTTGCGATTAGGCAAAGGTATCGGTTCAAGCGACGATTTATTTCGAGAATGTAACCGATTGTAGGTCCCAGTACGGGCGAGCGTACGCAATAAACGAAGGAAAACGTAATTAATGTTCATAAGATGATGCCCCTTAAAAAAACTATTAGGGAATACATTTCTGTAACGTTGTTCTAAAACGCGATGATTTATTGTGGCTGAATTGAAAGCATAAGTGGAATATATGAATTACATGTATTAAATAAAATGTGCCGAGAATTAAAATAAGGAAAATAATTGGCTGCTTGCCACGAGAAGGGAGTGTGGAAGTTATAAATAAGTGAAAAATTAATTGAAACGGTACCGCCGCAAGGCTGGGATTATCGTCGTGGTTAGCGAAGGTAACCGTTTTCGGAATACCACTGAAAAGATTAACCCAAACGCAAATTCCCGGGGATTAACATAATAAAATTCGGAAGGAAAATGGCTGAGCACTGTAGGACCCCGTCCCTTTTTTTATTAATAACCCTTTAAAAAAAGGTGTCACTTATCAAGTGAATAAACGGCTGTCAAATGTCAAGGGGTTAAATCGATAGGCTGACGTAAACGTTAGAATGCAATGTTCGAAGCAAGGAGTCGTAACGTAACGAAATGAAGCGGCACTTTCAATTACGGTTTCCGTTACGTTACAACCTCAAACAGAATAACTTTTTTCTGAACAGAAACGTTACCTCAGGTATATAAACATTACGTTACAGGTGTGCATAATGGTATCGAACCATACATAACCATAACCATAACCATAACCATTGATGCTCGTCTTCCAGAACGACAATTGGGCTCGATGGCGCCGAAGCCTGATGCACGCGCATTTAGTGCTCCGAAATTTCAACTGTTTTCGGGTTGTTTGTGTGCTATTGTGTTTGTGTTATTTGTGACGTGGATTCGTAGTATTGCGAGACATGAAATGCCGGATAACTGCAAGTGTGTGGAGGACTGGTCGTTTAGTTACAGGCGATTTTCTTTCTCGGCCATGGATTCGGATCGGAGCTTCGTGTGGGCAGTTTCCAGAAGCCGCAAGAACAACGCTTCCCGCCAGCCACGTGGTTCGGCCCAGCATGGCCTCATCGTGGCTGCGTTTACCCTTCTGCTAGCAGGCGACATTCATGTCAACCCTGGTCCCCAGGTGGCTTCCCGTGATGAGTCTGGTGTGAAAATATACTATCAAAATGTGCAAAGCCTAACAAAAAAGCTATCAACTCTACAAATGTTCTGTAGCGAGTTTAACGAATACGATGTGATTGGTTTCAGTGAAGTGTGGTTCAATGAAATGATCGCCGATAATGAAATACCCCTGACGGAATTTCAGGTATTCCGTAACGATAGAGGTTCACGTGGAGGCGGAGTTATGTTACTCGTAAACAACAAGTGGCCCTGCATCAGATGCCTGGACCTCGAAACGTCTTGCGAGTTAATATGGACTCAAGTAAATATAGGCTCAAATAAACTTTTAATCGGTTGTTTTTATAGAGCCCCTAAATCTGGCACTGCAACCTTGTCAACATTATTGGACTCTGTGCTAAATGCTATTGAGGAAACTGACATCATTCTTATGGGTGATTTTAACCTTCATATAAAATGGTCATCATCGAACTCTGGCCTCTGCACAGACAATGATGACAGGTGGTTTTTCGACCATTACATCAAGGCGATTGGACTTCAACAATTTGTAGATTTTCCCACAAGACGCACAGAAACTCTCGACCTGTTGCTGTCCTCGCACGCAAAGGTCAAGGCCACTCCCGGTGAGCAATTCATCGCCTCGGACCACACCCCCGTGCATGCCGAAATCCAAGTCCCAGGAAAAGACCCCAGGCCCTCCCCCTCCTCCAGACCTGTCTACAACTGGAAAAGAGTCAACTGGGAGGAACTTTCCCTTTTCACCAGCCTCATTCCTTGGACAATGATGGACCCCCTCCCCGCGGAAGAAGCAGTGGATTTCCTCGTGGACTGTGTGCAGGCTGTAATTAAAGATCACGTGCCCCTAAGGAAAACAAGAACATCCCGATTCCCTGTGTGGTATACTGAAGAGACTAAGCTTACGCTGAAGAACAAAAAGGATGCGTGGATCCTGTGGAAACAAATTCCGAACGTTCATACACTGAACACTTTTACTTACTTAAGGAAGTATAGCAAAATCTTAATTCAAAGGGACTATAATAATTATATTCAAAGTGTAACAGAAAGTGCTGCTAAAAATCCTAAAACATTCTGGACGCTAATTAACTCACGCCGGCAACATGACCGTATTCCCCTTCAAGTCTCCTGGAACGGTAAGTCTGCTACAAAGGATGAGCGTTCATTGCTTTTTAACTCGTACTTCCATAGTAACTTTACAAAGAACGTTGCTACCATACTACCGGAAGTCAGGTCCATTATTCCTTACACACTCTTTCAAATCTCAACTAACTGCAATGAAGTTCAAGAATTATTAAAATCTGTTTCAAGTTCCAAAGCTACCACTCCTAATGACATTCCTGCGATATTTCTGAAACATTTAGCCCATATTTTATCCAAACCAATAAGCACAATCTTTAATAAATGCTTCTCCGAAGGTGTGTTTCCTTGTACATGGAAGCAAGCAAATATAGTCCCTATCCTCAAACACGGAAACAAAACTCATGTCACTTCCTATCGGCCGATTTCCTTACTTCCTGCACTTGCACTGCTAGCTGAAAAAATCATTTCTAATCGTATCCTTGCACATGTTTCTCCGTTTCTCTCTCCCACTCAACACGGTTTTCTCCCTCATGCTTCCTGTGATACAAACCTTGCTTGCTTGCTTACCAAAGCAGTTAACTGCCTGAATGCCAAGCAAGACATGGATGTCGTATACTTAGACTTTTCCAAAGCCTTTGACTCTATCTTTCACACGCAACTCATCCACAAATTATCGAATAGATTCAATATTCACGGAGCTCTTCTTAAACTACTTTCATCTTACTTGCACAATAGAAAGCAAAAGGTTATCGTATCTGGTTGCTCTTCGTCGTGGCTCCCTGTAGTTTCCGGTGTGCCCCAAGGAAGTTCTCTGGGGCCCCTGTGTTTCTCTCTCTTCATGGATGACATTCACGAATATATTTCTTCCGAATGTTCAGTATTATTGTATGCTGACGACTGCAAATTATTCCGAAACATTACCTCACTTCAGGACACATGTTACATCCAAGACAATCTCAAACACATTGAACGCTGGTGTCAAGACTGGAATCTCAAATTAAATCCGGATAAATCTGTTGTCATGAGGTTTATCCTAAAATCCAATAACACAGTGCCATCCTACAAGTTATGCAACCAGGTTATTCCGTTCGTACGACAGCACAAGGATCTTGGTGTCATTTTTGATAGCAAACTGACTTTCAACCATCACATAGACTACATAACTTCGAAAGCGATGAAAACACTTGGACTAATTTACAGATTTACAGACATAACTCACGTTTCTGCCCTCAAAACCTACTTTACAATGTGTGTTGTTCCTATTCTTGAATATGGCTCCTGTATTTGGTCAATGGCATGTGAAAGCAATTTAAAGAAAACAAACAAAGTAGTAAGTTTCTTCGTCAGAATAGTCAAACACAGATGCCCAGCCCTTGCAAACTTTTCCAAACAAGAAATTCTATCCACTCTACAAATTCATGACCTTTCTCTTCGCCGTCAACTCTCAGATTTAACACTACTCTTCAGAATCATTAATGGACAACTTTTCACCAGCGAACTCTTGCCACTTCTTAATATAAGAATCCCACGTCCCAACAGTAAATGCAACAACTTCTTTTATATTAAATCTTCAAGGCTATCCTTAGAACAAAGATCACTTCTCTACAGGCTACAAACCATTTACAACTCATTAAAAGACGCTCCAGGCTTCCATTTATCAAAGGAGACTTACAGAACGGCGTGCATAAAGCAGCTGAAGTATAAATAATATTATTTTTGATCTAGTTGTTATTATTCTTGTTATATATGTATACGTGTGTGTATGTGTCCATCTTATTATTTTGTTTATTTCTTTTCCGGTTGATAAACTGATGTAAAATGGATTTTTCTGTATTCAGGACTTTTCAAATAAATAAATAAATAAATAAATAAATAAATAAATAAATAACTGCTTTGTAAAGCAGTAGGTCGTTAGGTGACGCTCTAACGTTACATCCATTGCCGGCAACCAGTAACGTTACAGGGTAAGAAAGAGGTTTGGCACGTATTGACTAGTAACTTTAGTGTATGTGGAAAGTGATAGTAATGTTACAATTAACCAGTAACTTAATTGAGGTCACGACTGTAAAAACGTTACACTCCTTTTTTCAAAGCAACAACGTTATTTATAGCTGGTATCATACAGACGTTCCGATGTGCAATACCGTGTCCGATGCCGTGTTCCGGAGAGAATAACATAGGTCTCTCGTATAATTGTGCTCGTTACTTTTGTAACGTTACAGTTATTTTCCTCCACAAAAGTCTGTTTCGAAAAAGTGATACACATATCCGTTACCAATAGCAAATACCGTTATCGAAGGCGTTTTCGAAGAAGCCTCATAATTATGATCGGCAACATACTAACATTACAGTACTTTGACCCCTTGAAAGTCACTAAGTTATAATACGTATTTTCGTTTTGGATGTCAGTGAAGATATTAAATTGTAAAACAAAACGTTTGAAAACATCCGTAAACAAGATTCGGCGTGACAAAAGTTCTGGTTATTGGAATTTACTTATTAACTATGTATTTATCACAAATATATTTCTTTTCTGCATACTTAATCGCTTTATGTGAATTTGTTCTAATTTGATTATTTATGCAAGATGAATTTTAACATGTACGTTCACTTTATACGATAGCAAAGCAAACGTTTGTTGAGGGAAAACGTTTATATCTATATATCTATCTATCTATCTATCTCTCTGTTTACATGTGTTACATCATTTTTTTTTAAAAAATACAGTTGTTTGGCGATGAGAATGATTCGTGCTTAGATTAAGTTGTTGAAGGACGAAACATAAAGGACCAACCATGGTCGAGCCAAAAAATCATCCGTGCCACGCGTTCGTTCACCTAAGCGAGAGGCAAGCTTTCTCCTATCGGAAGACGAAAAATAATTGCTTGTTGCGCGACCTTGAGAAGGCGAACCGAACTGATAGCAGCAGCACCACGCAAAATCGGAAAATCTGAATCCTGAAACTTTGTACACGTGACCTTCGATCACGAAGCATCCGAGTAGACAACGCCTTGGGGCGATATGAAAGGCACTTTTGGCAAATAGAAAATACGTAGAAACGAAATGTTAGATGGAATTGTTGTACGAAACAAACAAAACCGCGTTTGTGCAACTGGTCTGTAGCTAGACAGGGCCATTGGACTCTCAAGAAGGCAAGAATTGTATGGAAAGTGATTCTCAAAACTAAGCGAATAAAAAGACAGTATATTTTATCATTTACAAGGGCCCTCATCCGCTTACAATTTTGAAAATTACTTTCAGTAATTCTTGTCTTCTTGGACAGGAGGTGCATTAAACTTTTTGGTGTAGAAACAGACAGAACGCCCGCCTACCTACCACGTTTGAAAGAAGGGCATAGACAGACAAGAAAGTAATTTTCAAGAACGCAAGAACGGCAGTCGACATGGACATTGAGCAACGTGTGACTGAGAAATACAATCGGAACAAAGGACAAGATTATTCAAGAAACAGTAATTTTATAAAGCTTCCTATCATTAACTCAAACTCAGTTCATCCTTTTATCCTCTTTTGTTTGTTATACTTTTGTATTATTCGTGTTTTATATCGCTTTTCTGCCACTTGTAGATAATCGCGACGATGAAGATGAATGATGATCATATTAAATCTATGAAGGGATGCTTACAAAAAAAAACAGCCATGCCCAGATGTCTACTCGAACTTGAAATGTTTGGTACCGAGTGTATGAGTGGTTCACTAAACGACTTCGGCCTTCGAGGCTACGGTTTCAGTTGCAACATGCAGTATAATTACGTTTCTACTACTCTGAATTGACCAAAGCAAGTGGTATGTATCCTTCATTTTACTTAAAAAGCCCCCTTGATACATGAGATACTACAAATAATTTCAGGCATACCCTCGAATTCTGATTGCCTGGCACTTTTTTTAACTAAGTAATGAAGTGACGTTTATATTCATATTAGGCCTACGACTAGCTCGAACTAAAAACTCTTGTGAAATACTGTGTATATGTTTTCCTTGTGAAGTGAGGAACTTCATATTTTGCTAACAAAATATGTATGAAAAATTATATTTCTAGCTACTAATTGAAGAATTCAAATTATTATTATGATGGAATTTCAACTTACGTATACTCTGCATATAATGTAATTTGTGGCTTCGTATTGCACTGTGCTAACCACTCCGCCACGGAGCTCTGCAAAGTAATGTTTGACCATACATCGTTCATGAAATAAAAACATAACATATACAGTGGCTCACATTAGTAATCAAATACGTAGCATTTTGCTGCATTTCTTCACAATATTTGAAAATTAACAACATGTACATAAATATAAACGATGGTGAAATATTTATACGCATTTCTTAAAGTTATATGTAACTTTTTTTTTTAAATTTTGGGTGCGTCAGCACTTAGGCTATTTTGCACCCGCCATGTTATACGGGTTGCAGCCCCTTACCATAACAAATAACATAACTGTAATGTCGCATAAATGAAATATTAAAATATTCTGACTTAGGTTAAAAGCTGAGGCTGTAAAGAGGCACTCAGCACATATGACAGAAAGCAGGAGAACACACAGAATTATACTGGCCATAGGGCCAGTCGCCAGAGTCTCGTTAGTTTGCAAAGAGCAGTCCAGGGTGTACTACGTGGAATGAAGTTGAGGATTGGATGTAATACGTGGAAGGTCACCCCTTACACCCCTGTTACGTTTTCAAATCTGAAAATAGTTATTTATGTTTGGGTGTGAAAAAAGAGATCACTTTAATATTCAGACAAATCGTGAAAGCCTTCTGTTTCTGTTAAGCTACGTTTCCATTCTGACAAGTTCCAGACCCATGACGCGCAACATGTGCCGGCGCATGTTGCGCATCATTTAGTGCACTGTTTCCAATTCAAAACTACTTCTGCAAAATACGCCCGAAACAACACCGGAGTGCAGGACTGGAGTTTAGCGTTGTTCCATTGTGCTTTAGTGTAGTCAGTGTTTCTTCTCTTGTATTGTAATAATTTGGTGGTGATTTAACTTGTGTAAAGATGAACAATACAACTATGGCGGGTTTTGTGGTTATGGCAGGCGCGTACCATGAACTTGTAAAAAAAGAGGCAAAAACGACCTAGATGGTGGATTAGAAGTTTTCTAGCTAAATGAAATTCGGAAGGAGCGTATAACTCGTTGATGAGAGACTTACCTCTTCAAAGTGTATACGAAAACTTTGTAAGAATGACTGTAAGTGATTTTGCATTGTTATTAAATCTTGTTGGACCACAGATTGTAGTCGCGTCGTCTGTTTCTACTTTAGTGTGCATGCCCCAGGAACTTGCTGCAGGCTGTTTCCATTGTCCGCGGCGCATGTTGTGCGTCTTAATCGTTTGGGGCAATTTTGTCCCCGGCACTTGCGCCGCGGCATGTTGCAGACAGTTTCCATTTCAACAAATGCTTGGCACATGCAGCGTCGCATGCCGCGCGTCATGTTGCTCGGCAAATTTGTGGTAATAGAAACGAGACTTTACATAGTTTTTTTTTACTGGTCAACTACAGTGCGGGGAAGGAACAATTGATGCTACTTCCTGACTACATTTGTTACCAGTAGATGCATTGCTCCCTGACTGAAGTACGAGAACAATGGGTAACAAAAACAAAAATACAACATTTGACGAACGGCAGTTATTTATTTTTACCGTACCTAACCAAAGGGTACAGGGAAATTGAAAATATTAAGTACATGTAAGCGTACCGTGGGTGACGCAATAAAACGTAATGAAAAGCAAAATGAGGTAGATTCCGTATCTCAGAAAATACAACCAAGAGAAATAGGAGAACGAAATGAACGAGCTTCAGTATAAAAAATCAAGACCCTTTACTCATCCCCATCCCCTTTCCAAACCAAGGGCTCCGAAAGCATCTGTGCAACTTGGAGCAGGCATTGGGACTGCTGTACGGTTCAGTAGCGTTTCGTCCGAAAGCGGAATTTCTAGAAAAATGCTACAGTTCGTCTGCGACGGTTTAATGAGTTGCGTTTCGTCCGAGCATGGCTGATGATGAGTCACACCTTGACTAACCACTGGCAGCGATGGAATTGGTGACTACTATACCTCGGTTTACAACTTTTAAAACTACATTGCATAGACAGCGGAGTGCAGCACAGGGAGTGCAGACTCAGACAAATTGTCGAGAGAGAGGTCCCGGGTTCGATACTCGCTGGAGGCACAAGTGGTTCGGATCCCACTTTAAACTGTAGGTCCAATCCCGATTAGCCTTAATGTGCATAAAGTGGACTTAAAACAACAAATCGTCGAGAGGAAGTGAACTTGGATCTAGAAATTTTAGTCATGGCAGATGGCAACACTTTCTTACTATCTGACAACTATGAAGGTGAGATTTGCAATTTCCAAAGGGAAGGAAATATTATAACAACAAAAAAATATTTTCTTGGATGGAGCATTTAAGAGTGTTAACAAGAGTTTGCTTCATTAAACGCTATTAGGATGGTAGCCCTCGGACGAAACGCTACTTGGTCAGGTAACCGTAAGTTGCCTGTTCCTGGAATTCGGACGCGAAACGCAACGCCACGTGCTGTACACCTGGCGGTTCAGAAAGCGAAAATGAGCATGAGCGAAGAATGCTGAAACTGGTGAAGGGACACTCACAGAGAACACTCAGGTCGGGATTCGAAACCGGGACCCCTGGCGTCGTAGCGCGCTGTGCTAACCACTCTGCCACGTAATATTTTTTTATTTACTAATTTTTAGCTACTTTCTTTTAAATTAACTAACTAACTAACTCTCTATCTTTCTTAAACCCGAAGGTTCATGGCTGCAGCACCACAGGCCTTCCATCTGTCCCTATCTTGAGCAAGATCTATATACTCTTTTCCATCCCTACCGATTTCCTTTAGGTCCATCTCAACGTTGTCCCTCCATCTTTGTCTTGGCTTTCCTATAGGTCTCTTACCATCAGGTTTCCCAACAAGAATCCTATAAACTCCTCTTTCAAGAATCCTATAAACTCCTCTTTCCTCTCCCATTCGTGCCATATGGCCTGCCCACCTAAGTCTTCTTGATTTAATTAGTCTAATAACATCTGGACATGAATACAAATTATGTAGTTCTAAATTATGTAACCTTCTCCACTTACCTGTCTCCTCATCCCTTTTAGGTCCAAAGATTTTCCTAAGGATCATATTTTCAAATACTCTCAATTTATGTTCTTCTTTCAATGTAAGGGACCAAGTGTCACATCCATATAATACTGCAGGCAAAATTACGGTTTTGTATATTTTAACTTTTAGTTTCTTAGATATTAAACGAGAACACAAATGTTTATGAAGAGAGAAGTAACATGCATTTCCTGAATTAAGCCTACTTTTTATTTCCTCTTTAATATAATTTTCATTTGTTAATATTACTCCTAAGTATTTGAATTTGGAAACTGGTTCAAACGAGTTGTTATCAATAATTAGATTTTGATTATTACCTAACACTTGGTTTCGGCCTGTAAGCATATATTTAGTTTTCTCTTTGTTAACTTCCAAACCTATGTCTTTAGCAGTTTTGAAAAATATTTTAGCATTATTCTTAATTGTATTCACATCATCCCCCAGTAAGTCTACATCATCTGCATATGCTAACAACTGAGTCACACCATTTAATTTTAGTCCTTCTTTAGTTTCTTTTACCTTCCTAACAGCATATTTTAAGGCAAAATTAAAGAGCAATGGAGATAATGCATCTCCTTGTTTTAACCCATCATGAATTGTAAATTTATCAGACATATTAATACCCACACGAATTTTACTTTCTGTTTCACTAGTGCATATTTTTATCATACTAACAAGCTTCTTAGGTATTCCAAACTCTACTAATATATTATATAATTTATCTCTTTTGACCGAATCATATGCTTTTTTGAAATCAATGAATAGCTGATGGACATTTTTATTATATTCCCACTTTTTTCAAGTGACTTCCTTTTACCTACGCTAAAAAAAGAAATTTTAAAAAAATAATATTAGTTTGAATTTGAATTTGATTTTAAAATTGTGGTAGGATCAGCACTTAGGCTATTTTGCTCCCGTCACATTATACGGGGGCCAGCCCCTTATCATTACAAAGAACAACTCTAACGTTGAATAATAATAAATCTTAAAATGTTCTGACTTCTGTTAAAAGCTGAGGCTGTAAACGGGCACTCAGCAAAGCAAACATAAGGACAACAGGACAATACAAACACAATTATACTGGCCATGGGGCCAGTCGCCAGAGCCTCGTTAGTCTTCAGTCCAGGGTGTACTAACGTGGAAGTGAGGTTGACATTTGGGTGTACTACGTGGAAGATCACCCCTTACACCCCAATTAATATTAGTCTTTTTTTCAACATGTCCATTGAGAATGTAAATGATCTATCCATTTTTCATTTTGTCAAGAAACCTTTAAAGTTTGACATTATAGTTATTGGACCTTTGTCGCCATTGCACTGAAAGTTTACATCATTGCAAAGGTTGATATATCTATCTACCAGATAGAACACTGGAATTGAATGAGATTAGGTAGTTGTTCTGTAATGGAGATAACACAATTCCATTATAACTTTGTCATTCGGTAAAATAATCGATTACTTTGATTTCACTATTATTCAAAATGTATCTATCTGTTAAAAGCAAAAGTAAGAACCGAAGTCCACCATGCCAGCAACACTACTACTTCTAAGCAGCTCCCACAAGTGACTGAGGTTAGAATGAAAGTTTGCCTTGTTTTAAGTTCACTTGTATGCACAGATAGGCTAATTGGGAGTGGACCTACAGTTTAAAGTGGAAAATGAACCACTGTGCCTCCACCAGGAATCGAACCCGGCTAGAATGCAAGTGGTTTCTCATACTCAAATGGCAATTGTAGTTGATTGAGGGAAATTGTAGGCTGCAATTGTTTCATCTCTTGTCTGATGTCTACATACAAGCAATTTTGGTATATTGACTGTGTTTTTCGTTCATCTACGCAATATGGCAGCAGCAAGACAGGCACACAAATTTGGAAGTAGTAAATACTGTATAGATGAATCAACAGGGCAAAATTTAAATTAACACACAAGTATTGCTTTCGAAAATCTTAGCATGCTGTGGAGCAAATTGTGGTTTTGCATTAAAGGGAAGACACGCGAATACCACTACTCACTCGTGCATGCAGTGATCGAAGTGGTAGTTTGTAGCTAGGGTGAAACGAGCCTTGGAAATCGGTCGGGAAGTTGTTTGTTATTGTTTCACATAATTTGTAGGTAGTCACATTTAGTCTGAGAAACAAAAAAGTCACACATACAAGAACCTTGTTTGCAAGCCACGGATAATAATCCTCATGGGTAAAAAAGTGTAGCTTTCCTGGCGAAGTGTCCTCGGCTTGCAAGCCAGCTTAAATCGGCGTTAGCGTCCAATGTTTCGAGCGCATACATTACTCCCATCATAAGGTAGAGAGCATCCTGCTTAGAGCAATGTATGCGCTCCAAACGTTGGATGCTAACGCCGATATAACCTGGCTCGCAAGCCGAGAACACTGTTCGAATCTCCAGAGGCATATAATAAAAATGTATCATACCCAAATGACACATCTGGTGTAATACCTAACGTGCCAAATTTTGGAAAATAGGAGCTGATAGCGTGTGTGAGAACCAGAGGGACTTAACTCCAATTTACCAATTTATAGGAGAGGAAATAATGTATTCTTAGGAATATGACTCTTAAACGTGACTCCGCCTTACAGATAAGAATTAGAAGTGGAAAAATGTCGATTTACTCCAAATACTCTTCAGAGGATTTTTTCTAACAAAACTGAAAACAGCATTATTGTAGTTACGTTCCTCTGATTCCCGTAGGACGATAGGTGAAATACATTTCATGAATGATGTTTGAAAGAAGTTGTGTTAAGATGTCAGACATGTAGCCCACAGCCATGCTGTATGAAGAAAGCATAGAGGATAAGCTCCAATCACACTTAATCTAGGCTCACAACAAAGATAGCGGCTGAGTGACCAAGCGTAATGAAAGGCAAAGAAAACAGTTAATCATTGGAAGAAACAATGAGTTTCATGTTGAAGATCATTCTATCATATGTATAATTAATGCAGTTGCTTATAGAAATAAAAATGGTCCAAAATGCTTCAAAGTAATTTAAAATATGAGGCGTTGAGGATACGAATGGCGAACTCAAAAAAGTTCATTGTGAGGGAAATGCGTTTCAAGTTGCCAGACACAGTGCGAACTCCATAAAAAAACTTTGAAAATCACGCATGAAACATTCCGATCTACTGTTACGAAGTTTTTGTGGAGCTAGAACTGTGCCTGACAACTTGAAACCCATTTCCCTCACAATGTACGTTTGTTGAGTTCGCCCTTCGTATCCGCAATGCCTCATATCGTCTCTAGGAAAAACCATTCAAACTAAAAACCACGATTTTCATACTAAATAGAAGGCATTTTCACCAAATACTTGAAATTAGTTTGAGAAAATCTAAAATAAGAGGAATTCCTATCCCTGTTCTCGTGTTGATATTTCCTGGAAAATAAGAGGCTGTCGCGGTCTATTGCCGCGCTATACATTGAAGAAACAATGCTTTCTAACGACCGCCATATTAAGCAGATTTCAGTTGTATATTGGCATTTATCTTATTCGTATATTTTCAAGTTAAGAACTTGGATTAAATTATTTATAGTTAATTGTTTTTATAATTCATGTATATATTACGTTTTTTATATTTTATAATATTATTCGCGTATTTTTGCAACATTTATTCAGAATTTATAGGCTAATGATTATCCCAAATAATATATGCAATGTTTTCATTGTTTTTGAAGCACAAGTTAAATACATTTCTTCTTAATATCGATTTTTGTTCAACAATGTACAAGATTGAAGTAATTTGTCTTCGTTATAAACTAAATCTTTATTTAATCATTTTTTTTTATGTATAAGGGCAAATATGATTTCTTTGATAAAATCAGTTTAGTTATTTCTATATAGTTTAATATTGTAATATTATAGCAAAGTATTTCTGCCTCGTTTTCAATAAAATATCGTATTCCTATTGGCTGTTTATGTTAGGAGTGGGGGAACCACGCTTCGTGTTCTTGGCGATGTAAAAACTTCCACGTTGGCATTTTAAATTGTTGCCAACCTTAACTTTAGCTTACTATCGCTAATTAATATTGATGTGTTATATAAATTATCAGTTTTTCTTGTGTTATTTTATGTTATGAGTTTGTATTGTAAGTTACAACAATCTGTTATGCTGCGCCTCGCGCTTGAGGTAGCAGTTGAGGTCTTGCTATTAAGTGTGAAGGCGGTGTGCGGACTCTCGTGTTAAATAAATTGCTTATGACTGCCTGCGAGCGTGCATAACCCAATAAATTATAACTTTTAACTTGTGCGAATCAGTATGTACGCGCGCGATTCGTGATTAAAGATTTTGGACATTTTAATTATAAAGTATTTGGAATTTTATTTACTGTCTTAATCCCGATCCCTGGGTGAGAACTGGTGCTCCCAACTGACCAGCCGGAGCAAGGAGCGGTGTGTTGCCAATTCGGATCTCCATACCCTGGAGTTACGAGTGGTGGCACGTTGCAGCTATATACTCCGAAGTCGATACCAAAGGTTCATGGACGTCTGCAGGATTTTTTTTCCAGGGAGGGGCAAGCAAGGTAGTTTTTTCCAGGGGGGGCAAACAAGGTGCATGTTCCCCCATAACAGTGTTGTCTCCTCAAAAACCATTGCTTTAATTTGAAGTTATCATGTTCATGCAATAATTAACATATATTATTATAGCTAAAATGCAATTGCGCGATATATATAATTTTTGGTTGACTTTCCTTTTCCAGGTGGGTCATGCCCTTGCCTCTCTTTCGGACATTCATGCAAAGGTTCTATTTTTATTTCGCGTCTACCACTTTCGGTTAATCGCGATGATAAAGGATGTGATAGGTGATGGAAGTGATATAAAGACAAATGACCCATCCATATTTTCTAATCCGACATTAGACTTCGCAGTGTATTACGCTAACTAATTTGCCACGGGATCGGCTTCTTCGTGTTTGTCTGCTCATCAAATGATTGATTAGTTATTCAAACTATATAGGTAGCAAAACTATATAAAATAACGAAACAGGAAAAAAAAAAAAAGATTTTTTCCGACGGAAAATAAGTTGGCAATGCTACGAACACCGAAGCATTCTTGATAAGATGCTTGAGGAGGGTCGAGAAAACTTTCCTGAAAGAGCGCAACCCCAGTATCGAAGGTCATGCTACACGTGCAGACTTGAAGTTGTGACATGTGAAGAAAGTGCATGAAGATAGGTTAAGACTTTCAACTAAGCATATTCTAATGCCTTTAAAAACTTTCACAGAACAAGATACTACAGCCAAAGAGATGGCAGGAGAAGAGGCACCAAGGAGACTCCGGACACATTTCTCCAGCCTATACGGGAGCTCCAGCCAAGCAGACCAGATGGCAGAAGAGAAGGCCAGGACAGGCTACTACTCCAAGATGACTATGCAATGAGGGCATCCCACCATTATTGCCGACCGTATTCCTGAGCCACTCGACACCAGAGTCAGCAGTTAAAGTGAGTTGTGCCCTTGCTGCTTCATTTGGGGTCCATGGCATCTACATCTTCTTCCTTCTAACTGCTGACAAGTCCAGAGCATGCTCCAGTCTCTTTACCACTTTAAGTTCCATGTCTTCTTGTACTTGACCACTATGTCTCTTGATTACATTTTTACGAGCAAAGAAAATTACACAGAAATTTTGTAGCTTCTACATAGATAGTATAATTATGAAAATCAATACATGATTTAATAAGATATTATATAAAAAATTGTTGGCTAGTTTTAAAATAAAAAATTGAAAAATTACCGATACACATATTAAAATAAGAAAATTCCCTTTATTTTATATTCTTCATGCACCCTTCTCTTCAATTTATCTCATTGTTTTTAGCTTATTTCATATTTCATTACTGGGCTCAAGGCTTTACTAACACAAGTCTATTCCACTAACACGCTTCATAGGTTAGACAGTATTTGCTGCATGGGCATTCAGCCCCTTACATGTGCGTACTTAAAACTATAATGGCCACTATGGGCAAACCTTCTGCTCTATGGCAGGAATTATGTGTGCATCATAGGCACCGTCATTATGCTATGTAAAGCATAGGCCTCCTTGGGCAAATTAAAATTAACACAACCCTTATAACAATACCATCCTTGTTATGTGTTGTTGGCAAGTGTATGTGGTAGATGTATTTATTCTGTGTCTTATACCTCACATTAAGTAAAATTAAGCAACTTGAGCCACTTAAGATGCAAAAATTTAAATTTTCTCCTTATCAACATAAAAACAAACAGTGAATACTTATTATGGAGATCTAGCCTCCATTTTCTCCTGATCAAAGTTAAATGGTGCATGAAACTAGTTATTATAAAAACATAATCCTTATTTTACTATACAGACCCAACTTATTTTCTTCATCATACATCACTGGCCGTTCCATGCCTTGGTTGGTCTGGTGTGTCTAGCCTATAAAATATTAACTATAATATATCAAAATACACCTTTAGATAAAATATAGAAATAGATCCAACAATAATCAATTGATAGAATAGACGAAGTAAGGACTTAGAAAAAGGCAGTTCGATAGAGAGTTCGATATAGACCTTCGATTTAGCAGTTCGACATTCACATTTTAGAGAGACAGTCTTAGAACATTCATTCACAGTTAAAAGTTTCAGATAGAAACTTTGTTTTTCAGCACCTTTGTAGGTCAGAGAGAAACTGTTTTCTCTCTCTAGACCATGATTAAATTCCTAGCTTTGGGTGCTCGAATGTAGTGTTTACGTATAAAACCGACCATCAGCGGTCTGCGTTGCTCACTTGTTTAGACCCGGTGCATTGTGGGTCCGTGACAGTGTTTTTTTATGGTGCCTCAGTAGGCGACCACATTCAATCTTTGACAGACAAACTTTTGACGTTACTCGAAGACAATGCCTAAGGTGATATCGGAAATGGGTACCATCTTACAATGGAACGTGAATAGCTTCTCCGCACGGAAACTCGAACTATTAGATTTACTTGCTGAACACCACCCGCTTATTCTTTGCTTGCAGGAGGTTAAAGGCACGAAGCACGAGAAATATAGACTCGCCCACTATCACATGTACGGAAACCCTGCGCATCAGCGTGGTAATGTCATCTATGTGCATGAAACCCTTTCCCATACCGAAATACCAATTCCACATAACCTTTCCCTCGTTCAGACCTTCCAACTCGAGATAGTGGCTATCAGAGTCAACCTTAATGGCCGCAATATAGTTATCTTTTCCTTATACATTCCCTCCTCAAATAACTCCCAAAGAATCCGTTTTCACGAGCTACAAGAGATCATAACCCTTCCTCCGGGCCCCTACCTCATTCTCGGAGACTTTAATGGCCATCACCCCTCTTGGGGACATACGTACGCGGACCGTTTGGGGAAAACTTTAGATGCATGGATTACACACAACCGGTTTATACTTTTTAATGACGGCAGCCCCACTCATTATCCCTTAAATGGTAACCGACCTTCCTGTATTGACCTCACAATTACTTCTCCCCGATTGTATCACCGTTTTCATTGGGTAAAGGAACAAGATCTCCGTGGCAGTGATCATTCCCCCGTCGATCGTTTTCCACATACTTGTTGCGAGACAATAGGGGGTCGGTTCCGGTGAAACGTTGGGCCAAAGCTTCCATAAAATGGGACGCATTTAAAACACAATTTAAAAGCATTTATGATCAAACAACTCCCCACAATGACGGAAATATCACATATCACAATTTCCTCCGTATGATTACCATTGCAATAGACAATAGTGAACATCGAAGCCAATATAGTAGCCCAATTAAATTTCCTTCCCTCAGTTGGTGGACCCGTGACTGTGCTTCAATAAAATGTAAAAAAAAAATCAATTAAAACGATACGAACGAAACCCCTCGCCGGGGAAGAAAATCGAACTTAGGCGACTGCAAGCTAAGGCGAAGAAAATATATTTACACGCAAAAAGAGAAGCGTGGCATTCATTTTGTAATTCACTCGATTGCACAGATAGTCTTAGTTCCATATGGCATAAATTTCATTCTATTAGGAACCCGGCCCCCCCAAAACGGAAAAATCTTGATAGACAGTGGGAAGCAGAATTTATGCAACTCCTCACGCCACCCTCTGTATGCGCAAGAGCGGCAATATCCTTTGCACAGAATTTCGATTTCACTGCCGATTTCCCGGCTGTTAAAGCCACCGAAATACAACAAATTTTAGAAATCGTGCCGAACACTTCCCCGGGATATGACGGTATCACCTATGACATGCTCAAACATCTGCCACAGCAAGGTATACAATTACTTGCTCACATATTCAATACCGTCTATCGCACAGGACGAATCCCTATCGAGTGGCGTCACCACATAGTCCTCCCCATATTAAAACCTAACAAACCTCCCGCGGAGGCCAAGTCTTACCGACCTATAGTATTAATACCAGTAGTTGCCAAACTTTTCGAACGGACATTTCAACATCGCCTTACTTGGGCGTTGGAAAAGAACAAGTTATTTTCGCCAACACAAATGGGTTTCCGCATGCAACATGGAAGCCAAGATGCCATAGCTACCCTTACAGTTGAAATCCAAAATAGCCAGATTACTCATGATTATTGCTTTGGCCTATTCACTGACATAGAACATGCTTATGATGCTGTTCACATCCCGATCTTATATAAAATGATGGTACAACTAAATATACATCCCATAGTTGGGACCATAATCTGGAATTTATATCACGAAAGAAATTTACAATTCTGGTTTGAAAATAGGTTGGAAGGCCCCCGTATAGCTCGCACGGGAATCCCTCAGGGGTCGCCCCTTAGCCCTCTACTCTTTAATATCTATACCCACCAAATACATCACCTAAATATGCACGGCTTTAAACTGTTACAATACGCCGACGATTTGTGCTGCTATAAATGCACCCCTGACGCCACGCAAGGCTTACTCGCTCTAAAGAAAACAGTTCCAATTGTTACAGATCACTTAGATACCTTAGGACTCACTATCTCCATTCCGAAATCCAAAATCATAATTTTTAACTCGAGAAAAATGAGCAGTTACCCTAACAATATCACAGAAATACAGCACATTCCAGTAGTCGACAATGTCAAATACCTGGGTGTATACTTTGATAGGAAACTGAATTGGACAAGGCATATACAATATCTCAAGGAAAAGGGTTTAAAAATTGTTAATTTACTCCGCTGTATTTCCACGACCAAGTGGGGAGGACACCCCCATACAATGCTACTATTTTACAAAAATTGTTTTCGTGCATTATTTGATTATGCAGCACCAGCTTATGGTGGAGCCAATCCAAAACTTCTCACGTCTATCGACGTATTACAACGACGAGCCTTACGTACATGTCTAGGACTCATGCCGTCTAGTCCCAATGTTAGTGTATATTTAGAAAGCAAGGAATCTTCTTTGTCACACAGACGCATCAAACTCACTGTGCAATATTTGTTTAAATCGTGGGCGCGACACGCTCATCCGTTTAATAAAATATTTGCGATTCAACGACAATGGTTTGGCCTCCCGACCCCCCCTCCCCCCACTAAACGTTTTTTTTACTTACATTGTTATAATATTGACCCTGACGCTTACCACCAAACTTTTACCCATCCGGACCCGCTTGTATATCAACTGAATATTCCCACAGAACCCCGAGTAGAGATAAAATATGAAGATCATGGCAGACATGAAAATTATAGAGAATTGTGGCCCACATCAACCTTTATTTATACTGACGGATCGAAGTCTGCAGACGGTGTGGGATGTGCTTTTTACGTACCATCTCATAACATCACCCGACAATTTTCCCTCCCATCCGATATGTCGATATTCTCGGCGGAATGTTATGCTATCTATAAAGCACTACAATTCGCCCTGCAGTTACGAATCGATCATTCGTTAATTCTTACGGACGCATTGAGCGTACTTCAAACGTTAGCACGAACAGGTCGGGCAGCATATAAATTAACGGTATTTCCTTATCTTATTCTCCGAATCATGTTAGAACTTCAACAGCAGGGTCTGTCAGCGACCTTCACATATATTCGCGCCCACAGTGACCTCAATAAATATCACGATCGCGTTGATGTAATGGCCAAACAAGCAAGAACGAAAGAAAATGTTACCCCGATGCGCCTGCCGTACACTGACCTCCTCCCACGGGTAAAAATCAAAGTAGAACAACAATGGGACGATTGGTGTACCCAGCAACTCCTCAATACCAATACATATAGATGGCATGCACAAGTTGGCAACAAACGTCCTTGGTTTCAACACATTAACCTACCCCGTGCAGTTTTAGTGTTTACCATGCGAATGCGTACAGGTCACGTCGTTATACATCCCAGTTCATATACCGTGCCTGCAACTTCCTGTCCGTGTGGAGAACCTATTCAATCAATCACACATTTGTTCTTACAATGCCCAATTCGACAACAACATCGCAATACACTATACAAACAGTTACACCGTGTGGGTATTCCATTTCCGATGTCCCTTTCGACCCTACTCTCCGAGCCACGGTCTGATGTCATGTGGATACTGTACAGCTTTGCACGAAAAAACAACATTGTAACATAAACAAACAGCCACTTGGAATGTCAACAAACTTTCTCATAACAAACCAAATAGGACCCCTGGCAAGAAATCGCTCATAGGCGGTGTGTGCCACTCAAAGAAGAAGGAATGAAGGAAGGCCTCAGTAGGCGAGCGGAATTGTAAGTATGTATACAATGGTGTATTAAATATTATGTCGTAACTTATTTCAGTGTCCAGTGTTCTGATTTCTGATTTCCGATTCCTGATTCTTAAATTCATGATAAATTCATGGTAAATTCGGCTAGTAAACGAAGACCAATGTAGAAGGAACATCATCGTCTTTTTACATTGGCCGGAGCTTAGACCGTCTGCACGATGAACAATTCCGTGTTGTATTTAAGTTGGTACATTTAAATTTCTCCATTTTTAAACATGCCATAAATAAGTAACGTAACCTAGGTTCGAACCCTAAACGCCACCCCCATTTTTCTTAAAATTTTAATCATTGTTACAAATGGCTTTTCCCGAACAGGGACTTGTTTACAAAGCCAAGTTGTCATTTGTTAAGTACTGCTAAAATTCGAAATTTGCACTAAAATTTTAAAAGAAATCAGGACACTACAATAGTAGTTGCATGCCTCGCGAGTGAACTAACTTCCGAGTAGCATAAGTTCAAAAAGTGGAAACAATGAGTTGACAATATTATTGAAATGCACATACGTAAAAAGTGAAAGTACAAGTAAAGGGGAACTATGGAGCTAAAAGCTAATTTTGAGGGCAAAATAACCTAATCGTTACCATGAAAATGAAATATGATAAATAAATAGACGACGATGCATTAAGAATTTCTAGTGTTTGTTTTATAATGCCAGTGGGCAGAGATGGGTTAATTTCATAAGTAAGCAAAGTGAAATTGCAACAGAAAAATGGCATTGACCTTGGAAGAGCTTAGGGACACCCTAATGGAAGTACTCAAAGTTATAAATAAGAAGGTAGATGATTTTCATGAAAAACTAGACTCGTTTGGAGAAAAGATAGAATCCAGTTATGAAAAATTAGGTCAAACTATAGATGAGTGTAGGGATGAAAATAATTCTAAATTAGATGCATCCCCTAATTGTTATGATGAAGTGCTAAATGTAAACAAAGTGGATGATGATGAATTAATTGTTATCGAGGTACAGCAGGCAGAAGTTAGGCCTAATGAAGACAATGTTATTGTTGTGGATATTAGTACAGCTAAGAAGCATAAGTTTGCCAGTAGCAGTAGAGTAACTTTTGAGCTAGGAGTGAGGGGGGATATGACCCACTTTAAGAAGGTTATTGCTGATGAATTAAGGCTAATTGAGTATGGTGAAATAGGATGGATGTACCGTAATGGAAAGGTTAGGAGTAGGCTGCGTAGCTTTGAAAGTTGGAGGATTAAGGAGAGAAGGGGAATAAGGGGGAAAGTAGAGAGTAATGGCAAGAATAATGCATCTACGTTAATGAAAGCTCAAGGTAGCAAGTACATAAATAAAGTAATGGAACCCCTCTATGATTTGCCTGCCAGCAAGGAACTGGTCAAGGGCAGTGAATGGTCCGAAGCTAGCGTTAACCTAACCAGCAATGAAAGTATGTCACTACTCATGAAACTTAACTGTAGCCAAGACACTAAAGCATATCTTTTTAGCATTCTAGTAGACGAAGTTAATGTAGCATTGAGCAACACGCATACGGCTCTGCGTAATGTCAGAGGTAAA
The DNA here is from genome assembly GCF_977018435.1 of Lepisma saccharinum. Lineage (NCBI taxonomy): Eukaryota > Metazoa > Arthropoda > Insecta > Zygentoma > Lepismatidae > Lepisma > Lepisma saccharinum. The sequence continues at coordinate 62,236,582 of NC_139238.1, read as the reverse complement.
GGACGGCACGACGTTTCCACCTCGTTCCGTAACCATGTAGGTCACACAACACCCAACATGCATAAAATATTTCAAGTATGGAAGGGTAACAGAAAGAAGAAGAGAGGTAAAGTACACAAATGTACCAGTAGGTAAGAGACCAGATTTTTATGATGACTGTGCAATGTACACACTTATTACACCAATATGAGTGTAAATAATGAGCAATTTCTTCCAAAATTAACTTTTTCAGTAATTTCGTAGCTGCGAAACAGCAGAAACACCCCATACTTCTTACCAACATACAGTTTTTGAGTTGTTTACAAAACAAAAGCTAAATTAAATCACAAATTAGCTGTATTTTACAAAATTTTTGCAAGATGGCATAGCGGCCACTATGATTATAATTTTTTGAACGAATAGAAACTTTGCATACCAGAATTATTGGTATCAGTAGTGTTTTAGACTACCAAGATATTCTAATACATTTATAGAGTAGATAAAATGATGAGAAGGATTTTAAAACTGTATAATTGGAGAAATATGAGGAAAGATGTCAGATCTTATGTTGCAGACTGCATTACATGTCAAAGTACTAAAGATAACACACATCCACCTAGACAAACGCTATTAATGCACAGTATGGAAGGTAGAGATATTGTTTTGTTCATAGATATTCAGGGCCCATTACCAAGGAGTAAGAGAGGTGAAAGATTCTTACTAACTATTCAAAATGCAAAAACTAGGTTTTTAACCGCATACACATTACGTAACAGTACTACCGACAGCATACTACGGAAGCTAATTGATGTCTATTTTTTACATTTCGGGATCCCAAATTTAATAGTGAGTGACAACGGAGTCCAGTTCAAGGCAAATAAATATGTACAGTCATTATCCTCTCTAGGCATAAGGGTTGCTTACACCCCGGTATACAAACTGAGCAGTAACCTAGTGGAGAGGATACACAAAGATTTGAACCGGCTTATGCGAGTGGTATGTGAAGGCGCGCATAATGCTTGGCCAGAGCATGTCACCAAAGTTGTTAACTTGTTGAATGGAAGTGTCAACCATTCCACTGGTTTTGCACCCATAGAGCTTCAGCTAAATTATCCCATTGACAATGCAGTAAAAACACACTTTGACTTGCCAGCTGGTGAAGAAATGAACTGGGAACGCAAGCTGTACATGGCTAGTATTAATACAGCGGGTGAAAGAAACAAAAGAAACACCAGGATAAATGCACAATTGTCCCAAAGGCAAAATGTCTCTGTAGGTAACTTAATCTTTTTGAAAACACACTTTCTTAGTAGCTTATTAGATGCCATAACCAGGAAATACTGCAATACCTTCTCCGGTCCTTATTACTGCTACCAGGAGGAGAGAGTTGATGTGTTCACGCTGTTGGACTGCTGTACCGGCCAGATGGTAACCAATCAGCATGTGGAGAACATGAAGCTATGGCACTGTACCGAAGGTAAAAGGACATTGTACCTCAGGATGTTGAAGGGTAAGAGACCAGATCTTTTTCCACAGGATGTTAATGATACACATGTTACATAACACACATACTTTTCAAGGGAAGTCCTCTTAAAGGACTGGAGGCTGGGAGACTCTTTTACACTTGATTCTCAGGATGGCGTAAATAGAATCTTGTTCTGTATTTCTCCTTCAACCTAAAAATTGATTCTTAAAAACAATATTTTGCTTATCTTTCATTTTCCAAACTAAAAGCATTACGCTGTTAAATAAAGCACTTAAAATGAATTTTCAGCATAAAAGCTACAATTTTTGTAACAAATTCTTACATTTAGAACTTAATAATAACAATTAAGCTATAAATTACTTAAATATAAAGAGTTTATCTTGTATTGTTTCATAAAATTGAGCTACTTTGACGTAGAAATCCAAATTTTGTCTGAACTAGTACCTTTGCGGAGAACTTGAATTTTAAATCAGCCATAAAATGCTTAATTATAGTCGGATCTTTATGAAAACTAATTACTGAAGTCATAAACAGACTACTCTTGAGGGAAATTACAAAAAATCAACCAGGATTTGCATAATTGTATTTCTAATTATCCAGTTTTTATACGAAGGTGTCGTATCGGAGGCTCGTAAACCGAGAAACTTCAAATTTATGTAAAATTTTTACTTTTATTTCATAATATCTACTTCAAACTTGTTTAATTATTTAATATAAGTGTTCAAGAAGTTTTGCAACCAACTACCATTTAAAGTTAGTGAAAATCAGTGTTGCCAGCTAATTTTTTTGAAAATTTTTGACGTTCCGAGGAATTATTTTCCGAAATCACCTTTCTTCGATGTACTGATTTAACCAGCATACCTGTGACTTGTGTAATCATACAGTATAATAGGTACTAGGTAACAATTCATTATAAATGGTTTTGCAACCATCAACTTGAATATTTTTCTCAGCAAGCGTGCTTACCTGTACCTGCTGAATGCGACGGATGACCTGATGATAGATAAGAATTTATAATGAAAGGGAGACCAACTTCTTCATTTTATATATCTCCCTAGGGTTAATTTCTTGCTATAGAGAACCTCAAAGATCAAAATTTCTATTCTCAAAGGAGACTAGAACCCAAAATTTATTTTTGCCACCATTTTGGAATACTTTTGGTATACCCCGGGTAACTTGGAAAGATTTTTTTTGGTGTGGAAGTTAAGGAGTTAGGAAGAGGAAGACTGGAGCACACCGCGTGTCACCTTTCCTCCCAACAGCTCATAAGACGCTATGGCAGCGTGAGCTAAATATGATTTTAAATATGGATTAGACTTAATCATTGCGGAATTCGACAGTTTTCATGCGCGGAGCATATTTTATTTTACACTTTGCCTTCTTTAGGCTTTAAGGGATTTTTTTTATCAACATATCATCTTGCTGTCGGATTCAAGGGGGGGACTCTTTTATATATACATGCGGGTTGGGTTTGGACGTGTTCGGTTCCTGGATTCTATCAGCCACGTGACAGGTCGACATTTGGCTGCTAGAAGTTAGGGCCTAACTACGTAGTCCTCATAAAATAGCCCTGCGGGGCTAACACATTGCAACAATTGCTTAAGAATAAGTAAGACAACAATTACACTCGACCGAAAAGCAAAGATTCGTACACATGCGTACACTTGTAATATAAATGTATTTTAATCTTTTGAGTTAGTTTTATGATGTAACTAACAGAAGGTGGCATTAAGTCATCTGTTTGTACTCATCTCATGCATTTGCTCATATTAACTTCTTCATTATATCTAAACAATAATATTCTCTTAATATTTTTGATGTGTTTAAATTTTATGTTTTTATCATTTTGTAATCCTAATTTTTGTAAACTTGTGTAATCAGGTGCAACAATATATGTGCACACACGTGACTTAGTAAGTCACCTTATCATTTTATTAATGTCTAGTTAGTTATAATTTTGTTTATTTAGCACAGTCATAGTGCCATGTAATCCTTTATTTACTTAGAAGAAGTAGTAGTTTTCTTTGGGTTTTTTTCATTTGTTTGTCAATATTTACAGAAAATATTAATATCAATTGATTATTGTTGGATCTATTTCTATATTTTATCTAAAGGTGTATTTTGATATATTATAGTTAATATTTTATAGGCTAGACACACCAGACCAACCAAGGCATGGAACGGCCAGTGATGTATGATGAAGAAAATAAGTTGGGTCTGTATAGTAAAATAAGGATTATGTTTTTATAATAACTAGTTTCATGCACCATTTAACTTTGATCAGGAGAAAATGGAGGCTAGATCTCCATAATAAGTATTCACTGTTTGTTTTTATGTTGATAAGGAGAAAATTTAAATTTTTGCATCTTAAGTGGCTCAAGTTGCTTAATTTTACTTAATGTGAGGTATAAGACACAGAATAAATACATCTACCACATACACTTGCCAACAACACATAACAAGGATGGTATTGTTATAAGGGTTGTGTTAATTTTAATTTGCCCAAGGAGGCCTATGCTTTACATAGCATAATGACGGTGCCTGTGATGCACACATAATTCCTGCCATAGAGCAGAAGGTTTGCCCATAGTGGCCATTATAGTTTTAAGTACGCACATGTAAGGGGCTGAATGCCCATGCAGCAAATACTGTCTAACCTATGAAGCGTGTTAGTGGAATAGACTTGTGTTAGTAAAGCCTTGAGCCCAGTAATGAAATATGAAATAAGCTAAAAACAATGAGATAAATTGAAGAGAAGGGTGCATGAAGAATATAAAATAAAGGGAATTTTCTTATTTTAATATGTGTATCGGTAATTTTTCAATTTTTTATTTTAAAACTAGCCAACAATTTTTTATATAATATCTTATTAAATCATGTATTGATTTTCATAATTATACTATCTATGTAGAAGCTACAAAATTTCTGTGTAATTTTCTTTGCTCGTAAAAATGTAATCAAGAGACATAGTGGTCAAGTACAAGAAGACATGGAACTTAAAGTGGTAAAGAGACTTGAAGTTGTGACATGTGAAGAAAGTGCATGAAGATAGGTTAAGACTTTCAACTAAGCATATTCTAATGCCTTTAAAAACTTTCACAGAACAAGATACTACAGCCAAAGAGATGGCAGGAGAAGAGGCACCAAGGAGACTCCGGACACATTTCTCCAGCCTATACGGGAGCTCCAGCCAAGCAGACCAGATGGCAGAAGAGAAGGCCAGGACAGGCTACTACTCCAAGATGACTATGCAATGAGGGCATCCCACCATTATTGCCGACCGTATTCCTGAGCCACTCGACACCAGAGTCAGCAGTTAGAAGGAAGAAGATGCCATGGACCCCAAATGAAGCAGCAAGGGCACAACTCACTTGCCCAGAGCCAATCCAGGCAGGAGGAGAAGCAGCAGAAGAGAACTACAGCAATGGGAAGAGGAAAGAGACAGGCAGACTTGCCCATAAGACGCAGATATGACCCGAACACTTAAGTCTACGGGTGCTAGGGTTATATTCTGACCTAAGTTAACATCGTGAGGCAAGATACATCAGAAGTCCTGCAGGAGGCAACGCAACAGCTAGCTGAAAAATTTGCTTCCCTACAGTTCAGCAAATTTTATTCGGGAGCAGGGGGATGTATAACCGATGTGCCAATTACAAATCCCCATCGGTCTTTCTATGCTTTCCCCCAAGATCTTAATTTTCTGCTCTCTGAGAAGAAACCCAGCTGCCTCGAGAAGCCAGCGTTCGTTCCCATGAAGCCTCCCATATATCACCGCCCCTACTTCAAGGTGAAGGAAACAGTGTGTCCGGCAATAAACTCCCATATCTGTCCCGTACAAATTCATCTAGACTCTGGTTCACGTCAAGATAATTTCAGCCCAGATGGAGCCTATCGAGATAATTTCTGCCGAGAAGGAGCTAATCACCTGGAACTTCAGGCATTTAAAATTTAAAAAACTTTCTTCCCCGTTTTAAACAAAGGAACCTCTGTTCGCGTGAGACTTTGCAGGTGGCCAGGCTCGGATTCTAGACAATCGCCCTACACATGGTGTTCTCCACGAGACGCATAACTTCCACGATCGCCGCCGGCCCGTCTGGCTCACTGACGTCGAATTGACAAGAGTAAATAGCAGAGAATCTTGAACTCCAACCCTGCCAGAACATTTCTCTTAGTATCTCGTCACTTCGATGGGATTTCGACAGCAAAGGAAGGAATAACTTTACCGAAGTGTCCCGAAGTGTCCAAGTTGTGTGCGATAAAATTTGAGTTGTGAGCCATTAAAATTAATTAGAAAAGATGCTTTTCATTCCTCGAGATCAGCTCTCAAACAAGGTGCCATTGTGTTTTTATGTTACTCGATTATCGCCCCTATCGCCCCTCGTGTGAAACGATTATCGCCCCTACATGCAGAAGTGACCACGTGTGGGCGGAGCTAAAAGTCCAACGACCAATAGAGTGAAGGACAATTCTTCCGGTAACGAAAAGAATAGACGAAGTAAGGACTTAGAAAAAGGCAGTTCGATAGAGAGTTCGATATAGACCTTCGATTTAGCAGTTCGACATTCACATTTTAGAGAAACAGTCTTAGAACATTCATTCACAGTTAAAAGTTTCAGATAGAAACTTTGTTTTTCAGCACCTTTGTAGGTCAGAGAGAAACTGTTTTCTCTCTCTAGACCATGATTAAATTCCTAGCTTTGGGTGCTCGAATGTAGTGTTTACGTATAAAACCGACCATCAGCGGTCTGTGTTGCTCACTTGTTTAGACCCGGTGCATTGTGGGTCCGTGACAGTGTTTTTTTATGGTGCCTCAGTAGGCGAGCGGAATTGTAAGTATGTATACAATGGTGTATTAAATATTATTTCGTAACTTATTTCAGTGTCCAGTGTTCTGATTTCTGATTTCCGATTCCTTATTCTTAAATTCATGATAAATTCATGGTAAATTCGGCTAGTAAACAAAGACCAATGTAGAAGGAACATCATCGTCTTTTTACATTGGCCGGAGCTTGGACCGTCTGCACGATGAACAATTCCGTGTTGTATTTAAGTTGGTACATTTAAATTTCTCCATTTTTAAACATCCATGCCATAAATAAGTAACGTAACCTAGGTTCGAACCCTAAACGCCACCCCCATCTTTCTTAAAATGTTAATCATTGTTACATGCGCTCTTTCAGGAAAGTTTTCTCGACCCTCCTCAAGCATCTTATCAAGAATGCTTCGGTGTTCGCAGCATTGCCAACTTATTTTCCGTCGGAAAAAATCTTTTTCCTCCTATTTAATCTGCGGTTGGCTCTACAATACATCATATTAAGCAAGATACAACAACTGAATTACGGCGAAGTAGGTTAGAAACACTGCCTGCTCAAGAGCAGCTTCGATAAGGCACCTGAATTGTTTCGAGCTGAACCAGGAAATGGGCAATCTTTATTCCCGAATGCCATTTCGTAAAACTAATGCCACAAGAAGTTTTCTGTGTGGATTTGAGAGCATGAAATTGTAGGTTGATGATAGTACTACAAGACGTCAAATTGATTTTTTTTCCTGTTTCGTTATTTTATATAGTTTTGCTACCTATATAGTTTGAATAACTAATCAATCATTTGATGAGCAGACAAACACGAAGAAGCCGATCCCGTGGCAAATTAGTTAGCGTAATACACTGCGAAGTCTAATGTCGGATTAGAAAATATGGATGGGTCATTTGTCTTTATATCACTTCCATCACCTATCACATCCTTTATCATCGCGATTAACCGAAAGTGGTAGACGCGAAATAAAAATAGAACCTTTGCATGAATGTCCGAAAGAGAGGCAAGGGCACGACCCACCTGGAAAAGGAAAGTCAACCAAAAATTATATATATCGCGCAATTGCATTTTAGCTATAATAATATATGTTAATTATTGCATGAACATGATAACTTCAAATTAAAGCAATGGTTTTTGAGGAGACAACACTGTTATGGGGGAACATGCACCTTGTTTGCCCCCCCTGGAAAAAACTACCTTGCTTGCCCCTCCCTGGAAAAAAAATCCTGCAGACGTCCATGAACCTTTGGTATCGACTTCGGAGTATATAGCTGCAACGTGCCACCACTCGTAACTCCAGGGTATGGAGATCCGAATTGGCAACACACAGCTCCTTGCTCCGGCTGGTCAGTTGGGAGCACCAGTTCTCACCCAGGGATCGGGATTAAGACAGTAAATAAAATTCCAAATACTTTATAATTAAAATGTCCAAAATCTTTAATCACGAATTGCGCGCATACATACTGATTCGCACAAGTTAAAAGTTATAATTTATTGGGTTATGCACGCTCGCAGGCAGTCATAAGCAATTTATTTAACACGAGAGTCCGCACACCGCCTTCACACTTAATAGCAAGACCTCAACTGCTACCTCAAGCGCGAGGCGCAGCATAACAGATTGTTCTAACTTACAATACAAAATCATAACATAAAATAACACAAGAAAAACTGATAATTTATATAACACATCAATATTAATTAGCGATAGTAAGCTAAAGTTAAGGTTGGCAACAATTTAAAATGCCAACGTGGAAGTTTTTACATCGCCAAGAACACAAAGCGTGGTTCCCCCACTCCTAACATAAACAGCCAATAGGAATACGATATTTTATTGAAAACGAGGCAGAAATACTTTGCTATAATATTACAATATTAAACTATATAGAAATAACTAAACTGATTTTATCAAAGAAATCATATTTGCCCTTATACATAAAAAAAAATGATTAAATAAAGATTTAGTTTATAACGAAGACAAATTACTTCAATCTTGTACATTGTTGAACAAAAATCGATATTAAGAAGAAATGTATTTAACTTGTGCTTCAAAAACAATGAAAACGTTGCATATATTATTTGGGATAATCATTAGCCTATAAATTCTGAATAAATGTTGCAAAAATACGCGAATAATATTATAAAATATAAAAAAACGTAATATATACATGAATTATAAAAACAATTAACTATAAATAATTTAATCCAAGTTCTTAACTTGAAAATATACGAATAAGATAAATGCCAATATCAGGGACTGCGAACCGAATTTGAACTCGAACTGAAACATGCTCCAGTTCGACTTATAGTTCGCACTCAAACCTGAACTGAAATGTTTCGCTACATTCTGGTGCACCATAACCCTCTGTGTACTTTCAGTTTCAGTTCAGTTCCGGAATGAAACCTCATTGTGAACACTTTTGGTTCGCACCCGAATCCGAACTGAAATGTTTCGCTATATTCCGGTGCACCATAACCCTCCGTGTACTTTCAGTTTCAGTTCAGTTCCGGAATGAAACCTCACTGTGAACACTTTCGGTTCGCACCCGAACCTGAACTGAAATGTTTCGCTACATTCTGGTGCACCATAACTACCGTGTACTTTCAGTTTCAGTTCAGTTCCGGAATGAAACTTCATTGTGAACACTTTCGGTTCGCACCCGAACCTGAACTGAAATGTTTCGCTACATTCTGGTGCACCATAACCCTCCGTGTACTTTCAGTTTCAGTTCAGTTCCGGAATGAAACTTCATTGTGAACACTTTCGGTTCGCACCCGAACCTGAACTGAAATGTTTCGCTACATTCTGGTGCACCATAACCCTCCGTGTACTTTCAGTTCAGTTCCGAAATGAAACCTCGTTGTGAACATTTCCGGTGCGCACCTGAACTGAAATGTTTCGCTACATTCTGGTGCACCATAACCCTCCGTGTACTTTCAGTTTAAGTTTTGTTTCGGAATAAAACTTCGTAGTGAACAATTTGGTATTTTGGGGGCTGCCAGATCCGAATATTTGGAAATAGATAAGATCCGAAATGCCATTAAGGCAGTGTTTCTCAATTTTTTTGCCTGAGAGTCCCCCTTGACATAATTGAATATTTCTGTGTACCCCCTGAATTCTCAATATTTTATATACCTAAAAATTGTATGAAATAAGTGTGAAAAATGACACCAAACACGAACTCATTGCTTCCAATACGCTACATAATAATATGGATACGTAGTTATTACTTCTGAGTGGCAATATGTTTGTAATTCGTATCTTGGTCGTGTTTGGTGTCATTTTTCATATTTTATAGCCCAGAGTTCAATTATAACAAAATAAATATAATATTGTTGCAACATAAAAAAATAACATTGTTGATTCAAATAGTCAGTAGGTGACTCACTAGTCACTACGTCCGTCCGGTCCAGTTTCTATTGCGTCACCACCTGTAGGAAGGGAACAGGAAGTATGTATTTTCCAACAGTGCCTTACATCGCATTGCATTCCCGTTCCCAACCAATCACGTGGCCTCCTACCCGATTGCCATGCCATCAAACTGTTTAAATCCAGGTACTATAAATAACCCTGTTCATACAAATCCACATTGGAATCGTGTTTTTCACCACAGCTGCAGCGCAATTCAAGAAACAATTCTCATATCGGCATTGTCCAAGAGTGGTGGTCATTGGTTCTGCGGTCACGAAAGAAGTTTGATCGACACACTGTCGTCTTAAACCACAATACATTTTCTTTCAATGGGTAACTGGGGAAGGCAAGTGCAAGGTGCATTTTTCCCACTTTTCGTTGTGTTTACTCTTGGGAGGGCGCATTTTTCCCACTTTTATTGCGAGAGCACGCTTTTCCCGGGCGCAGTTTTCCCGACACCGGTGGTTTTGGCTGCACCAGTCACCCAAGTAAGCGTGGAGCGGTTGTTCTCAAGTGTGAAGTTTGTAATGTCAGATTTGAGGTACAACCTTTCCTCTCCAACACTTGATGATCTCATGGTCTTGCGGACGAATGCTTTATTGCAAAAGCGTTCTGATCAGCACTTGCCAGCCGTAAACCAAGATGAAAATTCTTATTAGCTCCAGTAGTGTTTACGAGTTCGTCGAGGAGGAAGGTCAATAGTCATTGTTTTTAATGCTCACATGTTTGCTGTCGTTTTTCATAATTCTCGTTTGGAAAGACATTTAAAAGATTAACATTGTAAGATTTATGTATAACCTAATTTCCTTTTTTATTCAAAATTTAAATAATAGCTGTTAAAGTGCAAATACGAGGTTACATACGAGGAGGAGGAACTCGTACTACAAAATTATGACATGTATAATTTACAATCAACCAAAGTTTGTGAAGCATATTTTTAAGTGATTTTTCTTTAATCCATGGTTATTTGTAGGTGTGAAAATATCCATCGAGGATAGATGCTTATTGCGTTTTTCATAAATTAACAGTTCATACACTATTTTATTTTAATTTTCTATTTTCAGGAATTCAGAAAACCAAACAAAATTATGTAATTACATACAAAAGAGTAAATGCCATTTTCCATGAATTGGAAAATTAGCTGCCATAGGAAAATCTAATGTGTATTAATCTTATTGATGTAGTTTTGCGCGAAAATGGACACACTTATGAAGCTAGCCACAGCTCACATAGAATTGTAACTGTTTTATTAACTACAATTTAGTTACTGTACTGTGATGTCATACGCTACTTTCAGAAATTAATAAAGAACAAGAGTTTCCTTATCCTTTATTGTAAAAAAACAAATAACAACAAAGCTGGAACCTGCCATGGTTGCCAACCCATAAGAACTTGTTTGTTACATCTGCACATGTGTTTATGTGTGAACAAGTATGTTGAAAACTGAAAACTTTCATTCCGGGCCAAACTGGAAGTGAAAGTTCAGACCATCCATTTACAGTTCGGGTAGATATACTCCGGTTTCGTTCCAATTTTAGTTCGAGAACTAAAAATGAACAGAAGGGTTTCATTCCGGGCCGAACTAGAAGTCCAACCTCAGATCATTCTAGTTACGGTTCAGATAGATATGCTCCGGTTTCATTCCAGTTTCAGTTCGAGAACTGAAAGTGAACCGAAAGGTTTCATTCCGGGCCGAACTGAAACTAAAACCCCAGATCATTCCAGTTGTGGTTCGGGCATATATACTCCGGTTTCATTCCAGTTTCAGTTCGAGAACTGAAAGTGAACCAAAAGGTTTCATTCTGGGCCGAACTGAAACTGAAACCCCAGATCATTTCAGTTACGGTTCGGATAGATATATTCTGGTTTCATTCCAGTTTCAGTTCAAGAACTGAAAGTGAACCAAAAGGTTTTATTCCGGGCCGAACTGAAACTATAACCTCAGATCATTCCAGTTACGGTTCGGACATATATATTCCAGTTTCAGTTCGAGAACTGAAAATGAACCGAATGGTTTCATTCCGTGCCGAACTGGATGTAAAACATCAGATCATTCCAGTTCTGGTTCGGACACATATACTCCGGTTTCATTCCAGTTTCAGTTCGAGAACTGAAAGTGAACCGCAATATTTCATTCCGAGCCGAACTGAAACTGAAACTGAAAGTAGGTTTCAACTGCAGTCGCTGGCCAATATACAACTGAAATCTGCTTAATATGGCGGTCGTTAGAAAGCATTGTTTCTTCAATGTATAGCGCGGCAATAGACCGCGACAGCCTCTTATTTTCCAGGAAATATCAACACGAGAACAGGGATAGGAATTCCTCTTATTTTAGATTTTCTCAAACTAATTTCAAGTATTTGGTGAAAATGCCTTCTATTTAGTATGAAAATCGTGGTTTTAAGATTGAATGGTTTTTCCTAGAGACGATATGAGGCATTGCGGATACGAAGGGCGAACTCAACAAACGTACATTGTGAGGGAAATGGGTTTCAAGTTGTCAGGCACAGTTCTAGCTCCACAAAAACTTTGTAACAGTAGATCGGAATGTTTCATGCGTGATTTTCAAAGTTTTTTTATGGAGTTCGCACTGTGTCTGGCAACTTGAAACGCATTTCCCTCACAATGAACTTTTTTGAGTTCGCCATTCGTATCCTCAACGCCTCATATTTTAAATTACTTTGAAGCATTTTGGACCATTTTTATTTCTATAAGCAACTGCATTAATTATACATATGATAGAATGATCTTCAACATGAAACTCATTGTTTCTTCCAATGATTAACTGTTTTCTTTGCCTTTCATTATGCATGGTCACTCAGCCGCTATCTTTGTTGTGAGCCTAGATTAAGTGTGATTGGAGCTTATCCTCTATGCTTTCTTCATACAGCATGGCTGTGGGCTACATGTTTGACATCTTAACACAACTTCTTTCAAACATCATTCATGAAATGTATTTCACCTATCGTCCTACGGGAATCAGAGGAACGTAACTACAATAATGCTGTTTTCAGTTTTGTTAGAAAAAATCCTCTGAAGAGTATTTGGAGTAAATCGACATTTTTCCACTTCTAATTCTTATCTGTAAGGCGGAGTCACGTTTAAGAGTCATATTCCTAAGAATACATTATTTCCTCTCCTATAAATTGGTAAATTGGAGTTAAGTCCCTCTGGTTCTCACACACGCTATCAGCTCCTATTTTCCAAAATTTGGCACGTTAGGTATTACACCAGATGTGTCATTTGGGTATGATACATTTTTATTATATGCCTCTGGAGATTCGAACAGTGTTCTCGGCTTGCGAGCCAGGTTATATCGGCGTTAGCATCCAACGTTTGGAGCGCATACATTGCTCTAAGCAGGATGCTCTCTACCTTATGATGGGAGTAATGTATGCGCTCGAAACATTGGACGCTAACGCCGATTTAAGCTGGCTCGCAAGCCGAGGACACTTCGCCAGGAAAGCTACACTTTTTTACCCATGAGGATTATTATCCGTGGCTTGCAAACAAGGTTCTTGTATGTGTGACTTTTTTGTTTCTCAGACTAAATGTGACTACCTACAAATTATGTGAAACAATAACAAACAACTTCCCGACCGATTTCCAAGGCTCGTTTCACCCTAGCTACAAACTACCACTTCGATCACTGCATGCACGAGTGAGTAGTGGTATTCGCGTGTCTTCCCTTTAATGCAAAACCACAATTTGCTCCACAGCATGCTAAGATTTTCGAAAGCAATACTTGTGTGTTAATTTAAATTTTGCCCTGTTGATTCATCTATACAGTATTTACTACTTCCAAATTTGTGTGCCTGTCTTGCTGCTGCCATATTGCGTAGATGAACGAAAAACACAGTCAATATACCAAAATTGCTTGTATGTAGACATCAGACAAGAGATGAAACAATTGAAGCCTACAATTTCCCTCAATCAACTATAGTGTTGCCCACGGGACGAGACGGGACAGGCTTTTAAAAATTCGAGACGAGACGAGATTGACCATGTGTCATAAGACAAACGAATATTTTCGAGACGAGACAGCATTTCCACGAGACTCCACGAGACGAGACAGGCCAAAGTCTCGTCTCGTGAGCAACACTAATCAACTACAATTGCCATTTGAGTATGAGAAACCACTTGCATTCTAGCCGGGTTCGATTCCTGGTGGAGGCACAGTGGTTCATTTCCCACTTTAAACTGTAGGTCCACTCCCAATTAGCCTATCTGTGCATACAAGTGAACTTAAAACAAGGCAAACTTTCATTCTAACCTCAGTCACTTGTGGGAGCTGCTTAGAAGTAGTAGTGTTGCTGGCATGGTGGACTTCGGTTCTTACTTTTGCTTTTAACAGATAGATACATTTTGAATAATAGTGAAATCAAAGTAATCGATTATTTTACCGAATGACAAAGTTATAATGGAATTGTGTTATCTCCATTACAGAACAACTACCTAATCTCATTCAATTCCAGTGTTCTATCTGGTAGATAGATATATCAACCTTTGCAATGATGTAAACTTTCAGTGCAATGGCGACAAAGGTCCAATAACTATAATGTCAAACTTTAAAGGTTTCTTGACAAAATGAAAAATGGATAGATCATTTAGATTCTCAATGGACATGTTGAAAAAGAGACTAATATTAATTGGGGTGTAAGGGGTGATCTTCCACGTAGTACACCCAAATGTCAACCTCACTTCCACGTTAGTACACCCTGGACTGAAGACTAACGAGGCTCTGGCGACTGGCCCCATGGCCAGTATAATTGTGTTTGTATTGTCCTGTTGTCCTTATGTGTGCTTTGCTGAGTGCCCGTTTACAGCCTCAGCTTTTAACAGAAGTCAGAACATTTTAAGATTTATTATTATTCAACGTTAGAGTTGTTCTTTGTAATGATAAGGGGCTGGCCCCCGTATAATGTGACGGGAGCAAAATAGCCTAAGTGCTGATCCTACCACAATTTTAAAATCAAATTCAAATTCAAACTAATATTAATTTTTTTAAATTTCTTTTTTTAGCGTAGGTAAAAGGAAGTCACTTGAAAAAAGTGGGAATATAATAAAAATGTCCATCAGCTATTCATTGATTTCAAAAAAGCATATGATTCGGTCAAAAGAGATAAATTATATAATATATTAGTCGAGTTTGGAATACGTAAGTAGCTTGTTAATATGATAAAAGTAAGCACCAGTGAAACAGAAAGTAAAATTCGTGTGGGTATTAATATGTCTGATAAATTTTCAATTAATGATGGGTTAAAACAAGGAGATGCATTATATTCATTTCTCTTTAATTTTGCCTTAGAATATGCTGTTAGGAAGGTAAAATAAACTAACGAAGGACTAAAATTAAATGGTGTGACTCAGTTGTTAGCATATGCAGATGATGTAGACTTATTAGGGGATGATATAAATACAATTAAGAATAATGCTAAAATACTTTTCAAAACTGCTAAAGACATAGGTTTGGAAGTTAACAAAGAGAAAACTAAATATATGCTTACAGGCCGAAACCAAGTGTTAGGTAATAATCAAAATCTAATTATTGATAACAACTCGTTTGAACCAGTTTCCAAATTCAAATACTTAGGAGTAATATTAACAAATGAAAATTATATTATAGAGGAAATAAAAAGTAGGCTTAATTCAGGAAATGCATGTTACTTCTCTCTTCATAAACTTTTGTCTTATAGTTTAATAACTAAGAAACTAAAAGTTAAAATATGCAAAACAGTAATTTTGTATGTAGTGCTCGTATTATATGGGTGTGAAACTTGGTCCCTTACATTGAAAGAGGAACATGAATTGAGAGTATTTGAAAATAAGGTTCTTAGGAAAATCTTTGGACCTAAAAGGGATGAGGAGACAGGTAAGTGGAGAAGGTTACATAATTTAGAACTACATAATTTGTATTCATGTCCAGATGTTATTAGACTAATTAAATCAAGAAGACTTAGGTGGGCAGGCCATATGGCACGAATGGGAGAGGAAAGAGGAGTTTATAGGATTCTTGTTGGGAAACCTGATGGTAAGAGACCTATAGGAAAGCCAAGACAAAGATGGAGGGACAACGTTGAGATGGACCTAAAGGAAATCGGTAGGGATGGAAAAGAGTATATAGATCTTGCTCAAGATAGGGACAGATGGAAGGCCTGTGTTGCTGCAGTCATGAACCTTCGGGTTTAAGAAAGATAGAGAGTTAGTTAGTTAGTTAATTTAAAAGACAGTAGCTAAAAATGAGTAAATAAAAATATATTACGTGGCAGAGTGGTTAGCACAGTGCGCTACGACGCCAGGGGTCCCGGTTTCGAATCCCGACCTGAGTGTTCTCTGTGAGTGTCCCTTCACCAGTTTCAGCATTCTTCGCTCATGCTCATTTTCGCTTTCTGAACCGCCAGGTGTATAGCACGTGGCGTTGCGTTTCGCGTCCGAATTCCAGGAACAGGCAACTTACGGTTACCTGACCAAGTAGCGTTTCGTCCGAGGGCTACCATCCTAATAGCGTTTAATGAAGCAAACTCTTGTTAACACTCTTAAATGCTCCATCCAAGAAAATATTTTTTTGTTGTTTTAATATTTCCTTCCCTCTGGAAATTGCAAATCTCACCTTCATAGTTGTCAGATAGTAAGAAAGTGTTGCCATCTGCCATGACTAAAATTTCTAGATCCAAGTTCACTTCCTCTCGACGATTTGTTGTTTTATGTCCACTTTATGCACATTAAGGCTAATCGGGATTGGACCTACAGTTTAAAGTGGGATCCGAACCACTTGTGCCACCAGCGGGTATTGAACCCGTTACCTCTCTCTCAACAATTTGCCTGAGTCTGCACTCCCTGTGCTGCACTCCGCTGTCATGTACTTAACATTTTCAATTTCCCTGTACCCTTTGGTTAGGTACGGTAAAAATAAATAGCTGCCGTTCATCAAATGTTGTATTTTTGTTTTTGTTACCCATTTTTCTCGTACTTCAGTCAGGGATCAATGCAGCTACTGGTAACAAATGTAGTCAGGAAGTATCATCAATTGTTCCTTCCCCGGACTGTAGTTGACCAGTAAAAAAAAACTATGTAAAGCCTCGTTTCTATTACCACAAATTTGCCGAGCAACATGACGCGCGGCATGCGACGCTGCATGTGCCAAGCATTTGTTGAAATGGAAACTGTCTGCAACATGCCGCGGCGCAAGTGCCGGGGACAAAATTGCCCCAAACGATTAAGACGCACAACATGCGCCGCGGACAATGGAAACAGCCTGCAGCAAGTTCCTGTGGCATGCACACTAAAGTAGAAACAGACGACGCGACTACAATCTGTGGTCCAACAAGATTTAATAACAATGCAAAATCACTTACAGTCATTCTTACAAAGTTTTCGTATACACTTTGAAGAGGTAAGTCTCTCATCAACGAGTTATACGCTCCTTCCGAATTTCTTTTAGCTAGAAAACTTCTAATCCACCATCTAGGTCGTTTTTGCCTCTTTTTTTACAAGTTCATGGTACGCGCCTGCCATAACCACAAAACCCGCCATAGTTGTATTGTTCATCTTTACACAAGTTAAATCACCACCAAATTATTACAATACAAGAGAAGAAACACTGACTACACTAAAGCACAATGGAACAACGCTAAACTCCAGTCCTGCACTCCGGTGTTGTTTCGGGCGTATTTTGCAGAAGTAGTTTTGAATTGGAAACAGTGCACTAAATGACGCGCAACATGCACCGGCACATGTTGCGCGTCATGGGTCTGGAACTTGTCAGAATGGAAACGTAGCTTAACAGAAACAGAAGGCTTTCACGATTTGTCTGAATATTAAAGTGATCTCTTTTTTCACACCCAAACATAAATAACTATTTTCAGATTTGAAAACGTAACAGGGGTGTAAGGGGTGACCTTCCACGTATTACATCCAATCCTCAACTTCATTCCACGTAGTACACCCTGGACTGCTCTTTGCAAACTAACGAGACTCTGGCGACTGGCCCTATGGCCAGTATAATTCTGTGTGTTCTCCTGCTTTCTGTCATATGTGCTGAGTGCCTCTTTACAGCCTCAGCTTTTAACCTAAGTCAGAATATTTTAATATTTCATTTATGCGACATTACAGTTATGTTATTTGTTATGGTAAGGGGCTGCAACCCGTATAACATGGCGGGTGCAAAATAGCCTAAGTGCTGACGCACCCAAAATTTAAAAAAAAAGTTACATATAACTTTAAGAAATGCGTATAAATATTTCACCATCGTTTATATTTATGTACATGTTGTTAATTTTCAAATATTGTGAAGAAATGCAGCAAAATGCTACGTATTTGATTACTAATGTGAGCCACTGTTTATGTTATGTTTTTATTTCATGAACGATGTATGGTCAAACATTACTTTGCAGAGCTCCGTGGCGGAGTGGTTAGCACAGTGCAATACGACGCCACAAATTCCGAGTTCGGATCCAAGCCTGTGCATTATTTTCTTTGTGATGTCCTTTCATCAATTTTGTCATTCCATCACCCATCCTCGTCTTCGCGATTAGCCAAAAGTGGCCTAAAACCAAAGTTAAATATAACAAATCAAAATCAAACATTACTTGGCATGACAAGAATGGATAGGTTGTTTTGAAGCTGCTGTTATTAAAAGCAAATTGTATGTAGCTTTCCTAGACAGAAGTTTCACACACAGAAACTGATTGATTGGATAATGGCTGCGGATTGCTACTCGAGCAGAAAATATATATATTTCCATTTATTACTTACAACAATAGCAGACTGATTTCCTGCTAAATCAAAGAAAACTTGCATTCACAGTTACAAATTGACGTGTTGAATGAACTTAACTACAGATTTCTCTCACTCCAATTCTGATTAATCGAACAGCACACCACAACGTGGGTCATTATATATTTCCAACTTACTTTCGAGTTCCTCAACTAAAAATAAATTGACTGCGAGACAAAAACTCCTCTCCGATTACACATTATATGCAGAGTATACGTAAGTTGAAATTCCATCATAATAATAATGTGAATTCTTCAAGTAGTAGCTAGAAATATAATTTTTCTTACATATTTTGTTAGCAAAATATGAAGTTCCTCACTTCACAAGGATAACATATACACAGTATTTCACAAGAGTTTTTAGTTCGAGCTAGTCGTAGGCCTAATATGAATATAAACGTCACTTCATTACTTAGTTAAAAAAAAGTGCCAGGCAATCAGAATTCGAGGGTATGCCTGAAAATATTTGTAGTATCTCATGTATCAAGGGGGCTTTTTAAGTAAAATGAAGGATACATTCCACATGCTTTGGTCAATTCAGAGTAGTAGAAACGTAATTATACTGCATGTTGCAACTGAAACCGTAGCCTCGAAGGCCGAAGTCGTTTAGTGAACCACTCATACACTCGGTACCAAACATTTCAAGTTCGAGTAGACATCTGGGCATGGCTGTTTTTTTTTGTAAGCATCCCTTCATAGATTTAATATGATCATCATTCATCTTCATCGTCGCGATTATCTACAAGTGGCAGAAAAGCGATATAAAACACGAATAATACAAAAGTATAACAAACAAAAGAGGATAAAAGGATGAACTGAGTTTGAGTTAATGATAGGAAGCTTTATAAAATTACTGTTTCTTGAATAATCTTGTCCTTTGTTCCGATTGTATTTCTCAGTCACACGTTGCTCAATGTCCATGTCGACTGCCGTTCTTGCGTTCTTGAAAATTACTTTCTTGTCTGTCTATGCCCTTCTTTCAAACGTGGTAGGTAGGCGGGCGTTCTGTCTGTTTCTACACCAAAAAGTTTAATGCACCTCCTGTCCAAGAAGACAAGAATTACTGAAAGTAATTTTCAAAATTGTAAGCGGATGAGGGCCCTTGTAAATGATAAAATATACTGTCTTTTTATTCGCTTAGTTTTGAGAATCACTTTCCATACAATTCTTGCCTTCTTGAGAGTCCAATGGCCCTGTCTAGCTACAGACCAGTTGCACAAACGCGGTTTCGTTTGTTTCGTACAACAATTCCATCTAACATTTTGTTTCTACGTATTTTCTATTTGCCAAAAGTGCCTTTCATATCGCCCCAAGGCGTTGTCTACTCGGATGCTTCGTGATCGAAGGTCACGTGTACAAAGTTTCAGGATTCAGATTTTCCGATTTTGCGTGGTGCTGCTGCTATCAGTTCGGTTCGCCTTCTCAAGGTCGCGCAACAAGCAATTATTTTTCGTCTTCCGATAGGAGAAAGCTTGCCTCTCGCTTAGGTGGACGAACGCGTGGCACGGATGATTTTTTGGCTCGACCATGGTTGGTCCTTTATGTTTCGTCCTTCAACAACTTAATCTAAGCACGAATCATTCTCATCGCCAAACAACTGTATTTTTTTTTAAAAAAATGATGTAACACATGTAAACAGAGAGATAGATAGATAGATAGATAGATAGATAGATAGATAGATATAAACGTTTTCCCTCAACAAACGTTTGCTTTGCTATCGTATAAAGTGAACGTACATGTTAAAATTCATCTTGCATAAATAATCAAATTAGAACAAATTCACATAAAGCGATTAAGTATGCAGAAAAGAAATATATTTGTGATAAATACATAGTTAATAAGTAAATTCCAATAACCAGAACTTTTGTCACGCCGAATCTTGTTTACGGATGTTTTCAAACGTTTTGTTTTACAATTTAATATCTTCACTGACATCCAAAACGAAAATACGTATTATAACTTAGTGACTTTCAAGGGGTCAAAGTACTGTAATGTTAGTATGTTGCCGATCATAATTATGAGGCTTCTTCGAAAACGCCTTCGATAACGGTATTTGCTATTGGTAACGGATATGTGTATCACTTTTTCGAAACAGACTTTTGTGGAGGAAAATAACTGTAACGTTACAAAAGTAACGAGCACAATTATACGAGAGACCTATGTTATTCTCTCCGGAACACGGCATCGGACACGGTATTGCACATCGGAACGTCTGTATGATACCAGCTATAAATAACGTTGTTGCTTTGAAAAAAGGAGTGTAACGTTTTTACAGTCGTGACCTCAATTAAGTTACTGGTTAATTGTAACGTTACTATCACTTTCCACATACACTAAAGTTACTAGTCAATACGTGCCAAACCTCTTTCTTACCCTGTAACGTTACTGGTTGCCGGCAATGGATGTAACGTTAGAGCGTCACCTAACGACCTACTGCTTTACAAAGCAGTTATGGTTCGATACCGTTATGCACACCTGTAACGTAATGTTTATATACCTGAGGTAACGTTTCTGTTCAGAAAAAAGTTATTCTGTTTCAGGTTGTAACGTAA
This sequence comes from Lepisma saccharinum, assembly GCF_977018435.1. Taxonomy (NCBI): domain Eukaryota; kingdom Metazoa; phylum Arthropoda; class Insecta; order Zygentoma; family Lepismatidae; genus Lepisma; species Lepisma saccharinum. The sequence goes on along the minus strand of NC_139238.1, from coordinate 62,215,568 downwards.
CGGAAACCGTAATTGAAAGTACCGCTTCATTTCGTTACGTTACGACTAATTGCTTCCAGCGCCGAGTGTGCACTGACTTCGAATAGTACGCTAATATGTATGGCCGCATTTACTATGGTAAAGCCTATGTTTTCATAAGTGTGATAAGTATTGATGCTATTTTCGCTTATAATATGGTCATAGTAATATGAGCTGCAGCATGAGACTGCGTGAAAGCGGGTCGTGAGCGGGAAACGATGAGGCAGGCAGCTTATAAGTAAAAACAAACAAATCGCTATTACCGTTATAAAGATGAAAGTACCAAAACTATAGTGATAAGTAAGTGCTTAACGAATTATTTCTTAAAAACGTAACGCTTGCACCGTTGAGAAAAGCAAAGTTAAAACTATTATGATACAAGTAACGCCATATGGTCGGTCTATGCTGTCAGTAACTATATACTTATTCAAGTGTGGGAGCAAGTCACAACTCTTCTGACTAAACGGGATAATAATAATCTATCCGTCGCTTAATTACTTAATGAAGCCGACTTCGCTTCATGCACTGATTTATTTATTCATTGTATCTTCATTGGCGCAGCACCTTTAAATCTCTGTCGTCGTTATTTATCTATCTATATTTAATGTAACTGGAATGAACTCTGAGCACAATTATTACGAAGGTGCGGTGATGTATATTTTCCCGTGCAAGCGACAAAGGTACTATTTGTATAAAATCTATTAAATCCTTCCACTGCAAAAATAAATAAATAATAATATGCGTAAAAATGTGAACGTATTCTTAACGCCAGTTTCGTCCATCCGCACATCAAACTCGTGAAGAATGTACTTCGTGTAAGTCATTAATCGTGTGTTCAGCACATGACTTGATAAACATTTCAAAAGCCTTCGGCATACGTCGTCCTTTCCCCTCTGTTAAACAGAAGGTGCCCCTGGGGGGACTTGTATATAATATAATAAGCGCATTTTAACTTACTTGTTAACTTATATCGTTGAGACTACTACACTGTGCGCTACATATAAACACTCTTAGTGTTATTTAACATCTCTTACTTCTTCGTGACCTTCATTATTCTGGTGTGGGTGACGTACAGTCTGCACTACGTGCAGCTGCTGTGATTGGCGAAAAACAATACCTTTCACAACATTTTCGCATAACAGAAGGGGGATATTTATTTATTAGCGATTTATGTATGAAGTTAAAATTATTGTCAAAAACAAATTGCCTGTCTGGTCGTTGCTGCTCATTGACCACTGATATATAGCAAAAGTTATAGGTGACCTCCGGTAAGTAGCCAAAAAGGAGGGGGGGTTTGTGGCAACCTTCCCTTATTCCCGGTGATCGCTAATCGTCATGGGGCGGATGATACAGTTTAAGGCGCTGTATGCCAATCTCCTCTATGACAGTAACGCCCCGCTTATTTGGATATTGGACCCGATACGAATTGGGATTAACGCGTTCTATTACAGTACCAGGCCCAGTGAAACGTCCAGAAAATTTTCTAGACGTTCCGATGCGCTGAGTGGCATCAAAAATAAGGACTTCATCGCCCTTATTAAACGAGATTTGAGAATGTCGTCGGTCATAAGCTGGCTTAACGGCTTGATAGCGCGCTTGGAGGTGTTCCGCGGCCGCGGCACGCGCTTTGTCTAGGATTTTAAGTCTCGTTTCATTCTCCACGCTTGCACAGACGCTCCTGTGTAACATTGTAGACCAAGGAGTGCGAGGTTCGAAACCATGCAATAGATAAAATGTAGAAAAACGCAAGTTCTGCTGTCGGGCCGTGTTATATGAAAATAGGGTGGGGCCAAGATACATATCCCAATTCGTGTGAGCATTATTTACAAAGTTTTTAAGAATCTGCTGCAAGGAAAAATGTCCTTTTTCCTGGAGGCACAGCGGATTATGGCACGCCGTGGGTGCGAACTTGAGGTTCACTCCGAGCTTTTCATTCAACTCCTGAAAAAGCTTAGAGGTAAATGCGTTTCCTTTATCGCTATGGATGGTCTCTGGGATCTCAAACCGGAGTATAATCTCTTCATACAGAAAGTCGGCCGCCGTTTGAGCCGACACGTCGGGAGTCGAACGTGCGACCATATACCGGGTTGAAACGTCAGCCGCCGCGAGTATGTATTATGTCTGAGCGGTCCTGAAGCGGGATAAGGGCCACTGAAGTCAATCGCGATGGATTGGAATGGTTTTTGCGGCGGATAAGTTAATAACTCGCCGGCCGGATAACCAAGCGGCTTCTTATTTGCTTGGCACACTGCGCATTCCCTGATTTTCCGCTGTATGAAGTTCTTCATAAAGGGGAAATAAATTTCTTTGAGGGCTCGATTGTAAGTTTTGGAAAAACCCATGTGGCCGCCTCCGATTGGCAATGAATGGAGAGATTCAATCACCGTGTCACGGAGGGCGGTCGGTATGCACAGAAGCTTCTGTGCACCCGAGGCCATTCGATGGAGCCGATAGAGCAACCCATTTTCGATGGAATGGTAACACGCCTGCCGTTGTAGAGGGGCGGGGGCTTGGCTGCCCTCCCCCTGAGGATCCTCCAAAATGCGAATGATACTGCCAAGGGTTTCATCCGCGCGCTGATGAGAGGCAATATCCATGGTTTTTATTCTGCATGAATAAAACCTTGGTCTCTTCCAGTTCTGGCGCTTCGTCGGTCGGTTCGATACCAGTATCCCGGGACAAGGGGTCCGCCGGATTTTGAGTACCGCGGCAATGGGAAACCGTAAAAAATATTCATCTATCGATAAGGACCAACGTAAGAGTTTAGGGGAGAGAGATTTAGCGGTGCGCAGATACGTTATACTTTTGTTATCGGTCAACAAAAAGAAGGGGCGTCCTAAAAGATAGAACCTGAAGCTCTTTAACGTATAAAGAATGGCCAACAGTTCAAGTTCAATTATCCCGAGCCTAGTCTCGTGATCTTTCAATTTTCGTGAGCAGTACGCACAAGGGAGCCATGCCCATTCAGAGATTTGTTGCATCAATATCCCGGAAATCGCGGTAGTCGATGCATCAGTATAAACCCGAACTTCTTTGTCAGGATTATACGGCAAGAGAACGGGGGCCGTAATAAGAGCCTTTTTTAATGCTTCAAAGGCGTCTTGTTGTTCCTTGTCCCATTGAAAACGCTTATTCTTTCCTACCAAAGCCTGGAGCGGTGCTGCAATGTCCAAGTAGTTTTTAATATACCGCTGGACGTAGGAAGTAAGTCCCAAAAAGCGGTGCACCTGACGCACGGTTTTGGGCTGTATGTAGTGCGTAATAGAGTCGATAATCTTATCCGAGATAGAATAACCGAAACGGCCAACTCGGTTCCCGAGGGCGATGATCTGGCTATAACCGAAAGAACATTTAGAAGGGGTAAGTTTCAAACCGGCCGCCTCTAAACACTTGAACATTTGTTCGAGGGTGGTCAATAAGACCGAGAACTTGTCGGCAAAACAGTACAGATCATCCATTTAGGAGGCGAACGTGGAAGGATTCATTTGTGCACAAGCCAGGTGAATCGACCATGTTTATCCGGCAGGACTGGTGCTGGTGCCCATTGCAGAAAAATTAAGTTCAAAATGGCCTTTTCCTGGCACCGTGAATGCCGTATACGGCTTGCTGTCTTCCGACAGGGGTAACTGAAAATACGACTGGTGCAAATCAAGATTACAATAGAAACGTTTGCCGCCCATTTGATATAGAGTCTCATTGAGATCGTTCATACCAATCGCATCAAAGATGGTGTTCGAGTTCAGTGCACGAAGATCCTGCACCATGCGGTATTTCCCGTTATTTTTGCGCACGAGAAACACAGGCGAGTTGTAAGGGGACGTAGATTCCCGGATGATCCCTTGCCGTAACAGGGAGTCGATTTGCTCATTCGTTTCTTTTCTCAAATGAATGGGCACCGGGTACGGCCTTGACCGGAAAACAACATCGTCTTTCAGGCGAATGCGGTGTACGTAATTTGTAGCTCGACCCACGTCAGTTTCGGACCAAGAAAAAACGTGGCAATATTTATTTAAGAGCTGCAACAATTGTTGTTGTTGTACGGCCGTAAGGTCCGGATTTATTTCGAACTGCTCGTCAACCGGAGATGCGTTACTTGCATCTTCAGTTTCTGTTGTGACATGCACCTGAGCCGGGGTGGGAAATATTCCGGCGGTGCCACGCGCACTGTCCCCGGTCGGGTTGGCCGGGATTTCCCACGCGTCAGCCGAACCAAGACGCTGTCCTTTTGGAATGATAATCTTGTGCGTCAATGGAGTGCTTATGCAGAGAAGGTTGGTCTGTGCATTTAAAATAGCCCGGGGTATTAATAAACCAGATTTCTGTTGAAACGGCACGTCAGGTTCCAATAACGTGTCGGAATCGGCAATACCATTCACCAAACACACGGGAATACAAAGTTGAGAGCGAGGTTTCACTATTATCTTCCTCGCCGCGACAAATTCGGGAGTGAGATTAGCCTTTATCATGTGCGCGAGCTTGATATACACGTCGAACGCCCTGTGGGTAGTGTCCCTAAGAGTAGATTTGACTGGAGATCCAAAACGATATAGGGTGAGACGATTTGTGTGGAAGTCCAAAGTAGCCCGCTGATTACTTAAAAAGTCGTTCCCCAGAATTGCACCCTGTTCAAACGTCGGAAGAACGCGAAACGGGTGGCGGAATGTAAAGCCATCTACGGAAAACGTTAAAAGTGCGATCTCCTTTACCGCAAGGGATGTGCTTGACACACCCTGTATGAGAGTGGGAATCTGAAAATGTGGTGCACTTGCTGGAACGTCCTTGGCACCAATTACCGAAATCATAGAACCCGTATCAAGAATGAAATTATACGGTTTACCTGCCTGCAATATGCTAATAGATACCAACTCTGCGTTTGGGAACATCTGAACGGATAGACAGTTAACAACTGGGGGCGTTGGCACTAGTGTTGCCCACGGGACGAGACGGGACAGGCTTTTAAAAATTCGAGACGAGACGAGATTGATCATGTGTTCCGAGACAAACGAATATTTTCGAGACGAGACATTATTTCACAGCAATTCCACGAGACGAAACAGGCCAAAGTCTCGTCTCGTGGGCACGTCTCTTCCCCCGGTCGCTAGTGGCCGTTTTAAATTATTTTCTCTGGCCTGGCAAGCATCGGCTGTGCGATGGGGGTAAGAACCTCGAGAACACGGAATTCCGTCTCGGCGTTCCCCTTGCTCCACTCGCGGCGATGGGGATTGAAAATGTGGGGGCTGGAAACGTGAATTTTTGCCCGGCCACTGCTGGCTTTGTTCATGTCGGGAAGACCTGTTGCAATCGTTGAACTGCGGGCGAAACTGGTCTTGGTTATAAAAAGAACCTTTAGAGGACTGGGCGCAGGAGTTATGGGGGGCGCGATAAAAATCATCGCGCCTCCTTACATCAGGCGGCTGCTGGCTGGGAGAAGCACTGGAAAGTGCGTCCATCCTCCGAGACAAGTTCTTTAACTGTTCTGCGAGACCGGTCTCGTTATACGGAGGTCTCGGGTTCGAGTTCCCTTCGTATTTATGCTTGAGCGAGTCAAGCTCAGCTTCAAGGGCTGCGACTTTCTGTTCAAGGTCCGGGGTTTCACCGGTCCGTGGGAGATCCTGAGCCGGCGCCGCGGTGTCTTGAAACGCGAGATTCCTGGGACTCTGCGCGTGAAGGTCGCCCATCTGACGCAGCAGAGAATCTTTATTAGCGTCGGAGAAAAGCTCCTGAGCCTTACGTTTTCTTATAAGGAACTGAAGCTTCTCGACTTCTTTTAAATCCCGTAAAAAGTCCGGTACGGAAGCGAATTCTCGCCTGTACGTCTCGCGCATAAATTCCGGTTGGAGGCCCCTGGTCAAGTGTTTGATAACTTTGGCCGTGGGCGTGTTGGGATCGAGACGGTGCAACATTTGTTGCTAGTCGCGAATATACTCCATGACAGATTCGACGTCCATGTGGAGGCGACATTTTATTTTCTCTTTCAGCTGCAATTTATCGGCCGAATCTGTAAACTCGTCGAGCAACTGGGTCTTAAAATAATCGTAGGTCACTGCCTCGTCTATCTGTACAGCTTTCCAACCTTCGAACCAACGAAGCACTGAACCTGCCAGAAAAGCAGAAATCATTCGCAACTTTTTGACGTCAATCCATTCATTAAGCGTTGCGAAGCTGTCTACGCGGTCAAGAAAGCGCGTGACATCCTCACCGGCCGTTCCATTGAACTGGAGGCCTTCGAGCATAAGGGGGTTCATAAAACAGGAAAAATACATTTTCGGATGGCTGTGGGCGCGAACCAAGGAACTAGGAGTTACAGCCGGGAGAGTTCTGGCGCGATTACGAGTTTAAGGCGAGCTTCGAACAGGTGGCGACACTTCGCTAGGGGACCGTGTCGTCAAAATTAACGCGTGTTGAAAGCCAGTAGTGTAAACGTATTGTTTCTAAGTCACACTTTGTAGGTATGCATTTGTAGCCTCTTTTTTTATCAATTGAATATCAGTTTTTGACATATTTTGACAATTTTTTGTCGATGTTTTAGCGTTTAGCGATGTTTTAGTAAAATTTCCCTTTTTTCCCACTCACACTTTGTAAGTATGCATTTGTAGCCTCTTTTTTTATCAATTGAATATCAGTTTTTGACATATTTTGACAATTTTTTGTCGATGTTTTTGCGTTTAGCGATGTTTTAGTAAAATTTCCCTTTTTTTCCCACTCACACTTGGTAGGTATATCACGATCTTACGTGATATAACTTAACCTATTCATTTTATTACGTGCTAAACTACACGAGAGCCTCTACGTGCTTTGACCTACTAGTAGTGCAGGTGGACCGGTTCACCAACCGAAAATGGGGCTCGGAGTGGCTCTTGTAAGGCATAAGCCTCATTTTCTCGCAGTGTTGCCAACATCTTTCTCGATCACGATCTTACGTGATATAACTTAACCTATCTTACGATTTTTTTACGATCTTCAGTGATATAACTTAACCTATCATTTTTTTTATTTGCACACCGAACTAACTTACATTATGTTTTATATAACCTTGTTGATTTTTTTTAGTATGTGGCAATTTTTTTTAGGATTTTTTTTTAAAACTACTCTGTCACCCTCTCGTTCTTCACGTCATGGATGAAGGACTTCTCTGCGACCAGGATGACGCTGCACACGGTGTCCTCGGGCAGCGCGTCGTGGAACTCGCAGATGACCTTGATGTTGGTGCGATCGTTGACCACGACCTGCTTCCGCTTCGTCGTGTTGATGACGAACATCGGCCTGTGGATTTTGAATTCGCTGGGCGTGTAGTACATGTCCACGCTTTCCTCGGTCACGCGCTTGTAAGCCGTGTAAGCTTCGTAAAGTTTGAGGTAATCATCTTTGGTCATGTCGAGGTTGTAATTCTCGCGCGGGAACACTTCGTTCCTGCCATTCTTGAGATAAACGTTTTTGATCTTGCAGTCGTCGAATTTGCTGGAATCTTTTTCCTGATTCTTGTCCCTCCCGGTCTGAAAGAGTACAATGACGAAATCTGGCATGTCGAACTGTATGTTGTTGAACTGCGTTGTCACGTCGAATTCCATGTGACTTCCGGACGCTATTTTTTGCACGCACTGGTAACCGTGAAAGTGAATCCGTACCTGCGGACTTTTCAAGATCTCCGCTTTGTACTTGAGGGCGTAGTTCGTTTCGTATTCCACCACCGGCATTCTCAACTCCATGCTCCGGATGACGCGCTTGGCTGCTTCGGGTAATGTGTTGGGCAGCGGCGTGGTGCCGTCCGGTCCCAAAGTAGCGCATCGCATCAGTGCGTCGTTGTCGTTGGCCGCTCTTCGAAATGTGATTCTCAGTCGTCCCTTCCACATGATCTCCTTGTAGTCCGAGAAGAATCCCGGAAGCAGACGCATGGGAAAGAGCACCGTGTGACTTCTCGTCGATATTTTCGTCCCCGCTTCGAATCCTCCCGCCTGATAGTATGCTGCGTCCGTTTTGGATCATTTCAATGTTCCCACTGCCGTCGACGTGATGCCTGGATAATCGATTCTGTCGATGACGGTGTTGTGTTTCCTCACCTCCACCTGCGAGAACAGGTGAGGCACGAAGTTGTCCACGAGTATCAAATTTGCTGCTGCGGGGAACGCGTCTCCGCTTTCTTTCTTCACCACGTCGAATTGAAGGTAAAGGTCCGCTCTGTGAGGATGAACGAACCCGTCGCCTACGTCCACGTCGTATTCGATCTCCCTTCCGGCCCAAATCGAATTGAGTCGCGTGTTTTTCCACGAACTCCAGGTAGGCCTTCGCCGTGGGCCACACGATGCTCGTGACGATCTGATCGACCGAGTCCGTCGTACGATATCCCGTGTCGATGTATTCACCCCACGCTTTCTTCAGGATCGTGATCAGAAAATTTCTTTCCCGCACGTCTATGGCGGTCCTCAACCCTTTAAATTGCACCTCGTTGCTGTCGGCCAGCTGTACGACGTACTTTTTCTTGGTTAGCGCGAAAAAGTTTTTCAGTATGAATTCGACCTTGACCCGCATTTCGGGAACCAACCGCTCGTGCAGGTGATCGATCAAGCTATCCTGATCGCGTTTATCCATGAGGATGAAAAGCGAATCCGTGTCCATGTACATCATGCGCGGTCGCGGGTTCGAGGGGAAATTTTCGACCACGTCGCGCGATTTCAGTAGGAGGGTTCGTGACAGAAAAATGACGAGGGACGCGCAAGCGGGGTTCTTCGAAACGAACGAGCCCCCAACGTTTTTCCCGTACGGCCTGCGAATGTAAGGTTGGTTCACGTGAGCGCGAATTTCTTCGGGAATGTCTTTCAGTTCGTACATCTGACCGTACATGCTGTTCATCATCAACTTCGCCGTATTCTGTTTCGCGTCCATTTCGAGCAATTTGCTCGGCGGCAAGGGGCTTGCAGTTCTTGGCTTCCTTGATTTTTTTACGCAAGGTCATGATCTTGCGGATGCACATGGCGTTGAGCGTGTCGGGCGAAAAATACACGTGGAGATCCGCTTCCGTGCAGCCGGTGGGGGATCCGTGCTGCCGCGATAAACGTCCACTTCCGTGCCTGGTGGAACGGACGTTCCGGTGTGGAATTCACGCCACTCCCAAAGTTCACGTTGAAGGGCGAGAGCCCCGCTCGGGTAGAGGGACGTATGAACCCCGAGAAAATTCTATATAAAATAACATACCTGGAAATTATATTCACAGTAGATTGAATTTTTGATTTTTTGTATTCCCCGAGAAATTCTATATAAATAACATACCTGAAAATTCTATTCACAGTATAGATTGAATTTTTTGAGTTTTGTAATCACCCCAAGAAATTCTATATAAAATAACATACCTGAAAATTGTATTCACAGTAGATTGAATTCTTGAGTTTTGTATTCGCACCCAAGAAATTCTATATAAATAACATACCTGAAATTCTATTCACAGTAGATTGAATTCTTGAGTTTTGTATTCACACCCAAGAAATTCTATATAAAATAACATACCTGAAAATTGTATCGCTATATATACTAGACTTTTTGATTTCTGTGATTTTGGAGAAAGCAATGGCATCCACCACCAGTTTCAATCGTAAAAATGATAAAACTGAATGTGTTACTTATGGGAAGCTTATCTCAAGGAACAATTTATCGGTACACAGGATGTAACAATTTATCGGTACACAGATGTAGCGAAACAGGTTCGAGAATTAATCGTTTGTTAGCTTCTAAGCCTTGTGCTCGATGCGGAAAGATGATCAGCATTGCACATTTAAGTAAACACCTCAAAATTTGCAAACCATCGACCGGACAAGCATCAAAAAGGAAAATCGATAATTCAGAAACGGAAGCTTCCACTTCCAAGCAAATTAAATTATCCAATGAACGCAAACCAATTAGATCTGCATTCAACGACCAACTGGATTTTTCAATTAAGTCAGAACCAGGCCGTGACATCCTTAGTTTCTTGGATGAAACGAAAACATCTGTACTAAATATTTTAAAAGATAAACTTGAAAACAACTCTATAAAAGTATACGTTGTTCTGTTTTCTGAATACGAGAAAGTTGATGGCACAACGAGTATTTTTTATCATCGTACAAAAAACCAGACTTTTTATTTTGCTGACGTCGAAAATTTGGACGAATTTTATTCTGATCTTTCAAATGAACTGGTTAAGAAACATGACGATTTCGAGGCTAAAGTGTCGGGATGGTCTCTGTGTGGAAGTCCTCACACGTTAACTGTTTACGTGAACCAATTCTCGCCTCTTCGCGCTTCCAGCTACGTTCCTCTTCCACCGAACATTCAACACAAGAGGGCTGTGTTAAATATACAGAACAGCGATAACAAGTGTTTCCTTTGGTGTGTGTTGGCGGAACTTCACCCGATTCATTGGTCAAATAATCCAGAACGGGTTTATCATTACAAGCAGCATGAACCTGAACTGGAAAATGCAATGGCTGGCATCGAATACCCGATGACCATTTCTGATATATCAAAATTCGAAACACGAGCACGAGATGCAGAAGGAAAACGCTTAATCATCAACGTGTATTCCTACACGTTGGATAAACATGTCGTGCATCCCGTCAGGATAAGCGATATCGACGATGACGATGCTCGTGTGATTAATCTTCTTCTAATTTCAAACGACAGTGTTCACCATTACTGTCTCATTCGTTCTCTATCACGTCAGAGTCAAACTACCAAGTATGCAAACAACATCGAAGTTTGCCCGAGATGTCTAACCACATTCAACGATATAAAACGAGTCGATTATCGAAAATACACTGGACGTCAGATTGCTATCGATAAACTTGCCGAACATAAAATGTATTGCGGTAACAACAGACCGGTTCGAATGTTGATGCCCGAAAAGAACGAAGTGGAAGAATTCAAAATGAACAAGGCATTGTTGGAACATCCGGCCATCATCGTTGCTGATTTCGAGGCGTTCCTCAAACCACTCTCATACTGCGATCTGGATCCCGAAGTTTCTTCCACCACACCTTACCAGCTTCACGAACCAAACAGTTTCGGTTACGTTGTCGTGCGACAGGATAAAATAGATGAACCGTACGTATACCGAGGACGCGATGCAATCGAACGCTTCTTCGAAAAGATGATCGAGGAGGTTGGGAAAATTGGATGCATGCTGCGAACATCGAAACCGATGCTTCCGTTATCGGCTATCGAACTTCAAAATTACTATGACACTGTCAAGTGTCCTGTGTGTGATAACCATTTCACAGACGACAATCGTAAAGTGCTTCACCATTTGCATACGGACGGTCGCTTCATAAGCGGAATCTGTAATGCATGCAATCTCAAAATCCAAACACCAAAATTCGTCCCCATATTCTTTCACAATGGTTCTAATTACGACTTTCATCCCTTAATTAGGAAACTCGGATACGACACTCAAAAAATAGATATTCTTGCTCAAAACGAAGAACGATACATCTCTATAAGTAAGAAAGTTATGATTCCCGAGACTAAAAATACCATCGAGATGAGGTTTCTGGATTCATACAGATTTCTCTCTGCCAGCCTGGACGCTCTTGCCAGCAAACTTTTAGACGAACAATTCAAAATTACAAAAGCTAGTTTTCCCAACGTAGACATAGAACTCGTTAGACGTAAAGGGATTTATCCTTACGAGTACGTTAGTGATAATTCTAAATTTAATGACGACGCTCTCCCACCTCCAAGAGAATTTTACAGCAGACTCAGAGAGAAAGGAATCACGGACGAAGAATACCAACACGCGCAACTCATGTGGGAGAAATTAGAATGTAGGACACTCGGAGACTACCACGATGCCTACTTAAAATTAGACGTAACGATACTCGCGGATGTTTTTCAAGCGTTCAGGAAAACGGCAACGAATATTTACAAATTAGATCCAGCGTATTTCTACAGCCTACCGGGATTAGCGTGGTCGGCAATGTTATTCCAGACAAAGGTCAAGCTGGAACATGTTACTTTTCATCGAGAGGGGGATTCGGGGCGGGATGGTACAATGTGTACAGAGATATGCAAAAGCCAACAACGTGCACATGAAAGAAGATTATGATTCAAATCGAGCATCGAATTACATCTTCTACGCCGACATTAATAATCTCTACGGACATGCCATGGTACAGAAACTTCCTTACGGGGGATTCGAATGGGCATCAATAGATATAGAAAATTTCTATGATAGTGAGTATGGCTTCTTCGCAGAGGTGGATATCGAATTCCCCGACCATTTACACGATCTGTTCAGCGATTTACCACCGGCATCCGAGTTCAAATCTTCGCCTCATTCTAATCAATGCAAGCTTTTATTGACTCTAGAAGGGAAAAAGAGATACGTTGTTCATTACTCGAATCTCCGATTCTTGATCGGGAAGGGTGCTAAGGTACCGAATAAGTAGTGGTGTTTGTGGTAGGGACAGTGCCACTTACAAGTGTAGAAAAGGCGAGGCTATTTGATTGAACAATCAGATTTGCTTACACTTAAAACAATGCCAAGATGGGGCCTGTACCCCAATTCTTCAGGTGTGATATGCTCTGATTTTTAAGAAATTCTGAATTTCTAGTGTAGAAAAGGCGAGGGCTCAACAGATAGATTTACCCATACTTAAGACAATGGCAAGAGGGGCCTATACCCCAATTTTTCAGGTGTGGAGGTTCGGGTTTAAGTCCTCATAAAATATGAAGCCTCCCCTGATGGCAAAATGATAATATTGTTGCCTTGTAAACAAAAGGCTCGGGGTTCGAGTCCTGATAAAATATTTAAGATTGAAATACATGTGGCAAAATAATATGTCCACAAGTGAGATTTTAAGAATAATTACTGCTAGTTGATAGCCCCCAAATCTGAAACCCCCCTCCCTCCTCTGCTCAGACAGATTCAGCCATGTATGTAAAAGCTATATCTGTGTGATTGTTGTTTATAAACTTGTCAAAAATATGGCTTTTTTGTATGAAAACATGCAATCCTGAATACAATTCTGGTTTTGTCTTGTTCTGTTAATATAAACACAAGTGAGACTTAGAGAATATTTATTGTACAATTCAAAATTGGATTTTGAATTGTATTTAGTTGATATAGAGATGAGGTTTTAAACCTGGTGAAGTGTGTTGTACATCAGCAAAACTATCACCAAAACCTAGTTACTGCTGTTGTTTGGGTATAAAAGCACCAGCTCAGCCATTAACTGCTGAACCCAACTGATATTTTTATTAAGTATAAAATTTTGAATTGAAGCCCAGAAAATCTTATATAATAAACAACAAGAAAAAATGCCAAATCAAAAATATTGCAATCAGTGTAATAAAAATATATCTAGTTCTCATTGGGCTAGGCATTGCCGTATTTGTAACTCTAAGAAATGCAGAAAAGCCACAAAAATGTGTCCAAGATGCCATAAAATATTAAGCAAGGCATATTACAAATGGCATAAGTGTAATTCTTATGTACAGTCATCAGCATTGCCCTCACAACCATCCACATCTGGTCTGAAAAGGAAGCATGAAGCACCTGTTAATGCTGGACCTGCAAAGCAGCCACGCCATGCACCCATCCGTAGCAGTTTTAACGGCCAATTAAGGGATCACCGGTTTGAACCAGAACCAAGATGTGACATTAAGAATTTTTTGAACAGTATAAATCCTAATGTGCAGGCAATTCTAAATGCACAAAATGGGTCTTATAAGCTCTCCCTCAAATTGTTTGTACAATATAAGAAACCAAATGGCACAAAATTTACACAGCCCCACATAACAGAAACTGTACCTGTATATTCAAATGCAGACACAATAATAAGCAGGTTGATAGATCAACTGAACACTAAACACTCTGAATTTGCGGCAAAAGAGTCAGGATGGAGCCTATGTGGCTCTCCGCACAAGTTATATGTTAATATTTCTGAATTCAGCCCATTAAAAGGTTCTACATATCTGCCATTACCTGCCAATATCAAAAACAAAAGAGCCGTGGTCAATATAAAAAATAATGACCAGAAATGCTTTTTGTGGTGTATATTAGCTGCTTTGTATCCAGTTTCAAGAAATCCAGAGAGAATAAGTTATTACAAACAGCATGAACATGATTTTGACGATGCAATGGAGGGTTTGGAATATCCAATGTCTGTTCAGAATATTGATAAATTTGAAAAAAGGGCCAGGCACATCAATGGCAAGCAATTATCTATTAATGTATTTATTTGTTCCACTGGCAATTGCCCGATAGCACCTCTCAGAATCAGTACACTTGATGATGAATCTGCTATTCCGATTGATCTGCTCTTAATTGAAGGGGATGGCACATATCATTACACTCTGATACATAATCTTCAAGCTTTAGTGAGAACACAACTAGACAAATCCAATAGAATATTCAAGTTGTGCAGAAGATGTTTAACTGTATTTGATGGTAGAAAAATGGTGAAGGGGGTTCGGGAAGAGAATGCAGAAATTGCAAAAAACAAGTTAATTGAGCATCTGAAATACTGTGGGAACCATAAACCTGTTCATATGGTGATGCCTAATCCAAGTGAAAATTGCAAATTCAAAAAGTTTGAAGCCTTCTTGGAACACCCAGTATATATTGTCTGTGATTTTGAATCAAACCTCAAACCTTTTGCATCCTGCAATCCAGATCCTGAGGAATCTTCAAGTACACCATACCAGCTACATGAACCTTCCAGCTTTTGTTGTGTGGTTATACAGGATGGTGTTGTTATTAAAGAATATTCATACAAGGGACCAAATGCCATCAAAATATTTGCACATATAATAGAAAATGTGTGCCGTGACATAGCATCTAACATCTTATTAATATCAAAGCCCATGTTGCCTTTAACAGAGAAACAGAATGAAGATTTCAACAATGCAAAAAAATGCCCGGTATGTGATTGTGAATTTTCAGATACAAAAATCAAGGTTCATCACCATTCTCATACAGATGGTAAATTCTTAATGGCCCTGTGTAAAAGCTGCAATATTAAGATCAAGAGACCAAAATTTATCCCCATATTTTGCCATGGAGCATCCAATTATGATTTCCATCATCTGATCAGGTACGAGGGGTTTGACAAGCAGAATTTAAATATTTTAGCTGAAAATGATGAGAAATATATATCTATTAGCAAGATAATTAAAGTTGATGGTGTTCCTATTCACATAAGATTTCTTGATTCTTACAGATTTTTATCGGCTAGCCTGCCTACACTGGCAAATCAATTATCTGATGATCAATTCAAAATCACACGTGCATTGTTTCCAAATCAGGACCTGAAATTAATTAGGCGGAAGGGTGTATATCCATATGACTATGTTACAGATTTTTCTAAATTTGATGAGTGTTCCCTGCCACCACAAGAAGCGTTTTACAGCAGAATCAGAGGATCTGGAATCACTGATGAAGATTATCACCATGCTCAGTTGATGTGGAACAATTTAAAATGCCAGACATTTGGTGATTATCACATGGCATATTTAAAACTTGATGTGACCCTCTTAGCTGATATAATACAGGCATTCAGAAAATCTTCCATGGAAAATTATAAGCTGGATCCAATATATTTTTACAGTGCCCCGGGCCTAGCATGGGCTGCAACGTTTTTGAACACTAAAATGCAATTGGATCTGATCCCAGATCAAGATAAGTATCTGTTTATGGAGAAATGTATAAGAGGGGGGATGGTGCAATGTTCTCGGAGATATGCCAGAGCAAATAACAAATATATTCCTGATTATGATCCTGCACGGCCATCAAATTATATATTGTATGTGGATGCAAACAGCCTGTATGGTTATGCCATGATGAAAAAATTGCCACATGCAGGGCTTGAGTGGGTTGAAAATTTCAATATTGAAGATCTTAAGGACTTTGATGACAGTAACTATGGCCTCTTCTTAGAAGTTGATCTGACAATTCCAGATGATTTACACAACACATTTTCTGATCTGCCCCCAATTTCCGAGGTTCAGTGCTCACCTGGCTCTAAACAGAAGAAGCTCATGATGACTCTGGAGCCAAAACAAGGCTATGTCACATATTACAAAAACCTCCAGTTCCTGATGAAACATGGTGTTCAAGTAACCAAAGTTGGCAAAGTTTTAAGGTTCAGGCACTCAGAATGGTTGAAACCATACATTGATACAAATACAGAGCTTCGAACATCTGCAAAGAGCCAATTTGATAAGAGCTTGTTTAAATTGATGGTGAATTCAGTGTATGGCAAAACTATTGAAAATGTTAGAAAACATACCGATGTTAAAATAATTACTGACCCCAGCCTGAGCAAAAAATTGGTTGCAAAGCCAAACTTCAATTATAGAAGAATTTATGATGAGCACATGGCACTTTTCAACATGAAGAAAACAAAGATCAAGTTTGATAAACCTATTTATGTAGGGGCTGTGATATTGGAATTGTCCAAATTACATATGTTAACATTGTATTATGATGTGTTGAAACCTTTTTATGGTGATAATATAAAACTGATGTACATGGATACGGATAGTTTTATTCTTGATATTAAAACAGAAGATGTTTATCAAGATATGTCACAGCCTGAATTGTTTCAATATTTTGATACCAGTGAACATACAATAATTCAACCCCACAACAAAAAGGTGCCTGGCAAGTTAAAAGATGAGACATGTGGTGATGCTATTGTGGAATTTGCTGGGTTAAGTGCCAAGGTGTATAGTTTTAAAACATGTAGTGCTGTTGTCAAAAAGGCCAAGGGCATTGGCAAAGTAGCTGTGGAAAAAGAGCTTGTATTTGAAGATTATAAAAATTGCATCAAATCTCAGAATTTAATCAGAACATCAGAAAATAGAATTCAGAGTGAGGATCACTTATTGACTTCAAATATTGTAAGAAAAGTGGCCCTGGACCCACATGATGATAAGAGATACATTTTATCATGTGGCATACATACTTTACCTTGGGGGCATTGTGATTTGAAAAATGGAAATCAATGCCCAATTACAGAGCATGATTTGAAATAAATAAACATGCCTATGAACTTATTTGGGTTCAAAAAACAGGCTATTATGGATCTGCCAACACCACAACCCTCTCCTGATATGCTGTCTAAACTGAGTGGTTTGTTAATTATTCATCTGAACAGCATACTTACAGATATTGATGATGAAACAGGTAAAATATTGTACATATTTAACAATAATTTAAATCATTACCAATTACCTGTAGGTGGTCAATTGCAATTTATTACAACCCCTGAGGGTGATGTCAAGATTTCAGTAGGGAGAAATATTTATAGAATTAAGCACTCAAACATGGTTTCTGGTACTGTATATACTGTTTCTGCTGGTGACTGCTTATATATTGAGGTCCCTGGATCTTATGACAAGCTTATACCTTTTTTTATAGAATTAAGAATTAGATATTCAATAATAAATAACCATTAAAATAAAAATGCCTAATGATATATTTGGCCATACAAGGCATGAAGATCACAGTGATGAGATTTTGATGCTTGATGTCAGAGTCAAGAAATTAAGAAGTGATTTACAAGCTTTACAGACCACACTCAATGCCAGTCTTCAATTAGAAATTACAAATCTGCAATCACAATGCATGGACCCTCTTCTTAAAATTGATTCTGAACTCAAATTGTTGCTTCAGAAATATACTGATCTGGCTACATTGGATAATTTTCAAAGTTTGGAAGAAGCTGTAGCAGCTCTTCAAGCCAAATTTAAGACCCAGGCTACCAACTCTGAGCAATTGAAACAGCAATTGGAAGAGCAAATAAATAATGTCCAGGCACAGCTCCAAACAATTGTCAAAAGCATAAAGTCACAAGAAGATTTTGATCTAGTGATTTCCACTCTAAAAGAACAGATTCAGTCACTCCAGATACCTAATCTGGATCCTCTGAACAATGCCATAGCCGAGGTTAAAGAAAAAATTGTGACACTTGAAAATTTTATGAACAATTTGCCATCTTCTGATGCTTTGAATGCAATAACTCGGAGTGTTGCAAATATTAAGCTGCAACTTGAAACATATGAAGATTTTGGAAAAATTCAAAGTTCCATAACCCATCTTGAAGGTACAATAGCAGCAGTGCAAAATGATTTGGCAAATGTACTAGAATCCCGATTGCCTGGAATTGTAGACACCCTTGTCAGTGTCCAGCAACAAATCACAAAGCTTGAAAACCTCAACACTGAATCTGAGCTATCTCATTTTCATCACTTGATCGATGATATCCAAACAAAGCTTGAAATTTTACAACAATCCACACCCTCTCAGGCAGATATAGCCCTGCTCCAAAATGCTATGCAAAATGTGGCTGATGCTTCTGAATTAAACAATGTAAAATTGGCACTTGAATTTTTGCAAAATACTGTATCAAATCTTCCCACATCACAGGAACTTAAAAATATTAAGAGGGCAGTGAATCGCATATTGAAATCAGAAGATATCAAGAATATCCAGGCAGAGATCAAACAACTCACTCAGACAGTGGCCACTCTACCAACCAATCAACATATTAATGAACTGCATGCCCTGTTTGAGGATATCAGAAGACAGGTCCATGATCTTACTGCTCAAAATTCAAAATTGGCAGTTATTGAAAATTTACAGCAAATTGTAGCTAATATCAAGCAACAGCTAGGGACCATGGAATCCAATCAAGCAAATGCCCTGTCTGTTTTTGCCACACAGCTTCAAGAGATTGTGCAACAATACAAGAAACTTGTTGTGGACATAAAAATCAAGCCAGGCCATGATGATGTTGTTAGAACTATCAATGAGCACCTTGAATCTGTAACAAGCAGATTGCTTACAGCAGAAAAGGAAATAACAGGCATAATCGAGAATCCAAAACATACAGTAATTCTTGAATTGTACAGCATCCCCAACAAAGAATATGATTCACCATTTACACCAGGTGGCAAAATATATATGCTGTCCCCTGCACAATTTTATTACCAGTTTTTTGTTGGGGGCACACTTAGACCAATCAAGATCAAATATTGGCATCAGCCACAGGCACACCACTACCCCACCTTATCAATAACAAATGCTGATAACAAAGTAAAAATCACCAGTGTAGAGTTAGAGGATTTTACAGATCCCAATACATTAGAAACAGCCTATACTGAAGATGATGGCACTCTGGAATTTAAAATACAAATAGGGGACAAATTGTATTTAGAAAATCCTGCAGTCTCAGCTGCTGAACACCCCATAGTTGCAATATTCTTGTTTTCATATTATGTCTAGACAAATTATTGTTGATGAATTACACAGACAGGCCAGACATAATTTTAAGAGACTTCCAGTAGTCACAAAAGGCATAGATGATTTATGGCAGAGCGACTTGATTGAGTTGTCAAGTGGACAGTTGAAAAACTTAGACAAAATCAACAAGGGCTACAAGTATCTACTCACTGTAATAGACACATTTTCAAAATTTGCCTGGGCTGTGCCACTCAAATCCAAGACTGGAAAATGTGTTACAGAAGCCTTCAGGACAATCATCAATCAGAGTGGAAGATCACCGCGCTATTTGCAAACAGATAATGGCAAAGAATTTTATAATTCAGTGTTTCAACAATTTATTAAAAGCCAGTCAATAAAACATTACTCGAGTTACAGTGACCTCAAGGCCTCAATTGTAGAGAGATTCAACAGAACCTTAAAAAATCTTATGTATAAACAATTTACACTTCAAGGTAATTATAAATGGCTTAATATTCTTCCAGAACTTGTACATAAATATAACAACTCGGTCCATTCCACAATCAACATGAAACCCTCTGAAGTAACTTCATCTGATGAGCAAAAATTGATCAGGACTGTTTATTATCCTAGATACCAGCCAACAACAAGAAGGGCCAAATACAGGGTGGGCGATCAAGTAAGAATCAGCAAATATAAGCACTTATTCAAAAGAGGCTGTACAAGAAACTAGAGCACTGAATTATTTACAGTGGTTCAAGTTAAACCCGGGACCCTTAACACATATATAATAAAAGATCACCGAGGAGAAATTCTCAAAGGCCGATTCTATGAACAAGAGCTCAGCAAAACTAAACAGCCTGACACATATCTCATAGAAAAAATCATCCGCAGAAAAGGCAACAAGTTATTTGTCAAATGGCTGGGTCATCCGGAAAACAGCTGGATCGATGCAGACAAAATAATAATATGAGCACCTGGGATGTTATAAAGAGGCTGCCAGAACCTGAACAGCAGAATAAGAGAAATGGCAACTTGCTGCCTGATAATATTAGGTGTCTTATTGTTGGGCCATCTGCTTGTGGTAAAACTACACTAATGGTTGATAATTTTTTATTGGCACCCAACTGGTTAGACTGGAAAAACAGGCACTTGTATGTCTTCTCTAAGAGCTTGGAACAATTAAAATATCAGCAGTTGATGAAGCTATATGATGGATTGGATATTGCCACTTTTGAACCAGATGTTAAGCCACTTCACGAATGTCTCGATAATTCTGTTGTTGTGTTTGATGACATTATACTGGATAATCAAAACAAGGTTAGAAATTTTTTTACACAGGGCCGACACAAAAACATTGATTGCTTCTACCTGGCACAGACTTTTTCAAAAATACCCAAGCAGCTGATCCGAGACAACAGCAATTTTATATGTGTGTTTCATCAAGATCATACCAACCTCAAACACATACATGATGAATATGTAGGTGGGGACTTGAGCTACAATGATTTTTCCAAGTTTTGCAGCAGGTGCTGGAACCAGGACAGTTATGGGTTTGTCACAATTGATATGACAAGAACACCCAATAGTGGCAAATACAGAAATAAAATCAACGATTTTCTAGACGTTGAGACATAAATAAATAACCATGAAAAGGCCAATCATTGATGATCTTAAGTTAAGAGATTATCTTGTAAAAAGATTTAAGGGATGGAAATCAGAGAACCGTGGAATTTATGAAAAACACAAACAAACAGAACAGCCTGTAATTGATGCTATTAATAATTTAGGTAAGAATATCAAAACTGTTACAGAGCAAAATCAAAATTTGATCACAGAGCTTGTACCTGTAGCTGCAAGGAACATATTAGATTATCCATTCACCCCACTTTCCAGTATTCATACACCTAGTCCTGTTGCTCCTAGAAGAATTGAAGCTACTCAGGATCCTATTGAATTGGGTCTTCTTGCACAAAAATATTTAACCACACCTAAAGACAACAAAGATGAGGTGTTTGGCTTATATGCTGACACAGAGCTTGATGGCAGCATCATACATAGAATTGGCAATTTCAGAGTAACTTTTATGGGAGATGATCTGATTGTTTATTCAGAATCTCGTCTCGGAGAAAAAGGTGCTTTTGTTAAGTACCCCGGGACACCTGGATTGTGGGAACTGATGACTAGGAAAAGGCCTGGCAGCTATACAGATCAAGATTATGAACATTACAAAGAAATATTAATAAAATCAGATGCTCTATACCAGAACAATGATCCCACACAAAAAAGAGTCAAGTCTAGCAGTGGAGCAAAATACAATAATTTAATCAAGCCCATATGGTCACAGATCAAGACTGGCAGTGGGATCAAACAATACAACACCCTGCCTAAAGAATTTGTGTGGGTTGATGATGTCAGGAAACTTGTAGATAGGTTGCTGGTGATAGCTGGGGAGGAAAATGCTGGCAACCACAATTTTTACAATGAAAAGGTTGGAATTATGGACATGATAAGCACAAAATTGTCTAATTTTATAGTGAATGACACTAAGGGGATTGGATATCTCATAAAAATTATTAATACTCTACCACCTAAATTTTGGAATATTTCTGAGGGTCGGGGCCTGGTTAATGACATTATAAACAAGCTGCCATTTGAACTACATATTCCAGGCTATCAGTATTGTGGTCCAGGCACAAAATTGGATCATAGATTAAACAGAGGGGATCCTGGTGTTAATCCCCTAGATGCTGCTTGTAGAGACCATGACATAGCATACAACACACATTCTGATCTAGACAAGAGACATGTTGCAGACAAGAAATTAGAAGAGGCTGCATTTGGTAGATTTGTAAGCAAAAATGCATCTTTGAGTGAAAAAATAGCAGCATTGGGAACCACCATAGCTATGAGCACCAAACAAAAATTGGGGTGGGGGTTGTGAACATGTATATAATAAACCTACAATGAAGGCCAAGTGTGTTATGTATCAAATACCTTATGCAGGTCTCAAATCTCTTAAAACTATTGACAGTCTTTTGACCAAAAAGCAGCGCAAGAAAAAAAGCTCTTGTATTGCCAAGGGACATGGTATGAAATTGTTGCTTAGTACCCCCCAATTAAAAAAATTACAGCAATCAAGAAAAAAATCACATGTAGGGGGATTCATATTTACCATCCCGGCCATCTTAGCTGCTCTCGGGGCTGTTGGGAGCTTGGCCGGGGGATCAGCTGCCATAGCAAAAACAGTAATAGATGCCAAGAAGAATAAGGCAGAATTAGATGAGCAGAAGCGCCATAATCTAGCTATGGAGAAAAAAGGCAAAGGTGTTAAGAGAGCCATGAATAAGTTTAAAAAAAACAAGAGCCGCTTACAAACCAAGATATTGAAGCTTTAATCAAGCCACTGGGCATCAAACATTTTAGGGGTGTGTACATGTCTGATTCTTTACCGGAACAACCACTCAACAAAGAGTGTGGCATTGTTAATTTGGATGAGTACAAAAATCGGGGCACTCACTGGATCTGTTATCTTAAATATTTAAACGATGAGGCATTTTTGTTTGATTCATTTGGAGGTGTTCCACCTGAAAATTTAATAAAATATCTAAATTCAGCTAATCTTTATTACAATAATGCACGTGTTCAAAACTTCAAAGATGTTAATTGCGGACATTTGTGTTTATCTGTTCTCAGATATATGTCTCAAATAAATAAACCATCAATTGAAAATTTTCAAAAGGCCTTGTGGTATCTGAAACATCATGGGGGTATTCCATCTCACCAGCCAAAATTCAATATTGAAACTCAAATTACATGATGACATAGTGTATCCCAAAACAATAGCTCTCAGAGCATTTTACGGCATGTACCTGATCCCCAATATTACGCACCACAACAACACAATTGCAGTAGGGGATCAAAAAATTGTCATCACTCCAGGGCAATATAATCTGTCCACTCTAAATGCTCAATTACCCAGAGGTATAGTGTTAAGTCAAAATTCTGTCACTCACAGAGTAGAAATTGTATCTGCCACAGAAACAGTACATCTGGGTACTATAGGAGAGCTGTTAGGATTTGAGAACAACACAAAACTTGAACCAGGCATCAAACACACTGCTATGAATATACCTAAATTCTTAGCCATAGAGACTCTGAATATTCACTGTAATGTGGCCGAGGGTATGATCACCAAATCAAATGGCATAGGCACTCACAAACAAACTGGCATCATTGCAACATTCAAACCTAATTCCGAATTCATGGAGCCCATCATCTACAATCCATCCCCAACATTATATTTTCCTGTGTGCCATAATAGAATAGATTATATTGAATTGATGGTCACTAATGAAAAAGAAGAATTAGTTGATTTTGCTGGAGCCACAACAACTGCAATCATAGAGATTAACATTTAAATAAAAATACATACAATGGAAAATATTGAGAGTTATGAGCTACAATCATTCCCCCCAAACAGGAGGACATTTGCAAATTTAAATCAACCCAACACAGAAATCGAGGTTGATCTTGATGTAGGGGACGGCTTTATACACCCCCACAGAGCAGATCTATACATCAAATTTGATGTTGTAAAGCTCGATGGAACAGATTATCCTGCAAATTCAAATATAAGATTGGTGGACAATTTTGTGCCGCATCTGTTCTCTGAAATTGAGATCAGAAAGCATGGCGTTGTTATAAACAGAGTGGATTATCCCGGCATTACCTCCACAGCTTTGGCCACACTAAAATTATCCAAAACCGAGGCTTCATACTACAGAATCGGTGGATTTGAAGCTGGTGAGAAAATATTATCTAAAAACCACACTGTGCTGTTCCCTATGCGCCTGTTGCCAGGATTCTTCTCAGATTACAAAGATATCATGTGGAAGGGTGGGTTAAGAATTACATTTAGAAGAGCTGCAAATGATAATAATGCTTTGATGAGGTACAGTGCAATAAACCCTACAGGAGAAGCTCTGCCTAATACCCTACCTGATGAGGGCAAATGCATTATTCAGACTATGGAGCTAAGAATCCCTGTTGTTGAATATGAGGCCAGCTATGCTCTTAAATACAAAGCTGATATCCTAAAAAATCCACACATTCCTCTGCAATTTTATACATATCAATCTGTACAGAAGCCCGCATCTGGTACTTATTATGAGTTTGATGCTACAAATTCATTCTCCAGCATACAATATGACATGCCGGATTTTGTAGTGGTATTGTTTCAGACTGGAAGACACAATAATCAGGAAAAAAATTCAAGTAAATTTGATAGCTGCAACATCAAAAACATATATCTTAAAAATGGCAGAAATGAGGTTTTTCCTAGAGAAAATTATAATTTAGACATGTCCAAGGGTGATTTTCTCAAATTATATGAGGCTTTTTCGGCTTTCAAAAGGGTCACTACAGGCAATACTGACATGTATTACACACCAGATGAATTCAAAGCACAGAGACCCATGTTTGTCATCAACACTTCAAAAAGGAAACAAGTTGTGGTGAATGACAGGACAAACATTAAAATTATCTGTGAATTCCACGAGGCATTACCCGATGACACCATATGTAGTGTTATTCTCATAGGCGAAAAATCATATGTTTATGATGTAAGAAATGAGAGAGTCACGGAGCAATTCTAGAGATCCGACTCAAACACAGAAGCCCTTTGATTACAAAGCAATAATACCAACACTCTGCTGTCAGAGAGGCCCCAGACACTCTACCAGCTTTGAAACCTCAACTGTATTATCAGCTGGCAGTAAATATCTTATGTGTGGGCAGTTGTATATATTTCAATCTTATATCAGGACTCGAACCCAAAGCCCCTGATTACAATGCAACAATATTAACACTTCTCAATATGGAATATGCCCACATTTTACTGGGTTCTGAGACCTTAATGCAGACAAAATTGGATTTTGAACTGCCATAATATTTTCTAAGTCTTTGCCTAGGCTCATATTATCAGAATAGAATTGCTTTTAGCATGAAGGGGGTCAGTTCATTGCCACTGTGTGAAAATATGTATTTTTATCTCAATAATCTTTGTTACACTTTTACATGTTGCAGACATGTTACACTTTTTCCCCTGTCGCACAGAAAGATTAATGGCCCCTTCAGTGAATCGCATAGAAAAATCATTAATGTTCCCTTCTAGCGTGTAGATTTTATCTCTTGCGTGCCGGCAAGGCATGCAAACAATTAATTATGTTTGCCCGCTCTTCTCCTATTGTATAGCTGAGCGGGTGGTTATAAAACATGAAAAAATAAGAAAACTGAGAAATTCAGTTTTTATACAATATATTGTTGTAAAACACTTTTTACCAGGGTTTCAGATCTGGGGGCTATCAACTAGCAGTAATTATTCTCAAAATCTCACTTGTGGACATATTATTTTGCCACATGTATTTCAATCTTAAATATTTTATCAGGACTCGAACCCCGAGCCTTTTGTTTACAAGGCAACAATATTATCATTTTGCCATCAGGGGAGGCTTCATATTTTATGAGGACTTAAACCCGAACCTCCACACCTGAAAAATTGGGGTATAGGCCCCTCTTGCCATTGTCTTAAGTATGGGTAAATCTATCTGTTGAGCCCTCGCCTTTTCTACACTAGAAATTCAGAATTTCTTAAAAATCAGAGCATATCACACCTGAAGAATTAGGGTACAGGCCCCATCTTGGCATTGTTTTAAGTATGGGTAAAGCTATATCTGTTGAGCCCTCGCCTTTTCTACACTAGAAATTCAGAATTTCTTAAAAATCAGAGCATATCACACCTGAAGAATTGGGGTACAGGCCCCATCTTGGCATTGTTTTAAGTGTAAGCAAATCTGATTGTTCAATCAAATAGCCTCGCCTTTTCTACACTTGTAAGTGGTCCTGTCCCTACCACAAACACCACTACTCGAATATTAGAAGAGTCCTCAGGTTTAAACATTCCGAGTGACTCAAACCGTAGATTGAAACAAACACGCAACATAGGACAGTCGCCACTTCCGATTTAGACAAAGATTTTTTTAAATTGATGAATAACGCGGTGTATGGTAAGACGATGGAAAACGTGCGGAATCATGTAGACGTGAAATTGGTTTCAGATAAAAATAAATGCATGAAGTGGGTGGCCGATCCTAGATTCAAGTCGAGAAAAATTTACATTGAGAATTTGGCACTTTTCAATCTAGATATAAAATTGATGAAATTCAGAAAACCAATTTACGTTGGCGCAACGGTTCTCGACTTGTCGAAACTTTACATGTTCGAATTTCATTATGACGTGATGAAACCCTTCTTCAATGATAAGATATCACTTTTGTACACGGACACCGACAGCTTCATTTACAGCATACAAACACCTAACCTCTATGAAGACATAAAAAATCCTTCCATGCTTGAGTATTTCGATACTTCTGCATATCCTCAACCCAACAGATTTGGGATTCCTTCCCTCAACAAAAAAGTCCTAGGTAAACTGAAAGATGAATGTAACGGTGATATTATTGTCGAGTTCGCGGGTTTGCGTTCGAAAATGTATGCCATGAGAACAGAAAGTAGCGTCACGAAGAAAGCAAAAGGTGTGTGCAAGAATACGGTGGAGAACAAACTCACCTTCCACGATTACATCGATTGCCTTTACTCACAATCGACGATACTAAGTATAGAACAAAGAATCCAAAGTGTAGACCATGTGATTACAACAAACAAAGTTAGGAAAGTAGCATTAGATCCGCATGACGATAAAAGATGTATTTTGTCTTGTGGAATCCACACGTTGCCTTGGGGACACTATCGTTTAGAAATTAGTAAAAATTGTAGGCAATGCAAATGAAAAAAAATGAAACTTTAACTGTCTCACATACACAATAAATAAATAGCAAGGACAATGAATCTTTTTGGTTTCCGAAAGCAAACCAACATGGAAACTGTACACCGCACGATGACAGATCTACCTTCCGTGTTAACTAAACTCAACGGTCTACTGATCATTCACCTCAACAGCATTTGGACGAAATTGGACGAAGACGTTGGTAAAAACTTTTACGTCTTCAACAACAATTTACATTTCTACGAAATTCCGATCGACGGGAAACTTCGGATCACCGTGAATCCGGAGAACAAAGTGCGAAAAATCAAAATTTCTACCGGCAAGAACATTTTTCGAATGAAGCACGACAAGGTGCTTTCTAACATGGCGTACGATGTTTCTGCAGGAGATTGTTTATACGTGAAACTCCTAGGAGAATACGACAAACTCATTCCTCTCTTCGTAGAATTACGAATCGTCTATCCTTTAATAAATAACCGTTAACTAAATGCCTAACGACATTTTCGGCCACACCAAGCGTGTAGACCACGCAGAAGAAATTCTCATGTTGGATGTTCGAGTGAAAAAGTTGAGGAGCTATTTGATTGCTTTGCAGGAGAATTTAAACAAAAGTTTAGAGTCAGAGATCGCTACGCTCCAAACGCAATGTCTCGATCCTATTCTGAAAATCGATTCCGAACTAAAAACGCTCATAAAAAATTATGTTGATGTACCTTCTTACGACAACGTTCAAAATATACAGTTGAGCGTGGATTCGCTTCAAAATGATTTGCTCAAATTACAGCAATTTTAATCGAAAGATTTGGAAAAATTGAAACTCGAAATCGAAGAACCAACTTCCGCAATTGAAAAGAATTTCTCTGAACTTCAAACCGTCGTGAATGATATCGACGTAGAACGCTTGCATGTCGACGTTTCTAAATTACAAGAAGAATTCACCAGCACGTTGGAAGAAATTAAATCCAAGTTACAGACTTTGGAAGATACCATGACGAACCTACCATCGTCAGACGAATTGCAGGTCATCGGTAAAAGCGTTGCGAACATAAAAATTCAATTGGAGGCTTATCAAGATTTCGAACACATTCAAACCACCATCTTCGAAGGAAGATTTGGAAAAATTGAAAACGGCGGTGACGGCATTATCCGATTCCAGCGACATCAAAAGTTCATTGAGCGATCTCGAAATTACGGTGGCCAATCTCCCCACCTCCAAAGAATTACACGCTTTGAAAAGGAACATATCTCGAATGCTGAAACGACTAGAAACGGAAACGGCAAACGTGGAACAGATTCGAGATGAAATTACTTCGCTGGTGTCGACGTTGCCCACTTCGCAGAGCGTCACGGATCTTCACACGCAGTTTACCGAGATGCGAAGCATCGTGAACGATCTTACCGAGAAAAGTTCGAAATTAAATCAAGTTGAGAACCTTAAGAACATTGTCGTCAACATCAGAGATCAAGTTGGAGTGCTGGAATCCACGCAGGAATCGACGCTGGCCTCTTTCGGTGCCAAGTTGCAAGAACTGAACGAAAACTACAAGCAGTTGAACGTGGAAGTGAAAATCAAACCGTCATTTTCTGCCGTAACGGATACCATAGTCGAGCATTTGTTGCCCGTTGAAAATAAACTTGGACACGTTCACAGTAATCTGCTCAGCGTTGACACTAAAATCGCCAAATTGTTCACCTTGCAAGCCATCGAAATCAACAGCGTAACCAATCAACAGAGAATCTCCACGTTCGTCGAAGGTAACAAACTGTACATGTTACATCCTTATCATCCGTATTACAAGTTTCTCCTCGATGGCACGATTCAGATAAACGAATTTTCGTACTGGTTTCACGGCAGAAAAGCTAGCGTTCCCACCATGACGTTGATATCGAATCGTGGTGTCCAGAAAGCAGGAAACATTCCTCTGGCACGTTGGAACGAAACGCACAACATATATGAAATACACGAAGCCGAAGATCAGTAGTGTGTTTTGTGCTACAACCAGGACCGGAAAGTATGAGCCCCCCTCATGCAGATTTGCCTACACTTAAAACTTGCTCAACATGCCCATATGAGCTTTTTGCTCAAGTGTGGAACCCCGTCTAATCCAAGATTTTTGTAAAAATGCCCTCGGGAATTTCCTGAGAAAGTATGACCCCCCTCAGATTGATTTGCATACACTTATAAAAGGCACTTCTGTGAGATTGTTGTCCATAAATTTGTTAAAAATATGCCCCTCTTGATATTTTTTTGGCCACACCTAAAACTACGCCAAAAAGCTCATAAGAGCCACACCCACACCCACCCCCACACACATATTTACTTCCGGTCCACTTCCGGTCTATTTTCGGCCATTTCTGCCCACTTCCGGTCCACTTCCGGTCTATTTTCGGCCATTTCTGCCCACTTCCGGTCCACTTCCGGTCTATTTTCGGCCATTTCTACCCATTTCTGCCCACTTCCGGTCTATTTTCGGCCATTTCTACCCATTTCTGCCCACTTCCGGTCCACTTCCGGTCTATTTTCGGCCATTTCTACCCATTTCTGCCCACTTCCGGTCCACTTCCGGTCCATTTGTGGCCTATTTCTGGTTTATTTATATTGCATCATGTTTTGCAACAAATTATTACCTAATATTATGCAACAAATTATTAGACATGTGTTGTTTTCTGATTGGTTGCTTATGACATAATGTAATGATGTGTTATATTCTGATTGGCTTATTGTTTCAGATGTTTTCAATGCGGTCTGTGCTTGGGCTATATAAAGAGATTTTGCATTGCATATCAGCCAATATTGTGAGAATTGGTGTAGAATAGGGGTATATTGTTGCAGTGCTGCTCATATTTTTTTAAACACAAAAATATTGCAAATTTATATAAATTGAATTACAAATCTATTTGATTTAATAAACAGAATTTTTGACAAGAATTTTTGACAACCTGTCATAGGTTTATTAAATATAGAGTTTTGATTTGAACCCCAAGAAATTTTATATAAATACCAAAGCCAAAAAATATTAATACACATACACACATACACACACTAAATATACAAAACACACTGCTGAACCCAACTGATATTTTTTTATTAAGCATAGAATTTTGATTTGAACCCCAAGAAATTTTTATGTTGAACATACGTTGAAACGTTTATATAGAAACAATGGGCATTGATTGCCACTTTTCAGACAAGTTTTAAATTCCATACAAATACAGAGTTGAAACTGTCATGGCATAGGGATGAAATAACATCTAGACACTCAATAGATGTGAAGAATTAATTATACCCTAACTGTTAGTCCCTATCTTAGAGCTGTGCTCTGTACAAATCCCACACAGACACAGGAACTGTTATGAAGAAATAAAATATTAATATCCCTATCTACACAGGCACAGAGCCTTGCTGAGCATGAAACTGTTATGGGAATTGTTAGATGTGAAGAATAAATTTCACAGAGCTGTTATGGATATGGAGGTGAAGAATTGAATGAAATAATATTTATACCCATCTACTCTGTCTCTAACAAAGCTATGTTGCTGTACAAATCCCACACAGACACACAGCTGAGCATGGAACTGTTATGGAATTGTTAGATGTGAAGAATAAATTTCACAGAGCTGTTATGGATATGGAGGTGAAGAATTGAAAGAAATAATATTTATACCCATCTACTCTGTCTCTAACAAAGCTATGTTGCTGTACAAATCCCACACAGACACAGAGCTGAGCATGGAACTGTTATGGAATTGTTAGATGAGATTTGTTTGTGAAGAATGAAATTTAAATCTATACTTAATATTCCTATATTTAACAGAGCTGTGCTTGCCTCACACAGACACAGAGCTGAGCATGGAACTGTTAAGGAATTGTTAGATGAGATTTGCTTGTGAAGAATAAAATTTAAATCTATACTTAATATTCCTATCATGTAACAGAGCTGTGCTTGCCTCACACAGACACAGAGCTGAGCATGGAACTGTTATGGAACTGTTAGATGAGATTTGTTTGTGAAGAATGAAATAATTTTTAAATTTATACTTAATATCCCTATCTCTAACAGTTTTGCTCTACATAGACACAGAGCTGAGCATGGAATTGTTATGGAATTACACAGAGATGTTATGGATATGGATGTGAAGAATTGAATATTCTGTCTCTAACAGAGCTGTGTTGTTTTGATGTTATTAGGTACAAATCCCCACACAGACACAGAGCTGAGCATGGAACTGTTATGGAATTGTTAGATGAGATTTGTTTGTGAAGATCTTTAACAGAGCTGTGCTTGCCTCACACAGACATGGAGCTGAGCATGGAACTGTTATGGAATTACACAGAGATGTTATGGATATGGATGTGAAGAATTGAATATTCTGTCTCTAACAGAGCTGTGTTGTTTTGATGTTATTAGGTACAAATCCCCACACAGAAACAGAGCTGAGCATGGAACTGTTATGGAATTGTTAGATGAGATTTGTTTGTGAAGATCTTTAACAGAGCTGTGCTTGCCTCACACAGACACAGAGCTGAGCATGGAACTGTTATGGAATTACACAGAGATATTATGGATATGGATGCGAAGAATTGAATATTCTGTCTCTAACAGAGCTGTGTTGTTTTGATGTTATTAGGTACAAATCCCCACACAGACACAGAGCTGAGCATAGAACTGTTATGGAATTGATAGATGAGATTTGTTTGTGAAGATCTTTAACAGAGCTGTGCTTGCCTCACACAGACACAGAGCTGAGCATGGAACTGTTATGGAATTGTTAGATGAGATTTGTTTGTGAAGAATGAAATAATTTTTAAATTTATACTTAATATCCCTATCTCTAACAGAGCTGTGCTGTTTTGCTCTACATAGACACAGAGCTGAGCATGGAACTGTTATGGAATTGTGAAGAATTGAATATTCTGTCTCTAACAGAGCTGTGTTGTTTTGATGTTATTAGGTACAAATACCCACACAGACACAGAGCTGAGCATAGAATTGTTAGATGAGATTTGTTTGTGAAGAATGAAATAATTTCTAGATGTTTCAATACTCAATATCCCTATCTCTAACAGAGCTGTGCTTGCCTCACACAGACACAGAGCTGTTATGGATATAAATGTGAAGAATTAAATGTCTCTAACAGAGCTATGCTGTACTGATGTTATTAGGTACAAATCCTCGCACAGACACAGAGCTGAGCATGGAATTGTTAGATGAGATTTGTTTGTGAAGAATGAAATAATTTTTAAATTTATATAATATACCTATCTCTAACAGAGCTGTGTTGTTTTGATCTTATTAGGTACAAATCCCCACACAGACACAGAGCTGAGCATGGAATTGTTAGATAATATTTGTTTGAAGAATAATTTCTAGATGTTTCAATACTCAATATCCCTATCTCTAACAGAGCTGTGCTGTACTGAAGTTATTAGGTACAAATCCCCGCACAGACACAGAGCTGAGCATGGAATTGTTAAGGAATTGTTAGGAAGAATAATTTCTAGATGTTTCAATAATTAAATCTATACTCTAACAGAGCTGTGCTGTACTGATGTTATTAGGTACAAATCCCTGCACAGACACAGAGCTGAGCATGGAATTGTTATGGAATTGTTAGATGATATTTGTTTGAAGAATAATTTCTAGATGTTTCAATAATAATATAATTAAATCTATACTCTAACAGAGCTGTGCTGTACTGATGTTATTAAGTACAAATCCCTGCACAGACACAGAGTTGAAAAGATGAGCAAGAGAGCTGTGCTGTACTGATGTTTATCCCTGCACAGACACAGAGCTGAGCGGAACTGTTATAGAATTGTTAGATGAGATTGTTGGTGAAGAGATGTTTCAATAATAATATAAATCTATACTCTAACAGAGCAATGCTGTACTGATGTTATTAAGTACAAATCCCTGCACAGACACAGAAAATAGTTCTAGATATAATAATTCTATACTCAATAATAGCTATACTTAGGTACAAATCCCCGCACAGACACATGTTTCAATAGATATTAATTAACAGAGCTGTGCTGTACTGATGTTGCTCAGACACATAGGAGCATAGAACTGTTATGAATAAGATTGAAGAAAAAAATAATTTCTATATCAATAGTCTATACTTATTATCCCTATCCCTGTGCTACTCTAATTAGGTACAAATCCTTGATATTTGTTAGATGCGATCCTAACTGAGCTGTGCTGATATTATTAGGCACTATGAAAATTCTCACAGAGCTGTACAGGAACAGGTTTCAAATCTCACAGACACAGAGCTGTACAGCTTGGAACTGATTGGGAACAAGGTTTCAAATCTCACAGACACAGAGCCTTGCTGATATTTCTACAACATGGAACTGTTATGGGCAGGAATTGTTAGATGCACTCAATATTCCTATCTATTATAAACACAGAGCTGTTATGGATATGGAGGGGTTGATGCCCAACTGCCAGATTCCTGTGCCTGAAATCACACTGAGAGTCTGGACAAAACTCTCCCACAATTGCATATATCATGCAAATTATTCTGTCCCAGTGCCTGAACAATACAATCATAAGTGCAATCTCTAAATTTTTGCCTTATAAAATACATAAGAAGCTCATTCAAATATATATAGTTGGAATTTGATACAAACTCTGGATTGAAATCTTCACCACTATACAAATTCCCATTATCAGTTGTAACAAATTCAATATTCTTATATTTAGATATCTTGTTAATAATTTTATTTGAATATTTATAATGTCTCCAATTTAAACTCTGAGATGCAATCATGGGCATCCTATACTCAAAACAATGCTCATGGCAATTGTTGAACCAATAATTGTCAAACAATTTCAACCTTAAATTATAATGGCACCTGTCTGTATAAAAATTAACAAAAGATCCAACAATTCTCTTGTTCTTGTTGTATACACGCCTCTCAAACTCACTGATAAAGTTGAGATATAGGCATTGGAATGGTCTGTTACTGGCAAGCACCCACTGCATTTCAGTTTCATTCTGCACAGCAAACAGGTCATACTCGGACAGGCCAAAGAATCTAAGCTTTAAATCATCAACAAGTGACTTAGATTTTATGTATTTTGAAATACATCTTCTCTCAAAAAATCCTGTGTCAAGATTATCCATGCAATAAGATATGATACACACTGCCTTCTATAAGTTATTTGCTTGCTGCTGCTGCTGCCTTGTATTCCTCAGAAACTGCTTATGTGCTCAGAACTTGTTGTTCCTGTTAAACAAAAATAAATATTAGAATTTTGTTATGTTTATTATATAAAATTTCTTGGGGTTCAAATCAAAATTCTATGCTTAATAAAAAAATATCAGTTGGGTTCAGCAGTGTGTTTTGTATATTTAGTGTGTGTATGTGTGTATGTGTATTAATATTTTTTGGCTTTGGTATTTATATAAAATTTCTTGGGGTTCAAATCAAAACTCTATATTTAATAAACCTATGACAGGTTGTCAAAAATTCTGTTTATTAAATCAAATAGATTTGTAATTCAATTTATATAAATTTGCAATATTTTTGTGTTTAAAAAAATATGAGCAGCACTGCAACAATATACCCCTATTCTACACCAATTCTCACAATATTGGCTGATATGCAATGCAAAATCTCTTTATATAGCCCAAGCACAGACCGCATTGAAAACATCTGAAACAATAAGCCAATCAGAATATAACACATCATTACATTATGTCATAAGCAACCAATCAGAAAACAACACATGTCTAATAATTTGTTGCATAATATTAGGTAATAATTTGTTGCAAAACATGATGCAATATAAATAAACCAGAAATAGGCCACAAATGGACCGGAAGTGGACCGGAAGTGGGCAGAAATGGGTAGAAATGGCCGAAAATAGACCGGAAGTGGACCGGAAGTGGGCAGAAATGGGTAGAAATGGCCGAAAATAGACCGGAAGTGGGCAGAAATGGGTAGAAATGGCCGAAAATAGACCGGAAGTGGACCGGAAGTGGGCAGAAATGGCCGAAAATAGACCGGAAGTGGACCGGAAGTGGGCAGAAATGGCCGAAAATAGACCGGAAGTGGACCGGAAGTAAATATGTGTGTGTGGGTGGGTGTGGGTGTGGCTCTTATGAGCTTTTTGGCGTAGTTTTAGGTGTGGCCAAAAAAATATCAAGAGGGGCATATTTTTAACAAATTTATGGACAACAATCTCACAGAAGTGCCTTTTATAAGTGTATGCAAATCAATCTGAGGGGGGTCATACTTTCTCAGGAAATTCCCGAGGGCATTTTTACAAAAATCTTGGATTAGACGGGGTTCCACACTTGAGCAAAAAGCTCATATGGGCATGTTGAGCAAGTTTTAAGTGTAGGCAAATCTGCATGAGGGGGGCTCATACTTTCCGGTCCTGGTTGTAGCACAAAACACACTACTAAGATCTTACCGTTTTCGACGTGAGTGCCGGCGATACGCTGATCATTCAAAACACAAGCGAGGTGCCACCCTCTTTGAATCCCATCACGCTGGTGCTTCTCTTCAAAGGTAATCTCTAAAAAAAATGTCTAGGCAAGCCATCGTCGAAGAATTACATAAACCTGCACGCCGCAATTACGAACGTTTAGCGGTGGTAACCAAGGGCATCGATGACCTCTGGGAAAGTGACCTCGTGGAGATGAGTAGCGGCAAGTTAAAAAATGTACATAAATTGAACAAGGGCAACAAGTACCTCCTCACCGTCATAGACACATTTTCGAAATTCACATGGGCACTACCTTTGAAAGCGAAAACGGGAACATGCGTCACGGAAGCATTCAAATTAATTTTTCGCGAAAGCGGCAAACGACCTCGGTTTATGCACATGGACAAGGGGAAGGAATTCTACAATGCCACGTTCAGGCAGTTTATTCGGAAACACGACGTTCAAC
Source organism: Lepisma saccharinum (assembly GCF_977018435.1). Taxonomy (NCBI): domain Eukaryota; kingdom Metazoa; phylum Arthropoda; class Insecta; order Zygentoma; family Lepismatidae; genus Lepisma; species Lepisma saccharinum. The sequence continues at coordinate 62,179,581 of NC_139238.1, read as the reverse complement.
ATTACTCGACCTTCAGTGACGTCAAAGCCAGCATCGTGGAAAGATTCAATCGGACTCTGAAATCGCGCATGTGGTCACGCTTTATGCTTCAGGGAAGCTACAAGTGGGTCACCATTCTTCCGGAACTCGTTAACGACTATAATCACACACGGCACAGAACGATAGGCATGAAGCCAGCTGACGTTACGAAGTCCGACGAGCAGCGTTTAATTTCTACCGTTTACTGCCCAAAGTAGACACCCACAACAAAAAAAGCTAAGTACAAAATTGGAGACCAGGTGAGGATCAGTAAATTGAAGCGAACGTTCGACAATGGTTTCACGAGAAACTGGAGCACGGAACTTTTTACCGTGGTTCGAGTTTTACCCGGGAACCGTCACACGTATATAATAAAGGACAGTGGCGGTGAAATTTTATTGGGGCGCTTCTACGAGGAGGAACTCTCTAAAACTAAATACCCCGACACGTACCTTATCGAAAAAGTTTTGCGTAAGAGAGGTGACAAACTTTTGGTGAAATGACTGGGACTTCCGGGAACAAGTTGGATCGACTCGAACGAAGTGATTCTATGAGTACGTGGAATGTTGTGAAACGTTTACCTGATTCGGAAAGTCAAACGAAAAAAAGGAACGGCGAATTGCTCCCCGATAACATACGGTGTCTGATCGTAGGACCTTCGGGGTGCGGAAAGACGACACTGCTCATTGATAATTTTATCCTCGCACCCAATTGGTTAGACTGGGAAAACAGACACCTCTACGTATTTTCGAAAAGTCTCGAACAAGCGAAACACCAGCAACTTATGAAACTGTTAGAGGGACTGGGCATTGCAACTTTCGCATCTGAAATCATTCCACTGGACGATTGTCTCGAGAATTCCGTTGTGGTGTTCGACGACATGATCCTGGAAAATCAAAACGAGATTCGTAATTTTTTCACTCGAGCTCGTCACAAAGGATTAGATTGTTTCTACCTGGCACAAACTTTTTCCAAGGTTCCGAAACAACTGCTACGTGATAATGCTAATTTTATTTGCTTCTTTCGACAAGACCACACCAATTTAAAACACGCACATGATGATTACGTAGGGGCTGAAATGAATTACAATCTATTTTCTAAATTCTGCTCCCACTGTTGGAACCAAGGTGATTTCGGATTTGTGACCATTGACATGACTCAAAAAGCAAACCATGGAAAGTATAGGAATAAAATAAACGTTTATCTAGACGTCTGAGAGGCTAACAAGAGGAAAATTTCAGATTTGCAACGAGAAGAAGAAAATCCCTCATAAATAAAAAAATCAACGGTCGAGAATCTAAAATATAAAATTTGATTTTTTTTCAAACGTCTGACAAGCATATATAAAATAACCATTACAACAAAAAAGTGAGTGTTAGAAAAGTGGATAGTCTCAAGCGGGTGACGGCAAGAAAACTACGAGAACCGAACGTATAGGCTGAGAATTCGACGTTTCAGAAACGTTTCGACGTATATAGAAAAATGTCAAAACGTCAATTTCAAGAAGAGGACAATCTCAAGTTGCGGGAATATCTAGTGAAGCGATTCAAAGGTTGGAAATCCGAGAATCGCGGATCCTACGAGGAGAAGATGCGTCAAGATCAACCTGTGATCGACGCCATCAGCGGTCTAGGTAAAGAAATTAAAGGTGTCACGGAACAAAATAAAAATTTGATCAACGAACTCGTACCACTTGCAGCTAAAAGTTACACTGTACCCACGCCCATTTCGAGCATTCCTTCGATGCCGTTCGAACTGAAGGACGTACCGGCACGACGTCAAGCCATAGGTAGCACGTCGTGTTCGGATAAGATCGAGTTGGGACCTTTGGCACGAGACTACCTGAGCACGGGGAAATTCGACAAGGATGAAGTGTTCGGATTGTATCCGAGTATGGAAACCAACGAGGGTGTGATTTGGAAGATTGGGAAATCGAAAGTCACCTTCGAAGGCAACGACATTAAAGTTAATTTAGGCGATAAGAATAGTTGGACCAGGTATCCGGGCACGGTAGGACTGTGGGAACTCGTTGCCAAAAAGCAGCCGAAAGATTACACCGACGAAGATTACGAGAGTTACAGGGAAATTCTAATCATGACGGATGCCATGTACCAGAACAACGATGCCTCGCAGAATAGGTTGAAATCGAGCAGCGGTGAGAAGTACAGGAATCTCATCAAACCGATTTGGAACGAGGTGAAAAGTGGAAGCGGCGTCAAACGCTACAACACGTTACCCAAAGAATTCGTTTGGGTGGACGACGTGAGGAAGCTCGTGGACCGATTGTTAGTGATAGCCGGCGAAGAGAATGCAGGCAATCGTAATTTCTACAACGAGGAGGTTGGCATAGTGGACATGATCAGCGCCAAACTTTCCAACTTCATCGTGAACGACGACAAGGGCATAGGTTACTTGATCCAAAATTATCAACACGCTGCCTCCGAGATTCTGGAATGTGGCCGAAGGAAAGGGACTCGTGAACGACATCATCAACAAGTTACCTTTCGAGATGCATTTACCTGGCTACCAGTACTGCGGACCGGGTACCAAACTCGAGAAAAGATTGGAGAGAGGAGACAAGGGTGTGAATACGTTGGACGCGGCATGCAAAGATCACGACATCGCTTACAACACTCGCACCAGTAGTTATGTACTCCCGTTGGAGTCGATAAATATATTGATTGGAAAAGATCGATCAAAGATCAATTGATGACGTAGCACTATTGTTTTTTTTGACGTCACAAAATGGGCGGGGCATATTTTGTAAGGATGAATTTGATTGGTTGTGGCGTCAAATGGGCGGGGCTTAATTTTGTGAGGAGCGTTTTGATTGGTTGGAGGAGGGGATTCGGGTTTTTCCCGCGGTAGTTTCCGGCGTCTGAAAAAAGATGGCGTTGATGAGTCAGAAAGTCTGGGTTGGGGAGGAGGAAAAGTAGGCGACGCGGTGACTGTTGGTTTTCTCGTAGTTGGAGTACGTGTTTCCGGTGTCTGAAAACAGATGGCGTTGATGAGTCACGGGTTTTTACCGTGACGGTTGGTCGGTAGTTTCCGGTTTCTGAAAACAGATGGCGTTGATGAGTCAGAAAGTCTGGGTTGGGAGGAGGAAGTTTTTGTTATGTTATTTTGGCATTTGACGTCATATATAAATTGGAGTACGTGTTTCCGGTGTTTGAAAATAGATGGCGTTGATGAGTCTGAAATTCTCGGAATTGGATACGTGTATCCGGTGTTTGAGGAGAGATGGCGTTGATCAGTCATTCTAGGAAATTCCAGGAATTGGGCGTGTCTGTTTTCTGCCTGAAAGGAACATGTTCGAACATGTTTTAGGTTGATGAGCCATTCTTGGAAATTCTTGGAATCGGGTGTGGTTGTTTTCTGTCTGAAAGGAACATGTTCGAACATGTTTTAGGCTCGGTCTTCTAGAGGACTATTTAAAGTGTGTTTAACGGAAGTAGTAGTCAAAATGTGACTCCCACCGCAACCCTGATTTTTCGACCCCTCAGAAAATCGCATGGAAACCTCAAAATCTCACTTTCTCTCCACGTTCCGCGCCTCATTTATTGCGCTGACGATGTTTCACGGCGCAGAAAAGCCGTGATGAGTAAATTCACTTTCTCATCCTTGAAGGATGAATGCACCTTATCGTAATTTTCCAAGTCCGGGGACCAAAAATGTTTATATATCGTGACCTTTGTAAACCTATTTCTCTCGGGGGAAACGATGTGCCACACACGCGCGTATGCCTCTCATTTTTTTTCCGTATTGTGACGCAAAACAAACAGATAATAATAATAATTGTTTTTTTTAAGGATCCCCTGGCCCCTATATAACCTCGCCAGGGGTGCGTGGTGCCCAACCAAAAAAAGTAAAAGGTTCTCTAACGGCTGCGGTTATAGATTACCACACCTCTATAGAGTTTCACGTGTTTTGTTTTTTTTTCTCTCAAACTTCCATGAAACTCTACAGAGGACCTCCGTAAATGCATGCAACGTGTACTAACGACTCTAGTGTTATTTTGATGTTGTAAATTTTTTTTGGATATATAGAGTTTTATTGTGAGATAGATAAAAAAAATTATGTTTATTATAATATTTTCTTGATGAAGATGGAGAATATATGTGTGTGTGTTACAAAATAAAGTTGCATGCTTTTTTTTCTAGTGTGTGTGTATGTGTATATTTTTTTGATGTTCGACAGCATCTGAAACGATAAAAAAAAATAATTTTATTGTTAATTTTCTCGTGTAAAAAAAATAACAAAATTTTTTTTTGTGCAAATTTTCTGATTGTCTCGTGCTATAGTGATGAAAAAAAAAAAGATATTGTAACTGATAACTGATGAAATTGACATTGTAACCGATCCCGAAACTAGTCAAATTCGTATTGTGCCATTGTAACTGATTGTGCTATTACTAAAAATTCCTTATTGTGCAAGAAAAGATGTTAAAAACCTGTTAAAACTGCTCTATGACCCTCTCGTTCTTCACGTCGTAGGCGAGGGACTTCTCTGCGATCAGGATGACGCTGCATATAGTATCCTCGGGCAAGGCATCGTGAAACTCGCAGACGATCTTGATGTTGGTTCGATCGTTGACCACCACCTGCTTTCTTTTCGTCGTGTTGATGACGGTCATGGGTCTCCGTGCTTTCAATTCGCTGGGCGTGTAGTACATGTCCACGCTTCCCTCGGTCACGCGTTTGTAAGCCGAGAACGCTTCGTAAAGTTTGAGGTAATCGTTTTTGGTCATGTCGAGGTTGTAATTCTCGCGCGGGAACACTTCGTTCCTACCGTTCTTCAGATAAACGTTCTTGATCTTGCAGTCGTCGAACTTGCTGGAATCTTTTTCCTGATTCTTGTCCCTCCCGGTCTGAAAAAGCACTACGACGAAATCTGGCATGTCGAACTGTATGTTGTTGAACTGCGTCGTCACGTCGAATTCCATGTGACTTCCCGACGCCAACTTCTGCACGCACTGGTAACCGTGAAAGTGAATCGGTACCTGTGGACTCTTCAAGATCTCCGCTTTGTACTTGAGGGCGTAGTTTGTTTCGTATTCCACGATCGGCATTCTCAACTCCATGCTCCGGATGACGCACTTGGCTGCTTCGGGTAAAGTGTTGGCTATCGGCGTGGTGCCGTCCGCACCCAAAGTAGCGTATCGCATCAGTGCGTCGTTGTCGTTGGCCGCTCTTCGAAAGGTGACGCGCAATCCTCCCTTCCACATGATCTCTTTGTAGTCGGAGAAGAATCCGGGAAGCAGACGCATGGGAAAGAGCACCGTGTGACTTCTCGTCGATATTTTGGTCCCGGCTTCGAATCCCCCGGCCTGATAGTATGCTGCGTCCGTTTTGGATAATTTCAACGTTCCCACTGCCGTCGACGTGATGCCTGGATAATCTATTCTGTCGATGACGGTGTTGTGTTTCCTCACCTCCACCTGCGAGAACAGGTGAGGCACGAAGTTGTCAACGAGTATCAAGTTTGCTGCTGCGGGGAACGCGTCTCCGCTTTCTTTCTTCACCACGTCGAATTGAAGGTAGAGGTCCGCTCTGTGAGGATGAATGAACCCGTCGCCTACGTCCACGTCGTATTCGATCTCCCGGTTCGCTTCGTTGAGATTGGCGAACGTGCGACGGTTGGGAGGAAAAGATTGAAATTCGTAATTTTCGATTTGCTCTATTTTTTTTTGTTGTTCCATGCCGACCTATGCCAAATTTTTAGTAGGAGAGGACAGAGGACATCGAGACGATGTTAACACAAAAAATCCCAGCTCTCTATGATCATTTTTTCGGAAGTTACGAGTGATCAAAAAACATTTTTGGCAATTGGCCCACCCTTGACCTCAGGAAGTCCAAATTTTGTACACGTACTCTGCATCACCAAAATCGACAAGGGGGTCAACGGGGAGGATTTTCGCGCTATCTCTCTCAGCGTTTGTCGAGATTTTTTTTTTTCAATTTAACGCTGGACTTAGAAAATTTTCGATTGATGAAAAATTGGTTCCATGACGACCTATGTTTATTTTGGTATGGGTGGACAGAGGACACCGAGACTCGACCGACGCACTAAACCCGACCTCTCTACGACTATTTGTTCAAAAGTTACGAGTGATCAAAATTTTGGAGGGTGGGCTAACTTCTTACCTCTTGACCTCAGGACCACCAAAACTTGGTACACGTATTCTCCACCTCCAAAATCGACAGGGGTGGTAGCTTCGCTACCGGAATGGGGGTGTTTTTCGATATATTTTTTCGATAACTCTTACCATTTTCGAGATATTTGCAAATTTAAGATTTTTTTAACGCTTTTTTTTTTCAATATTGAAAACAACGTTGAAACGTTTCGGTAAACGTTCTTATACGTTCTTAAACGTTTCAACGTTTATAGAAGAACGATAAAAACGTACTGTGATATTCATCTTCACGATTAGTCAAACGTATCATTCATTCGCTGTTCATATTTTGCATCCTTAAATTCTAATAATTATTTTATCTAACAACAGATTAAATTAAATACCAAACATTATCGAGAACCAATTCCTAGAAACATTATACTAAAATATTAACATTATAATAAGTATCCTTCTATAGGTATTTCAGTCTTCAAACTGCTTCCAACGGCTTCCGTACGTTGATTCGCGATTAGTCAAACATGTCAAATATAACTGCTATTAGTAAACGTACGAGGAAAAATAAGTTTTGTAGAAATTCTCTTCTCAATAAGAATACTATATTACTACCTATATTACATTAAATATTAATTAATTAATTAATTCTCTAGCACTCTTGATTCTGAAAATTCGTGGTTACAGTTCAATTTGTACTTATCCTGAGCAAAATTTATGTATATTCTATTCCAATTTTTACAGATTTCTTTTAGATTCATCTCCATCTTCGTTTTGGTCCTTTACCATCAGGTTTCCCAACAAGATTCCTGTAAAATATCCTTTATTCCTTTCTCATTCGTGCCGGTTTAAAAAAAAAACATAGAGAGTTAGCTAGTTAGTTGTTTCCCACTGTACTATTTCAATTTTTGAATAATCGCATGTTAGTTATAAATGCATTATTGACATCCTGTCCGATCATATATGTGTTTGGGTTGAGGCTCCGTATCTACCTGCAACATTTCTTTATTTCTTTTTCTTGTTATCTGCTTTCTATATAGAATATTAGAAACAACATATTCCCATTAACAGTATTTCATGTTATGGAAATATTTAAGTCTATACACCATCAGAAGTGGGATTGCAACAACATTACCACTACGTCATCCGACAAAGGTCAGGATCAGTATTGTTATATTTTATTGCTCAGGTCATTTCTTTTTTTTTAATATGTATAGCTATAATAAACATACTGACTTAAGCCCTCAGACTCGTAAACCAACAAATATACACCTCTATTGACTGCCTTGTATTTTGGGGAGAGGGGGACAATTGTAGCTGTTGGTGCAATACACTTTGAAGTTTTGTTTTCTAAGTGCCACACATTAATTTCGTCATAATTATCATTATTCATCCTCATCGTTGCCATTAGCCTCTTCTTTTTTACAAATTTTCGTACTGATATCGCCTTAGCAGATTAGCAGGAATCGTCTGAAGTTTGAACTCGTGACACCTCCCAATACCATTGTAAGCTTACTTGTGATTGTCCCCCTCATTTATTCAAAGTACCTCACTTTCATATTCAAATACACACAAGTAAAAAAAAAAAAAGTTCATATCACATTAGTGATTTTAAATTTTATTCTTGGGGCCACTTTCTAACATTGTTGCCTGATATTAAAATAAGCGAAAACACTCTGCTATGCTTAATAAAAAACAACATCTATTCATTGCCAGATTGTACAACTGTATAGGTCGAGGTTCATAAGTCTCATCCATCTCATTCTAAAGACTGCATATTTTGTATACAGTTTTTGTAGTGGAATCAAAACACAGGTTGTTAAGAATATCGTCAGTAAATATGAGAATTCTTGCTGTGAAATTTCTATGCTGTTTAAACCTAATAGAATTCGAATCTCTGAGAGAGCCAAGTACTAAGCTTTAGCATTCCATATTAGCAAAACCTTTATACGTACGTATTTATAACCTCAATTTACTAATCAGGAAATCCCCCTTAACCAACCAATTAGCACATTTATATGACCTTCTATAGAGGAAGAGGACATGACATTTCCGAGCCGGTATTATTAATGTGATATTCTTAACAGGTTAATGCATCAATCTTTACGCAAACACTTAGGAATGTTTGAAATGCAAACAATTCTTGTGACAAAAACAAATAATTAGGAAATTCTTTTTTAACCAAACAATCAACACAAATCTCTCTTTTCTATAGAGAAAAGGGGAAGAGCATAACATTCCTGAGACAGTAATGGTGAACACTGTCGTTTGAAATTAGAAGAAGATTAATCACACGAGCATCATCATCGTCGACATCGCTTATCCTGACGGGATGCACGACATGTTTATCCAACGTATAGGAATACACGTTGATGATTAAGCGTTTTTCTTCTGCATCTCGTGCTCGTGTTTCGAATTTTGATGTATCAGAAATGGTCATCGGGTATTCGATGCCAGACATTACACTTTCAAAACTCGGACTCGTATTGTTTGTAATGTCCAACCCACTGTGGATTATTTTTGCAATAAACAGGATGCAGTGCAGCCAATATACACCAAAAAAAAAACACTTGTTATCGCTGTTCTGTATATTTAACACAGCCCTCTTGTGTTGAATGTTCGGTGGAAGAGACATAAGCTAAGTACGTGTTGCTAGAAGACCTTCGTCGTTGCAAGTCATCCATAACCCATTCACTAAGAAATAAGAAAAAAAAATATTGACGTACTGAAAAAAAAAAAGTTGACTTGTTCACCGAGTTCACAGATGTTTACTCATTGATGACTCCGTCGTTGTCGTCTATCAAAAAAACCTAAGTACATTGGAAACAGTGAGAGAGTTATCGAAAAATCTACCCCTTGTCGATTTTTTTTTTTTTTGGTGACGTAGAGTACGCGTAGAGAGGTCGGGGTTTAGTGTGTCGGTTAAGTCTCGGTGTTCTTTTTGATCTTCTAACAAAATAAACATAGGTCGTCATGGAACCAAAATTTGACCCCCCTCTGTCGAAAAATTTTCCAAGTCCACAGCGTTAAATTGCAAATATCTCGAAAAAACAGTGAGAGAGAGAGAGAGATAGCGCAAAAATCCTCCCCGTTGACCCTTTTGTCTATATTGGTGATGCAGAGTACGTGTACAAAGTTTTTTTAGAGGTCCTTGGTCAAGGGTGGGCCAATTGCCAAAATGTATTTTTTTTCATTGCTCGTAACTTTTTCGAAAGGATGATCATAGAGAGAGCTGGGATTTCTTGCGTTAGTATCGTCTAGGTGTCCTCTGTCCTCTCATAACAAAATTGGCGTAGGTTGTCATGGAACCAAAAAAAAAAAAAAATGTATCGAAAATTTTCTAAGTCCAGCGTTAAAAAAATCTTAAATTTGCAAATATCTCGAAAATGGTAAGAGTTATCGAAAAAATATATCGAAAAACACCCCCATTCCGGTAGCGAAGCTACCACCCCTGTCGATTTTGGAGGTGGAGAATACGTGTACCAAGTTTTGGTGGTCCTGAGGTCAAGAGGTAAGAAGTTAGCCCACCCTCCAAAATTTTGATCACTCGTAACTTTTGAACAAATAGTCGTAGAGAGGTCGGGTTTAGTGCGTCGGTCGAGTCTCGGTGTCCTCTGTCCACCTATACCAAAATAAACATAGGTCGTCATGGAACCAATTTTTCATCAATCGAAAATTTTCTAAGTCCAGCGTTAAATTGAAAAAAAAAAAATCTCGACAAACGCTGAGAGAGATAGCGCGAAAATCCTCCCCGTTGACCCCCTTGTCGATTTTGGTGATGCAGAGTACGTGTACAAAATTTGGACTTCCTGAAGTCAAGGGTGGGCCAATTGCCAAAAATGTTTTTTGATCACTCGTAACTTCCGAAAAAATGATCATAGAGAGCTGGGATTTTTTGTGTTAACATCGTCTCGATGTCCTCTGTCCTCTCCTACTAAAAATTTGGCATAGGTCGGCATGGAACAACAAAAAAAAATAGAGCAAATCGAAAATTACGAATTTCAATCTTTTCCTCCCAACCGTCGCACGTTCGCCAATCTCAACGAAGCGAACCGGGAGATCGAATACGACGTGGACGTAGGCGACGGGTTCATTCATCCTCACAGAGCGGACCTCTACCTTCAATTCGACGTGGTGAAGAAAGAAAGCGGAGACGCGTTCCCCGCAGCAGCAAACTTGATACTCGTTGACAACTTCGTGCCTCACCTGTTCTCGCAGGTGGAGGTGAGGAAACACAACACCGTCATCGACAGAATAGATTATCCAGGCATCACGTCGACGGCAGTGGGAACGTTGAAATTATCCAAAACGGACGCAGCATACTATCAGGCCGGGGGATTCGAAGCCGGGACCAAAATATCGACGAGAAGTCACACGGTGCTCTTTCCCATGCGTCTGCTTCCCGGATTCTTCTCCGACTACAAAGAGATCATGTGGAAGGGAGGATTGCGCGTCACCTTTCGAAGAGCGGCCAACGACAACGACGCACTGATGCGATACGCTACTTTGGGTGCGGACGGCACCACGCCGATAGCCAACACTTTACCCGAAGCAGCCAAGTGCGTCATCCGGAGCATGGAGTTGAGAATGCCGATCGTGGAATACGAAACAAACTACGCCCTCAAGTACAAAGCGGAGATCTTGAAGAGTCCGCAGGTACCGATTCACTTTCACGGTTACCAGTGCGTGCAGAAGTTGGCGTCGGGAAGTCACATGGAATTCGACGTGACGACGCAGTTCAACAACATACAGTTCGACATGCCAGATTTCGTCGTAGTGCTTTTTCAGACCGGGAGGGACAAGAATCAGGAAAAAGATTCCAGCAAGTTCGACGACTGCAAGATCAAGAACGTTTATCTGAAGAACGGTAGGAACGAAGTGTTCCCGCGCGAGAATTACAACCTCGACATGACCAAAAACGATTACCTCAAACTTTACGAAGCGTTCTCGGCTTACAAACGCGTGACCGAGGGAAGCGTGGACATGTACTACACGCCCAGCGAATTGAAAGCACGGAGAACCATGACCGTCATCAACACGACGAAAAGAAAGCAGGTGGTGGTCAACGATCGAACCAACATCAAGATCGTCTGCGAGTTCCACGATGCCTTGCCCGAGGATACTATATGCAGCGTCATCCTGATCGCAGAGAAGTCCTTCGCCTACGACGTGAAGAACGAGAGGGTCACAGAGCAGTTTTAACAGGTTTTTAACATCTTTTCTTGCACAATAAGGAATTTTTAGTAATAGCACAATCAGTTACAATGGCACAATACGAATTTGACTAGTTTCGGGATCGGTTACAATGTCAATTTCATCAGTTATCAGTTACAATATCTTTTTTTTTTCATCACTATAGCACGAGACAATCAGGAAATTTGCACAAAAAAAAAATTTGTTATTTTTTTACACGAGAAAATTAACAATAAAATTCTTTTTTTTATCGTTTCAGATGCTGTCGAACATCAAAAAAATATACACATACACACACACTAGAAAAAAAAGCATGCAACTTTATTTTGTAACACACACACATATATTCTCCATCTTCATCAAGAAAATATTATAATAAACATAATTTTTTTTATCTATCTCACAATAAAACTCTATATATCCAAAAAAAAATTACAACATCAAAATAACACTAGAGTCGTTAGTACACGTTGCATGCATTTACGGAGGTCCTCTGTAGAGTTTCATGGAAGTTTGAGAGAGAAAAAAAAACACGTGAAACTCTATAGAGGTGTGGTAATCTATAACCGCAGCCGTTAGAGAACCTTTTACTTTTTTTGGTTGGGCACCACGCACCCCTGGCGAGGTTATATAGGGGCCAGGGGATCCTTAAAAAAAAAAAAAAACAATTATTATTATTATTTGTTTGTTTTGCGTCACAATACGGAAAAAAAATGAGAGGCATACGCGCGTGTGTGGCACATCGTTTCCCCCGAGAGAGATAGGTTTACAAAGGTCACGATATATAAACATTTTTGGTCCCCGGACTTGGAAAATTACGATAAGGTGCATTCATCCTTCAAGGATGAGAAAGTGAATTTACTCATCACGGCTTTTCTGCGCCGTGAAACATCGTCAGCGCAATAAATGAGGCGCGGAACGTGGAGAGAAAGTGAGATTTTGAGGTTTCCATGCGATTTTCTGAGGGGTCGAAAAATCAGGGTTGCGGTGGGAGTCACATTTTGACTACTACTAACGGAAATCGTGACGTATAAAAAGAAGGTATAAATAGAAGGGATACATGATAATAGCGTCATGCGAGGATGGATGTGTGCGGTACAAGACTGTCTGATAATGGCGTGAATTTCTACGAGGTTAGCTACGAGGAGTTCTGGGAACTTGTTCGATCTTGCGGCGACCTGGACAACGATCGAACGGCCCTGCATCGGGTGCTGAGTTATTTCCCGTTTATGTATGTAGCGATACCTGAATCTCCCTGGTGTGGATGTTACCTGTTCAACGGATTAGGAAAAGGAGTCCATCATCACTGCGAGACGTTGAAGGAGATAGAAGAGAGGAAAAGAAGAGCGGACGAGAGAACAGGATTTCCAAGTCACGGGTGTATGTGCGAACTACGTCGCAGGAAGGAAGAGGGCAAGATCGGTGAAGCTTTGAAGGAGAGAGTGAAAGAGTGGCTTTCTTTGTTGGCGAACAGAAATTCCTTGTGGTGTTCTGGCTGTGATCGTCCTTTGTTACGTAAATTAGAAGGACATCCCTGTTTCCCTGTGGTTCCTGCAGAAGGTTTCGGTGTCCGCAGACGTCTGTTCCCCGACTATCCTCTGGCTGTTCCTTTATCGCCGATACCTGGGACGCCGTCACCTACAGTATCCGATTACTTCACCTTTTATGACGTATGAGAGTGTTTACTTATCACGTCTGCAGGACTCACGCCGAGCCGTATGTTATCAATTACTTATCAGTGAATTCGAGATACAGAACATACAGAAAGTGGCCTATAGCATTACGTCAGACTCCGGAAGAATTAGTGACTGCAGGATTTTACTATTCAGGCATTAGCGACAGAGTATTTATTATGTTTTCATTGTTCGTACGGACTTTGCGATTGGACATCCAAAGATTCTAGGACATTACATGTTGGTACCCCAGTGTCCTTTTATACAGAGTGTTGCGGCGTTACATCGTAACTCCAAGAGCTGCAAGTATTGCGACAGTATAGAGACTCCTGAGAAAACGTCCGATAAACCTAGTGTGGATTCTGTGTGCAAAATATGTTTTGAGAATCCTAGCAGTGTTGTAATTCTCCCGTGTCGACATTTTGTCTCCTGTGGATCCTGTGCTTCCCAATTGGACAAGTGCGCCGTATGTCGTAGTAGCATCGAAGATACGTTGACTGTTTTCACCTGATGAACAAAATGGATGTCTGTTTTTTGGACGTTCAAGGGCTTCGAGGAGCAGGAGGAGAATTTGTGTGGAAAGAAGTCGGAATTTTAAAATTTCCTTTTGACAATGTATTTGACTGTTTAGTGAAATCTCCATATGGTTTACACTGTTTGAGTGAAAAGTATCGCCGAGTGAATGACTGGTTCCGTGCCAACAAACACGGTCTCAACTGGGGAGATGGATGGCTGCCGTATGAGAAAGTAGGAGATCTGTTATATGTTGTGCTTGTGAATCAAATAGTGTACGTCAAAGGGACGGAGAAAGTGAAATAGTTTGAAAAATTACTTGGAAAAAAAGGTAAGGGTAAAATATCCGTACGTAACATCGAAGAACTTGAATGTCCAAAATTGAATAGTGTGAAAAACACTTCAGGAATATGCAAAGAACATAGCAAATGTGAAAATGTAAAAAAAACCTGTGCAGTTGAAAATGTCTGGAAGATGTACAGTTTCTATTGTAATAAGTACAAAAAATAAAATAGTTTTTTAAAATATACAAATGTTTTATTTACAATCGAGAATATGGATATAGGTTTACAATACATAGAATAACACAAATGTTGTATTTACAATTGAATATGAAAGGTTTACAATACCTGAAGGGTTATATTACAATACATAAAATAACAATACACAGAAAGAACAATGGTTCATTTACAACAGCAGATACATAAAAGTAACAGAACTTATTTACAATGTCTGTCCAAGATTGTTCTCAAAATATATTTCAATCATCAGTTCGTTGTACCAAAGAATATAAAAATAGTTCACTAAATTGGGCACTTCTTTTTTTTCTGAAACCATATTGTTCTTGATACAATATACAAAAGCCTCCATTTCGGGTTGCAATTTATGATAACGTTCGTTCTTTAATTTCTGCAGAGGCCAAAAAAGGTTACACAAAAATAAGTGTAGTTCAGAGGCTGTGAAAATAAAAGCATCGGATGAATGATGCTGATACATCAAGATACAACGTTTCCCAAAAAAATTTAAACCACTGACGGTGATATTTCCCGTAACCAAGTAATTGAATCGTCGACCTGTTTCGACGTAATTCAGTAAGTCAGATTTCAAAGTCCGCAGTTCTCTAATCTGCCTAGAATCGATGCGTACGGGTGATCTCCCCTGTTGCGAAAACTCCCACATCAAATTGAAAGGGGGATTGCTTTTCGAATCCTATTGCTACGAACTTGTTTTTTTCCTTGTTCAGAAAATATGTGTTGGCAAGATAGAGATCTAAACATGCCTCTACGTCGTGTAGTCCAGGACATTCGATTGTATCTGGGGAAAAGCCGATCTCCCTACGCCGTTTTATGAAATCACAGTCTGTAGTCACATCTATTCCCTCGTCCATCGGTTCGTTCTTGATAGGAACAGTTTCGATTTTGATAGGTTGCACACGTTTGCGAGTTTTACGTTTGGAAGCATTATCCTTATGGATCATGCGTTTCACTAGTTTGTCGTGTTTTTTCATTGTAGAATCCCTAGCAGGCTCCATGATGTTTTCAATAGAGCTGTCTCGACGGCACTGAGAGAAAGATACAGCAGCACACATTTATATAGCTTTTCTCATAACACGACACCGGATCGCATGTATAGAGCAACACGATTGATCCCCTCTCGGACACATGGAATGGGGTAAACATTTGAAGATCTGACGAAAACGGTGTAGGATATATCCATCTTTACTGACACCGGGTGGAAACGCTTGAATGAAATCCTTGGTCGTAACATGGCGTGCTTTGTAATAAGCATACACGCAACAGTAATGTCCGCATGTCGTGGCCAATACCCCCTGTAAGGGAATGTTGTTGTAAGTCCAGACCGAGGAATGACGATTCAGGAAAGTTACGAATTCTGGATAGAAAGGATGAAATCCGTATGAATCGAAATATTCAGCAATATTGTTTTTGCCAAAATAAAAGGCCACCCAGTGTGTACCATGGAAGTTGGAAGTGTCAGTGTTAGCGATTATCAAGGCAGGGGTAGGAAACGTCTGAGGTAAAAGATCTCTCGAGTAAACACCGTAGAAAATGTTCTTGGTGGAACAGTTTCGAGATAGAATCTCCCTGATCTGCGACGTGTTCATGTTGCCTATGTTTTCGAAAACGTAAAATGAGAGTACAGTGTTCTAATATTTGGGGAGACGGTTGCGTGTCAACAGGTTTGGCGGACAGTACTTCCAAAGAATCACTATTATAAATATCATCACAGGTTAACAGTTCGATGAGTTTTCCCATCTCACGTTACATATGTTTTCATATGTTTATAATAATATTTCTGTCTTTGGTCATTTCTATGAGTCCAAGGTAAAATCTGGCGTCTGGCAGTCGTGGAAGCAAACGTGTGTCAACAGGTTTGGAAGCTGTCACTTTCGAAGAAACACTTTTATGAGTAATATCACGAGTTTTCCGTTCGGCTGGTTTTTCCATCACAGGTAGTATAATGTCTACATCAGAACTGTCTCGATAACACTGCGAGCCAGAAACACGAGCACACATATTTATAGACAATTCGGCCTCACTGATGGAGAATAACACTTCTGTCTTTTGTTATATCTACTGCACATTCGAATTCAGCATACAGAAGGCATGTTATATTTTCCGACAGCTGGGGAGAAAATTGCATCTCGGCTCCGATGATACCTTGTTCCTGGAGACTGGTGTGCGTGTCGTTTCCTGAAGAGTCAGGCGTTATGTCGAAAATTAGGAAAAAGGACCCGTTCTCGAACATTTTCCTTGTGATCTGGTGTCCGTAATTGGCGTGGTGAATGCCTGTACCGGAAAATAGAGTTTGATAGGCACGTGTTATCAATCCGCCGTTTCCTCCTGTGGTGACCCGCAAGGGTTCGTAAGGTACGAGTTCTCCATTTTTCACAAGATGGAAAGAAGATAGGTTAAAACTTCCAAAGTCGAACGGATTTTTCTTACTGTCTCCGAGAAAGCTGGCGGTGGATACCATAGCAAAAAGAACAACATTCGGAAAAGGACCTTGAAAAGCATTATCGATCGAAATCTGCTGCGTTCCGGCAACGTAAGAATAAGCTTTGATGACGCTTCTGGTGAAAGGATAATGGGCAGGAGCGTAAGAGAGTGTTCTGTCTATGGCCAAACTGGTCGTAGGAGTAGGAATGATGTGATTTAGTTCGAGAACAGCCTTTAAAATTATTAATCTGGTGGTTGGTGAAGTTTGATTACCCCAGATGTAAAAAGCATCACGTGACCTGGCTAGATCGATACGTACTTCAACGCCGTTGATCAGGTATTTAGGCTGGTGGAAAAAAATCTATGTGCAGTTTTCCCATAAGTTCGACTACGGCAGACACTTCCGTAGGATTTCCGGTTGTCGGAACGTGCTGGAAAAAAGTCTTTTCTGGCGGTAAAACCTTTGTTGTCGGCGGTGATTTGATCTTGATGTCCAGGTATGTCCAAGTACCACAAGGCATTTGTGAGATGCGTGTTCGCAGCATCACTGCCGTAATTGATTTCTGCTTCGAAGATTGATTTATATGCGTAATTGTTATCGGCAACTGTTACAGCGATACCGTTGAAAGCCACTGTAACTTGTGAAAAAAGTGAATGGAGAGGATAATTTACGACCCCGCAGTTTTTTGTGAGGGCGTTGGAAGGTTCGGAAGCACTCATGGGAGACCCATCTTGATTGACCATCTGCGTTAGCAGACGAAGATAGGCAGATGAAAGATCTAGAAAATCTGTTCCTGTCGGCGGAATGGCAAACTGAAGTATGTTCTGATTATCGATGGAAGCGATAGGCTTGTAGGCGACCGTGTAAGTTTTTTCGACATTTTGCTGAATAGGTTTTTTGCTGAAAAGATCGAACTGCGAGATCATGCAAGTGTTATTCTCCATTATTATCCAAAAATATCTTTTCCTGCCGCCTTCTGTTTAATTTTCCTTTTGCGTGTTGTCCTAGATTTTGTGGATGTTTTTCTCCGCTTTTTGGATGCGCTTTTTTTACGGATCGCAGATGTTCTAATACGGGTGGCTGAACGTTTTAACATCGACTGAGCAATTTTTGTTGCAGGTTTTGTTCTTATACCGGAACCTACCAGAGAGTCGATTTTTCCTTGTGCTTTACTTTGAAGATTTTGACCCGCTTCACGTACACGTTGACGGACGATAGTTCTCGGAGTCTGCTGGCTTGTTGCAATGTCGGTGATAATGTTAGCGCCTGTTTTTAAAGCTTCTTTTCCGACTGCTTTTGCACCGCTCCAGAGTAGAGGTTTCACCATTCTAAAGAGTCCTGCGAAAAGTGAGCCCAATCCTCTCCCTTTTTTGAACTCTAGTTGAACGGTATATGGGTCCAATTCACCCACGGATCTGATTACTGTAATATTCGGTCTGCGAATTCATGGTGATTCATCAGCTTTTCGGCATAGACTGAGCAAAATGATTCCTTACTGTTTTTTAAAACGACTTTGCTTTCCTACGAAAATGTAAAACAGCTATTGTGTGTACGGAGCCGTTTCTCAAAGGTAGGAGATCTCCTTTTCTATCGTACATCGCAATTTCTATTGTTTCGAAAGAACCTTTATCCAGAGAAACGTAATGAATCGGATTAAATGTATGATGGGCTACGGGTACTGTGCAAGATGATTCTGTTTCCGAATACTGTTTTCGGGCAAGACGTAAAAGACGTAGCATTTCTCCTCCGACCAATTGCTGTTTCACGAGATCGGAATAAATGAATATGTAGGTTTTTTTTATCCACGACGTTATTGGACACTGCGTGCGTAGAATAAATAGATTTCAATACGTCATATCGAAATTTAGCGTAGTCATCAGTTTCGTCTATGGGTGTAACAGTATTTGTTGGAACACCTTCAGATTCAGGATCGGGAACCCCTATCACGGACAGATGTTTGTTCACAGCCTCTTTAAAGAAAAATCTGAGATGAGTAGGAACAACGACGTTAGCAGGGTTTGTTTTCAGGAACTGAATGAACTCCTGTATTGTATATGTTGCTGCAGGAAAATAAAATGGCTGCTCGTTAATATAGAGTGTATTATCCGTAGAAACATAAGATCCCGACGCATCCCATTGCGCTTCCAACAGAAAATGCCAGAATTGCTTAAGAACGTTTCTCCGCATTTCCAGGTCGTTGGGGAGGGATTCTTCGATGGTAGAGATCAGGTCCTCAGCACTTGCATACGTCCGAACAGGAAAGGTTACCGTTCCGTAATCTGTTTCCAAAACATTGTCGTATAGAGTTGAATAATGCAGTTCTGCTAATCCGACTTCCCACAATTCTGGAGACAGATCGATCCGTTTTGCAAGTTTTACTGTGAAATGGGTCAGCGTGTTGCTCGGAAAATATTTCTCCGATGCAGATGACGGAAGGTAAACATAGAAATTATCGTCCATTCTCGCCGAACACAAAGAATTCACTGGATCGTAGTGACGATATATTTTGATATACATATGTTTTGGAAATTATTTTTCTGATAACTGTTTTACGGAAGATGCCTTGATCCACGAATCGAAACTAGGTGGATATCCGAGCCAGCGAACCAGGTATTCCAAATTTTTACCTTTTCCCCGGCTGTTTAAAATCTTATCAATTTTATACTTTTCGTCAGGATCCGAATAAACTTTTTGCAGTTCATGTTTGTAAAATGTACCTTTTACAGGTTCTCCATTTAAATCGTCTAATATGTATACAGGTACAGGTGTTCGCTAAACGAGGGAATGGATTTTGAAAAGTTCTCGTGACCACGATTGTTCGTATCCCTTCTCAATATGTTCTTTGACGACAGAGATTCGTACGAAATCACCAACATTCAGATATGAAGACGGTTGTGAAATATGTTTGTCAGGTTTGTTGAGACGTTTCCACACAATGTAAACGTTTGTCTCGTTCACATCTCGAGGCGCCATTCCTATGGAACTGTGGATAGTTGTATTGTAACCTTCGAGAAGTTGCGGTAAAATGTCTACGTAACGTCTTGTTTGTTTCGATGTGAATATTTCCACATTCGTTCTTTCAATGTTCTGTTGAAACGTTCCACTACACTTGCTTTCACAGGATAATTTGAAGCAATCGAAAAATTTACATTTTCATTTTTTAAGAACTTCTGGAATGTAGAATTCGTGAATTCTGTTCCTTGGTCGGTCTGTAGTGTGACGGGTTTTCGTCTGCTTCGTCCGAAAATAGTTTTGAAAGCTTCGGTTACCGAATTGCTTGTTTTATTTTTTAGCGGTAATGCAAAGGCATATCTTGAGAATACATCGATCACTGTCAGAAGATATCTGTATCCATCGTTATGTTTTTGTATCGAAGTCATGTCGTTGAGATCAGCTTCCCAAAGCATGTCCATGTTCCACACATTGTAATGATTCCGGAGGAACCTTTTTCTCGCAGGTTTGTGGAGAGTGTACGTTTCCTGGTGCATCAGCCATTTTTTCACCGTATTGCGGGATATATTTTTATCCCGTACCGCATTCCATAAACGATCTACAGATGAGAATGAAGCACGGTGTCGGGGATCGTAATATATTTTGGTGAGGATTTTATCGTGTTTTAACTTAGGAATTCCCATGACTGATCTCTCTGTCTACGGCTTTTTCTCAAAGGAACCAGCTCAGGTGTTCTCAGAAAAGGTGTAGTTTTTCAGGAAACACGGATGGCCACTTTCTTTTTCTTTTTCTGTTTCTGTCGATGAGACGGTCCAGGGCTTTCGGTTGACGACGCTGAGAAGTTGAACGTCTTCGGATCAAGAAGTGTTTTTTCCTGACGTTCGTCTATCAAATGTTGAGCCGTAGATTGGTACTCGTCGATGATATTTTGTAACTGATGACGTGTATTACGGGGTAACGTCTCTGCTAGGTTCGGAGGAAAATACGTCGATCCTGGCGAAATAGTAGAAGAACCGTCGTTATCTTGAACAATAGGAATTTGTAATGGTTCTTGGGATTTTCGACTCAGCCATAAATACTCGTCCAGTTCTTTTCTATAAAGCCGCCATTTTTGATCGTCTGTTATATTTTTCATTTTCAGAATATCATTCATTTTCTTATCCAGAACGGATAATGTTTGAGTTACAGACAAGTCGGAACCGCGAATACGTGCTAGTTGTTCCGGTGAAAGGACGATCATCTTTTTGTAAGAAGATGTCATTTTTCAATGAGGAATGAGAGTACCGAGAAGACCCGATAACAAAGACCCTAGAAGTAAGGGTAGAAATCCTCCTTTCTGCACAAGAAGTTTTCTTCTTTTTTCGATGTTCACTTTCGGTTTCACGAGATTGCGTAAGACTGTCTTGTAAGGGGCCAGACGACGTTTTGTGGACGGTTTAATCTTCACGTTTCCTTTTAAAACGTTCAGGCAGCATTCGCTGATGAAACGGATTGTCTTCTTCGGAGCACTTTTCAGCAACGATTTACGGAGTTTGGTCGGTGAATTTTTCAACACGTGCAAAAAAGGGAAATTTTTCTTGAAAGAAGTCGAATTCCTGTTAGAACGTGATTTGGTACGTGTCTTCCTCGTTCTCCTCATCTCGATGTTTTAAACATTCCTGAGGAAGATATGCAGTTGAGTAATTCTGGTTAAAAATGTCTGTCTGATAACGTAAAGGATCCGGTGTTGACTGTGAAAGATCAATATACAAATAACTGAAAGGTTGAGTGGTAGCATCTATATATACTTTTTCGAGTTCCGTCATGCGGTGAGGATGAAGTTGTCGTGCAAACAAAGTGAATTGGTTCATATCTCGTGGATTCTTAAAAATAACGAAATGCTTTACGTTCAGCGATATGTCTCTGCAATTTTTCCCTTGATGAAAAAGATTCTGCGTTATGAACACCACCGAAATGTTTTTGTGATGACTGCCTTTTTTTGAAAAGGTCGGCGACTTTTTCTCCTTGAGCAACCATCATAAGATCATCCAGGATTATGAGAGTAGGGGTTTTTCCGTCCCACGACTGCCAATCGACGATACCTTTATGATATTGCACATCTCGAAGATTTTGCGGAATACTGTTCTCCTGATCGTAACACCATATGATTTTCTTCACGGTTCCATCGACGAGATAAACGATGGAGTCGACCATATTTGTCACAAAAGTAGTTTTTCCACTTCCTGATGCTCCGCAAACCATCATGGTGAAAGGATGGGAAAGTTTAGGAAACATGTTTTATACTGGAGATTTGAAGAAAAATGAAGATCTGGCACATTGTAAACACATTTTATACACTGACTGTCCGAAGAAGGGTTCAAACTCTGGACCACTACATTCATATTTTAGTCTGCACAATATCCGAAAGGAAACGATAAATGTTCATGATCGAATTGTCGTTTCAACAATACTGGCTGAAACAGTTTTTTTTCATATGTACTGATTACTTGGAACTGTTTTGTTCTTCTGATTCTGAAAATATTTTCGACCATAACTTCAGGTTTTTCATCGTTTATCATGTCGCACATGGTATCGAAATTGACCAATTCCGATGTGGAGGTATTCAATGTGATCCCTTTGACTTTACAGATATATTGTGGTTCGGAGAATGGCTTCGTTATTTTCATGCTGTAACTTTTCGGTCCCGTTGAGACAAACTGTTCACAAATCTCATCAGGGCCGAAATCTGTCAATTCATCGGTGAGTTCTCCTAGTGCGTCACCTGTCTGTGGGTGATACTCCATTACAGAGTCTGTATCACAATAACATATCCTATCACCCAACTTTTCGAGAAGTTCGTACAGTTTCAGACGAGCATGGCATGTTGTGAAGGCTCCGATAGGAACATTTACTTTCCTGTTCAGACTGACAGCCT
The DNA here is from genome assembly GCF_977018435.1 of Lepisma saccharinum. Classification (NCBI taxonomy): domain Eukaryota; kingdom Metazoa; phylum Arthropoda; class Insecta; order Zygentoma; family Lepismatidae; genus Lepisma; species Lepisma saccharinum. Next base: position 62,157,236 of record NC_139238.1, on the reverse strand, counting down.
CTTCAACATATTTCCAGTTCACTAAAACGGTGTCCTGATTGATGAATACGACTCCTCCAATCATTATATTTGGATCAGTCATTTTATCGAGAAAATCTTTCGATTCCTTGATGATGGTTGTCTGGGAAAGGTTGTCCCGTTGGCAGAACTTGCCCCATAAAGAATGAAGACAGAGTTTAGCCAGAGTACGTTTACCAGGATTGACTTCGATGCTGTTTTCTTCCAATAGAATACCCTCCTTATCGAAATATTTCTGTATGTACTTCTTCTTATCCTCGTCGTTCTGACACCATGAAGGCCAGCCGCTCGCTTCCTGTTTTAGTTTTTAAGAAGGTGTTGACATAACCAGCAAAAAGTCCTCCAGTTTTTGTGAGATGGTCGTACATCGATGTTTCATACTTCCACACTTCCGACACTGACAGTACTCTGTAGCCTAAACTGCAAGCTTTACGCACCTCGGCGATGACCCAAGTCCCCGAAAGTGCGCGTTGTTCATCGGAATGGTTGCATGTACCTTCACATTTTAATCTGATAGCACATTTGTTACACAAAACAAACATCAGTTTTCCATGCATTTTTGTAGGTAAAACAGGATGTAAAATGGCTTTTGGTGGCAGAATAGTACATTTTAATGTTCAAAACCTCATTCACCGAAGGAATAGACGTTCCTAGAAATATGGTAGAATGTCTGACAGGATAGGCACAGTATTTGTTCACATAAGGGTACAAACTTGTAAAATCATAGTACTGTAATTTCTCATTTTCCTTGATTTTGTAATACGTCCTGACTGTTTCAAATCTTCCTCCATATAAGGCGTCTCGTGGATTTAAAGGAATGCACCAAACGATAGGATGCGTCGATAGATGTCTATCGAGTTCAGGATCTGCTTGCAATGTTTTTTTGAAATCGTATTCCCACATTGTGACAACACGGTATCCTTCAGAACGTAGAGCCTCAAGTTTACGGCACGTTGTCTCGTATCTGAAGGCTGCAGTGTTCAACATGTCACTATGTTTGTCACTGTTAGTATCCTGAACAGTTTCATCTTCTCCGTCACCTTTCGGATACATATCCCTGTTAATTGATATGCAGCGTTGACAACCATGCCAGTAGCATCCAAGCGCCTTGTACACCGTCTGCGTCTCCTCGTGATAGCCGTCCACTCTGTAACGCCCTCCTATGACATATTTTTCACGAGTACGTCCGCCGTGAAGAAGTATTACATCATTTTGTTCTTCCACGTAGGTTAACCATTTCAATGCGAACTTGGACATCTGATCTGCATGATGGTAACCTCCTTTAGGTATTATTCCTATAGTTTTAGCCGGCATAAATTTCTGCCTGTAAATTAGTGAACAGGCAGATGCTATTGTGAGGCAATCCTTGAAAATGTCGATCTTGCATATGTCTAGGAAATTCTGTCTCAGCTTCAAACATCCTTGTCTCAACAGGATAACATCCTTGATGCAGTATTGGAGTAGTTGGTTTTTGTTGTTGAAAGGTACATTTTTGCTGCATTCAATGTCATACCAAGACATAAAACGGTGCTGATCTTCAACTGTTTTCATATATTCATAGCCGTATGCAGAAGGAGGAGGCATCGGTCCTATGTAATTTCTGTTCTTGTAGGTGTTCCACAGATGCGGATAATAGCCTTTCTGAACAGGCAAACCGAAAAGTTTGGAAAATCCAGCAAGATTTGTCTGAACGTAGTTGAGACTGTCCACAAAATGAAGATTTTGGTATGACATACTGATGATTTTGGTACCGTCTAAGATCACACGAGGTTTCATTTCTCTTTCCAGCATTCTTCGTAATAGAAACGTGCAATCGTAACCTCGTGCATTGTGTGCACAAATGGTTATGTTGGAAAACTTATGTTGCAATTCCAGGTAGGACAGGAATGTGTCTACAGGGTAATCCCAGAATATAAACTCTCTTGTTCCACAAACAGAACATGGAACCATTAGATCCTATTTTTTGTAACATGCGTGACAGGCTGTCTGCACCACAATAAGATTAGGAACATGAAGAAAAGTTCTCTCTTTCTCGGAGTGAGGAATATATGTGTAACATTCAAAATCGTAAAATATATATAGAAATTTTGAATACTGTTTAGGTTTTGGTATAGCCATGTAGCAGAAATGATTTATAGGTTTCACGCAGTTGCATACGGTACAGTATTTCATGTTACATTTATGTACTTTTTCATATGTATTGTGTGTTAGAATAATTCTGAAACATCGGGGACACTGCTGGATTTCACTACAGACTGTACCGTTTCGGAATGGTGTAGAAACATGATTTGTGAAGCAGTTCTCATTTTTGAAAATTCTGTGACATGTCTGACATATTCTGCGAACACCCTGTTCAGGCACACACGGTGGAGTTGAACGGCACATAGAACATAATTGTTTACACAGATGGTTATGAGCTTTTTGAAATATGAGTTCGTTACACCCGCGACATTCTTGTTTTGCCGCAAATGCTCCAACACGGTTCACTATCACATCATAATGCTGTCTGAGGTTATCATAAAGAAGGTATATAAATCTGGAAGCATTTTCAACCACTCCTTCAAACAAAACATCTTTAACATCACGAAGATTGTTGTATACAACAATTTTATATTCTGTAAGCACTTGCTGAAATTTTCTCAATTCGGGAATTCCACTTCCTGCACACGCATTGTCTGTGAGATCTACATCTGCTTTGCGCATAAGTTCGAAAACAGGTTTGAGAAGATTTCTATTTCTTCTATACTGTGAATAGGACGGGTCATTATCAGCATGGGCCTTCCCTATGACCAGAGCTTCAGCTAAACAGAGTGGTTTCTTTCTATTTGGCACACCGACGATACTTCTTTTTTGTGTGCTTAATATGTAATTAGGTAAACAATATGTTCGCTTACCCCCACCTCCGACAGGTATGTTGACATGATCAGCTCGCAAAATTAAGCGATCTGTAGCAGTGAAGGTTTTCTCACTTTGCAATATTTTGTACATGATGTTCCACACCATATCATTTTGTAACTGGTCACACCTATGCCACCCGATGTAAATATCTTTCACAGTGGGGTCAGATATGTTAGATAGAGTTAAACCTATTTTGTCTTCATCCTTGGTGTCTTTTTAACGTAGGTGAGAAGATTTTCGACGCCTTCACGGATCCATGTGTGAGGATCGGCATTTTCTGGAGGGTGCGAGAAACTGAATTCCACACGCCGTTTTGGAACGGAATTTGGGATATTCGCGTTCTTGAATGTTATGTAATATTATGTTCCCTATTTGTTCACGAGGCACTGTATCACGTTTTCTTTTCTTACCTCTTCTATCTGATACAGAAGCATTTTGGGATGACGGTTCTGCTGAGGGTAAGGGATCCGGTCTCCATGACGGTTCTGGTAAAGGTTCCGGGTCTGATCCGGATGCGGTGTTTCTGGAAGTTCCTGGTGATGTGACGGCTATCTGCTTCTCCTCGGCAACTCTGGATACAGGATCGGGTGTCGACGACGGGCCTGGCGAATCTTCGGAAATATCTCTCCATCCTTCTCCGGTAAGATCGGGTACGAATGATGTCACGGTCTGTAGTAGACGGTCATATTCCTCTACTAGGGAGATACTTTCTCCCGCGATGATTTTTTGCGCGATGATCGTCAACACTTCCCGCAACTGTCCATGTGTTGTGTAATATCCATCACGATAACGTGCTATCAGATTGTCAGCGGATAACTGTACATCCATGATCGTACGATGACTGTTTCACGAACACTGTGTTGTGGAGAGAACGCCTTTCTTTATATACGCAAGCATGACAAAGCAGTTATTTCCGTTCCTAACGGTTCTACTGCAGCTAGTTAACCGTCTTCACCAGATGTTTTCCTGGCAGATATGGCAACTCATGTAAAATTCTCAGAAATCGTCAAACGTCTTCAGCAGATGTTTTTCTGACTGATACGAAGGCTCATGTAAATTCTCGGAATCAATTAACCGTCTTTACAAGATGGTTTTTAGCAGTGACACATTCTGTTATTCAACGCAGATGTCTTCCTGACTCATATGAGTTGCAAAAATCGAAATTTTCAAATCGCTCTAGCTCCTCCCCTAATTGACGTAGAGCGAATCTGATTACATATTCGTAAACTGCACGTCGAGACCTTTCGTTAGGGTGGTCGGAAAGGGGGTCTACAATTGAAAATAAAGAAATTAGGAAACCGCGTTGCAAAAAATGATACCAGATGCCCGTCTCTATAAGGAAGTCTTGTTCGAAGAACATCTGCTGACACGGAACAAGGAACTTCTGTGAAAATCATCAAGGAACTGTTGTGCCTCACAAGAACGTCGTGATCTCATATGCAGGCTTCTAACGTACGTTGCAAAAAATAATTGCAGATGTGTGTCTCTATAAGGAAGTGGATAGAATTCCTTCTGCAGACATAGCACTTCCCTCCAGTTCATCTCCTTTTCATCTGGGCCGCGGTCCAAAAAATGATACCAGATGTCCGTCTCTATAAGGAAGTCTTGTGCTGAACACGTGCTGACACGGAACATGTGCTGACACGGAACAAGGAACTTCTGTGAAATTCATCAAGGAACTGTTGTGCCTCACAAAAACGTCGTGATCTCATATGCAGACTTCTAACGTACGTTGCAAAAATAAATGCAGATGTGTGTCTCTATAAGGAAGTGGATAGAATTTCTTCTGCAGGCATCCTTCCCTCCAGTTCATCTCCTTTTCATCTGGGCAGCAACATGGATGGCCGACATTTATTACATGTTGTAAGTACCCTTTTACATTTCACAACCATACCTGAGCAGAATGAAACATGTTTTTAGGGAACCTTAGTTAATTGCAGGATTCGAATCCAGGGTCTCCGTCGACATTCACAACCATACCTGAGCGGGATTCGAATCCGGGTTTTCTTTATGCAAACATAGGCAATTCCAGGATTCGAACCATGTCTGGAGGGTTTCGAATCCGGTACCTCTTTTATCAAAACATAGTTAATTTCAGGATTCGTGGTACTTTTTTCATTAAACTATTGGGGTTTGTATCCTGTCTTAGGCATTCTAATATAATACTATTTATATACAAAAACAATATTGTTCTGTACAAAATCTTTTATTAACACATTGAACTTCTACAGAAAAATTACAAGTTTTCTACATATCGTTACGTATCCCTCATTTTCATTTTCGAGTTACGTGTAGCTAGGCAGCCTGACAGGAAGTATAGGAAAGTGTTAACTTCAGCACCAGCTCAGCGAAAAGCATTCGCCAATATTTGCAAAGGAAAATTGATGAGAGAGAAAAAGGGGAGGAGTTTTGATTAGGAGGAATGCAAGTTGGATCTGGCGCGAGAGAGACAGGGGGGTTGGTCTTGGGTTTTGGAAGAGAACAGGAGAGTGGTTCGGGAGTAAGAAAAGTGGGTTTTTGAGTTTTGGAGAGAGGAGAGTGAGTTGGATTTTGAAGGAGATTGAGGCTGGATGCAGACTTTCAGAAACTTGTTTGGAAGTGGAGTGCAGCGAAGCTGAGTGAGAATTTAAGAGGCGAACTTCAGCAAGGGAGTGACAGTTACTTTAGAAACTCTTCGGTCCACGCTTCTAAAGAGAGACAGGTAATATACTTTTATAATGCCATCCTTTGCCAATGCAGACTTAAGGTCATAGTAACCCGAATCATGAGAGTTGCCATTTTATAAAGGGTTCTGTAAATTTAAGTTTATTCAGGTACCTCCTGCAGTTAGCAGATGCAGCCAAGCGAGAGCTTACGAGCTACCGCTAACCCCCAATAGAATAATTAAAATAATTTAGTCTTGACTCCGACTAATTTGTACTATGTATTCACTGAGTCCAGCAGCGAGTATGCTGAGTCATTTTTTTTTGTTGTTTATTAATTAAAGTTCTTTAAAGTTAAAATTTATTTTCGTTCAAAGCTGACCGTAACTTGTCGATGATCAAAAATGCATGAGCTATAAACTGTTCAGATTATTGCCAAGAGGATTTTAATTTTAAATAAATGTAGTTTTGTGAACGAACAAGGTCCCGCGGTCGACTCATTTATATTCGTAATGACACAATGCTCCTAGCTCCTCAAAGAAGGATGCTTAGCTTCAGGAGATAGTCGAGGAATTCACGAGTCAGTCGTTTTGCCTTACGTTACCTTAATTAAGGACTAAATTGTTTTATTAAACTATGTGTTGACATGTGAAGAAATGAAACGCTTATTATACTTCTGGCAATGAAGCAGCAATTATGTCCGCTACTGTACGCCGGTCGTACGTAGTTAGAGTGACGCTACCATTAGTTCAGAGTATAAACCGCTCGATTAATTAGTGGATTCTGGTTTAGAAATAAAAGGTGCTTTAGTTATATGCATAAATAGGTCGAGAAATGAATAATGGTGAATAAAGCGCATATATAGATAAATAAAGCAGTCTGCTATGGCAGAGTGTAAGATGTTTTAAGCCAATGAATAGGCTTTAGTGATATGAAACAGTACGTACACATATTATATATATATTTCTGTTTCAAGCACCCAAAAGTTAGGCAAAGCCAACTTATAATGATTTAACTGGACACAATTAAGAGAGCACGGCGCGGATGTTTCTCACATGTTTGCGAGATCTTTTTTTTTTTGTTGTTGATATTTTTTTCCCCCTCTCTGAGCTATTGCTTTGATGGACAGTTGAATATTCCTCCTACGCATTCATTTTATAGCTCATGACAAATTTTAATACCTTAAATTTCATGTGCATTTATATTATATCTGCTGTTGAAACTTTAAGCCCAATTATGATATTTATATTTCGAGTTACGGCATTCATCAATATCAACGTTCCTTAGCGTTAATTAACAGATTTGATTTCGCGTGCTTACCTAATCACGACGTTAATCACTTACTCACTGAATAACAGATACACGTTAGAGATTGTTTAAATTAAGATAAAATTCATTATCAATTTTCATTAAATAATGTTAAAGTTTTGCGAATTTGTACCTATATTTAGAATTAATAAAGCAGAATCTTGTACGCCTTCCCCCTTAAGACCTCACCGTGTTTACATTCAGTCAGACCCTAAACAAGCGGAGAATACGTAGGAATTTGAGCAACCACTAATGATGAGAACGCGTTTTAGCAGTCACAGAGGTTTTGTAACATCATCTCTGTCTATCACAAGGACACGAATAACAGGCAACAGCTATTTGGGCGATTTTACGAAAAGTATTTATTTTATATGTGAATATTTATTGGTTATTAAACACATGGATGTACTTTACTCAATTTATTTGCCAATTATGCACACTAGTTAGGCGGAAGAGTGTGACGTTCACAGGGCGACGTTAGAAGTTTATGAAATGCGCATTGATACAGTGAGATTTATTAAGTAACTACACATAATGAAGAAATGGTGAAAAATACAAAATAATATGTAAATGCGCTTAGTGAATACCATTTTCTCCAGTTACCCAGGGATCCCAAATAACTGGTGAAAGTACCTTTCTGCTATCGGCAGAATGGCGATAATGTCCAGTCTGAATAAAGACTTTAGTAAATGTTACGTATATATAAATATGCAAAGCATATTTTAATAGAGACCCGTGAACAAATTGTTTTCTTGACCCTTCGTGTGATATAAAACTAGTAATGGCTGAACTATATTCACATAATTAAGGCATTTTATTTTTTCCCTTCTTGCCCACCCACCCTACATATATTTAGTTCCAAAGAGAATAGTTGTAATTTGCATTAATATAAAAGAATAGGAAACGCATAGCTACGATATAATTTTAAATATGTCAATATAGAGCTCATATCACGCCTAATTAAAGAGAATTCAGCGCACTAAGTGGTCCAAAAAGGATTGCAACCTTTTCACTTTGCATAGTTTGTTAGTAAATATAATATTATATCTTAATTTCCCGTCAGTTCAGGCGTTATCATTTTCGGAAATATTTTTCGCAGCGTTTCAGTATCCGTATGTACTTTGCATAAGGTATTAATAATAGCGATCTTTGCCATATGTTTTCTTAATACGATTATTTTATTGTGTTCTCGTTTCCCGTGCTCCAAGCCTGTAAGAGAAAAGTTTGAAATACAAGATTAGCATAGGACTGAATGACCCTGATAACGATTTCATTTCATACGGAATCATTGTTATGATCAAGTTGCATAGAACTCGAATAAGATATATTCACAAATATGTAGTCACGTTTGTTACGTAACGACACGCGCTTGGATCTTTGGCGCATGTATGTTGCGCATCCACTATTTCTTTCTGTCCAGAGCGCCGCGATAAATCCGAGCTGCAAATCAAGAATTTACCCCCCCCCCCCTTTTCCTTTTCCACTCGAGATTTCCAGTGAAGCTTCGTCCCATCCCGGCGACTCAAATTTCTTGCAAGTTAATTTCCTCCATTCCCTTTTATCGGCGTCAGTTAATTCCAGCAAACTCCGAAGGCTGCGATTCAGCGTTCCCATACATCCAGTAACCTTGGACAGTTCCGGCCGAACGATGAAAATTGATACAATGACAGGATTGCAATATGACAATGCACAATGGCTAACTCCGCTCCTTTTCCAAGGAACTGACTCTGAGCAACGATACATCTCCCGTTACTTTTTCCTGACTTCGCATAATCTGTTGCCTAGCGGCGACTCTATTGCTCTCACAGCCGGGCATGTTCCAGCATGCTTACCTTTTAGAATTTCCCACCCAAGAATTTTCCCCCCTAGAGTTATTCTCACGTCATGACTTTCTTGCACTTCGGATAATAACTCGATCCAGCGTTCGACGTCAAAACATCAATTCCAAGTTGGCACTTCGAAATCTTCATACATCTAAGACAAAAATTCAGTACTAATAATGGTGAACTGTTGGAGTTCTTTAAATAAAGCATTCAGATATAGCCTATAATGTAGTATGGATATGACAAGTATCTTGACAATTTATTTTTGCTGATGAGATTGTTCATATTCGTCAATAAATGGACACGACAAATGGGATGAGGCATGTTCAATTACCTTTTCTAATTGTTTACTTATTTCTCTTCGACTAGTACCTACGTCATTATTGCGTCACTTCAATTCCTTTTACGTCACCTACATAATTAACATTTGAAGATAAATTCAAAAATTTGGTTCCGCTCATTTACTTTTGTTTATTATCACCTCTGTAGATTTAGAGGCAATTATTGCAATTTTGTTAGCCTTCAATCACTATTTTCACCACGTTTACACTCCCGTTATGGTAAAATAATGTCTCACATCGTGAACCTTCACATTTTTAGCATATCAGTTATTTAAAATTGATTTACATTCTTTATTGCTTTTTATTATTAGTTATTATATTTTATTTGACATTAGGCCCCATATTTAGTGATTTTGTACTTTTATTTGAATGGCATACTCTGGGTTATTGTGATTTTAAAGACTGTATTTGAAACCTTTCCCTGTTCCTTTTTTTAATTGACCACCTCATTCCTATCCTCACCTAATAATGTCTCGTATCTCCATGACGTCTACATCTCATAGCAGAGATTTCCTGAGACGCCTTCAACATTGGAATTCTACGCGCCGGCGACCTTAAGAGAGCAGCTCCATTTACCATCGCCTCTCAGTTCGTGGAGTCAACAATTTCAGTTTTCACCCGGCATACATAAACCCGCCGAGTACTTCGCATTACCTCCTCGAACTCAGGACTGCACTGCGACCGTCGGCCGATGGGATTTGTGCCAGCCACCAGAGCACACCTTCAGTTTTCTCCCATTTCTACGCTCCGGCCCTCAAGATGCAGCGGATACACGCCCACTTTTCGCAAAAGTAGTCTTTATTTCCGCTGGAACTCCAGTCAGAACTACATTCCAGCTCAAAGTGATGCAGTGGATGAAAACTTTTCCCGTCATGTGTCCCAGCCTACAAGTTTCAAGTGGCCAGAAGAAAACATGACACATTTTACCCCATCTTCAGTATCCTTCGATTTGGTTACCATTCAGACGCCCGTACGAAGCAAGACCAGCTTTACTTTCATGTACGGTCCCCACCACAAGTGTGTTACCATCTTCGAGTGCAAGCATATGCAACCCAACAAGCACACCTACTTTAGCTGTTACTTCTACAGCATGGCAGACTTTACGAGACTAGGTTCCCTAGTCCGGTGAACAGCATTCTCCCCTGGATGATGAATTCTACAGTACAGTTAGCAGCACAAATTAATCCAACTGTTTCTTCCTTCTGTTCACCCGCCGATCTTCAAGATTTACCCCCCACCCCTCATCAAACGTCCCTCACCAAGAATTTAACATCCAGTGGTACAATCTTGAACACTTCTCGTTCCTTAAGCTACAAAAGGACCGATATTCTCACGTGATGATTGGGATGTAAATTTTGACACCCTCTTTCCGGTTTTCGCAGTTGCAAACACTTTTGCACGGACTCCATGGAATGCAGTGGATAATACACGCAAGTGCTTTCGCGTGTCTTCAGAACATTCCGGACTTTACATAGGAACTTTTACGCCATACAGCAAGGACTGTAGGATTACTTTTTTAATAACCAATATATATACACATATAATGGACATTTGATTTTAATATTCCACTCATTATGTATTTGTAGTGGACTAAGTTGTTTTTTTTTACTTGTCACGTGTGTATTCAAATATCTACTCATATTTAATGGACGGTGTTGGACAATTTTGGTATTTTAATACGTAATGCAGTATAGCATTATTCACTATAATATGATATATTTTCAACAATCTTTTTTTTTCTCATTTTTATTGGAAGATGGTACTTATATCTTCTATACATATATTATTCTCTCAAAGAGATTCAATGGACGGAGAAACTTGCGTGTGCTTCGATACAATATATATTCACCAGGATCCTCTTATATTAGTGCAAATTGCCTTGCAATTTATTGTGTCGTGAGCTGTTGCTCCCATATTCCTAATGTTTTGGTGTTAACCCCCCTCCCCCACATGCTTAGTGGGTGGAGCCACAACTTATGGCTTTGGCCATTCTGACGTCAGTTCAGCTGACAAGTGAGTTCAGTGGTGTGTGTTTGATGTATCAACATCTTTTTCATGGTTCTCTGACCCGAGCTGACGTTACCGCTTAGCTCGTGTTGATAAACATTTCTTGGAAGCCAATGTATGCGTGCTCAGCATAAATATTGTAGTACGGACGCGTTCATTTCATTCATGCAAGAGACGAACGAAATATGGCATTGAACTTCTCATTTTTGATTGCCATCTCGGCTTTTAATTTTAGTTTGCTCCCACAGAGCTTTTGTCTTGATCTTCGATAGTCCAAATTAGATTACGACTTGACACCTGTCAACCGAATCTAATTTTGACTGCATTTTTTTCCCTTCCCTTCAGTTTTAGAGTTAGTCTGTAGTGTTCATTTTCACTGATGTGAAATGTATTTTTATTTTTCTTCACTAAATAAATAGACCTTCTAAGGGACTGCATTGGCATAACCGGCACTGTACCTGCAACTTATCTAAACGTTTTAAAAATTCAAAGGAATTTTTTTTCGCCCAGCTGGATACCGTTACGTATCCCTCATTTTCATTTTCGAGTTACGTGTAGCTAGGCAGCCTGACAGGAAGTATAGGAAAGTGTTAACTTCAGCACCAGCTCAGCGAAAAGCATTCGCCAATATTTGCAAAGGAAAATTGATGAGAGAGAAAAAGGGGAGGAGTTTTGATTAGGAGGAATGCAAGTTGGATCTGGCGCGAGAGAGACAGGGGGGTTGGTCTTGGGTTTTGGAAGAGAACAGGAGAGTGGTTCGGGAGTAAGAAAAGTGGGTTTTTGAGTTTTGGAGAGAGGAGAGTGAGTTGGATTTTGAAGGAGATTGAGGCTGGATGCAGACTTTCAGAAACTTGTTTGGAAGTGGAGTGCAGCGAAGCTGAGTGAGAATTTAAGAGGCGAACTTCAGCAAGGGAGTGACAGTTACTTTAGAAACTCTTCGGTCCACGCTTCTAAAGAGAGACAGGTAATATACTTTTATAATGCCATCCTTTGCCAATGCAGACTTAAGGTCATAGTAACCCGAATCATGAGAGTTGCCATTTTATAAAGGGTTCTGTAAATTTAAGTTTATTCAGGTACCTCCTGCAGTTAGCAGATGCAGCCAAGCGAGAGCTTACGAGCTACCGCTAACCCCCAATAGAATAATTACTTTCATCTAAAGGGCTCCAGGTTTGATCCCCGAACCTTTCGAGGTTCACACACTTAGTAAAAGTGTGTCACAATACGATATACAAACTTTTTTATTTCAACTCGTACTACAGGTTATTAGATATTTTTACATATTTTGTTACACTACTGATAGATGTTAGTGTATTAGTATGTGTTAGTTACTCGTTAAGTTTCCTTTTCTTCAACATTTCCATCATTCGTTCATGTATATTTTCCCCTGTTTCCCCTGTCTTCTTATTTTCACCCTTCTCATTTCTCACACCTTTAAACACCTCCATCAATTCGAAACATATTCTTAAAGATAGATGGGAAGGTACATATTGCGCTCTTTGTATATTCTCTACAAAATCGCCAAACACTGGCGCATCTAGTTTCTTGTCAACAATGTAAGTAAATATTTTGACCAAACAGTCCGCCGATACCTCGATATCTTTACATGTCTCTTCTAATTTTGCCAATAACTCTTCCGCCAGTCCATTGTCTTCACAGAAATTCACATAATTGCCGATGTGTTTTTCAACCTGTCTTCCATGTGTTTTACTCCATAAGTTTCTTCGTTCTGTCGGACCTGCTGTTGTCTCCTTAATATCGCCATACACCAAATTGAATCCGAGAGGGAGTGTCGACATCTGAAATTAGACAGAAAATATGTTAATTATGTTAAAGGCTCCACGCCAATCTCCGTCGGTATAGAGCCAGGTAATTATTTTTCAGTTTATTTCTGATAACATCGTTTATTCTAGCATGTGCTACATATCTGATAACTTTTCTTTCTAGCCGATATCTACATGGAACGGAATCTATTTTAATTCTTATATTTTGTTTTTCAGAATGCGTAACCGATATGCCACTAGAGCCAATCGGCAGCGCCAACTGGTGCCTCCTGTTTCTCCTTCTATTTCAAGAATATATCAGATTTATATAGACGAAAAGTAGACTACCAATAAGCGAAAATCACATAGCCATTACGATATAGTCGTCGCTGGAATTCCTCCATGAGGGTTTCATGGTAAGAGAGAAATTTTCGCCATTGTTCAAAATTTAGTGTGACTTCTCCGGAGGCGTTGCTGATTTCCACTTTTATGTTTTCTCCACTGCCCTCGAAGGTGAAGTAAAGTTATCCTATAATGTTTATAGATCTGAATCTGTCTTCTCGTGTGGGGAATCTGTTCTTGTAAGTGTCGAAGATCGCATCTGATTTGTACACGCATGATGGGTACTCATCGCTATTTAGGACAATGTAATTTTTTTCATGTCTCAAAATCAATTCAGTGTCGGTGAAAGTACCTCGAATAACGACATCCACGTTGTTATCAATGTTGTAGCGGTTTTCTGGTTCCATCTTGTGTTTTTTATGTGTATCTCTAGTAGACTGCAATGCTTAGTGATTTTGTTGGATATATATATCCCACCCCTAGCAGAAGAGGACCGGGAGCCGACCCTTCACCATCGATCACTGTTAAACGTCATCCTCTTCTGCATTAAACTGTTGATGACACAGGTACCGTTTTTATTTTCACACCTTTCAAGCTGTCTGCTTCAAAAGAAAGATGTATTTATGTTTACGATTCTCACTGTGTGAAGGTGATGATAGTCTTTGACCAGCGATTTGCATTGTTCTAGGTAGAACATTAAAACTAAATATTTGTCTCTTACCTTTTCAATTTTCTTCACTCTCGCAACAGATGTGCCAGTCTCGGTTATGATCTCCGGTCGGTAGGCTTCGATCAACAGTTCTGCGGTACGTACACAATTTTTCTTTATTATATAGTACTGTCTCTGTGACGTATTTTCGAATTATATTCGGCGCGCATTGTTTTGCGCAGAGCATCCAACGCCCACGTGCCTCTCCTATCTTCTTCCTGCCCTGGTACACTATGCACAGTCACCCCCTCCGTGAAACCTACTTTTTTTACTCTATTTATTTTCTTTACATCTATACGCTCTCTCTCCTTTATCTCTTTTTGCCGTTTCTCCATCACTCAAATTCATCAACGGTCGCTTGAGAAAAACATCTGCTCCCCAGAATGACATCAATCTAAAACATGTTCGGGCATGTTTCAGACCACACCCAATTCCTGGAATTTCAAACTCATCAACGGCCGCCCGAGAAAAACACCTCCTCCCATCTCCCAACCCAGACTTTCTGACTCATCAACGCCATCTGTTTTCAGACACCGGAAACACGTACTCCAATTACGAGAAAACCAACCGTCACCGCGTCGCCTACTTTTCCTCCTCTCCAACCCAGACTTTCTGACTCATCAACGCCATCTGTTTTCAGACGCCGGAAACTCCCGACGTCACGGGAAAATCCCGAATCCCCTCCTCCAACCAATCAAAACGCTCCTCTCAAAATTAAGCCCCGCCCATTTATGACGTCACAACCAATCAAATTCAAAAGAGAAAAGAACAATAGCGCTACGTCATCAATTGATCTTTGATCGATCTTTTCCAATCAATTGAATTATCGACTCCAACGGGGGTACATAACTACTGCACCGATCTGGATGCACGTCACGAAGCAGACAAGAAATTGGAACATGCCGCTTTCGAAAGATTCGTCAGCAGAGACGCTTCGTTGGGTGAAAGAGTTGCAGCATTGGGCACCATCATCGCCATGAACACGAAACAAAAAATTGGATGGGGTATATAAATAAATAACATACAGTAAAAAAATAATAACAACATGTCTTGTATAACCGACTTACCGCCCGAACTGCTATACATCATATTCAAACACGCAGTAAACGGAGATGTAGGGAAACTTTTAATCATAGCAAGAACAACACCGGAATTTCGTATCCCTTGTGAAATGGTTGTCAAGGATTATCTTCGGGAGATCAGTGGCATGATGTGCGGTGATCTCGACACTCTTTTTTCGGCTGCAGGGGAAAAATTAAACGAAAAAATGGACGAACTGCACGAGGCGAGGCAGGGAAGAAGACGATACACGGATGATTGGCGCAAGTCTAAACAGGAGACCGAAGATATAATCACGCACATCATCGCGTTTTCCGAAGCACGAACTTTCTTTCTCTGTGAAAAAAATAATAATATATACGTGTCAAAACTTGATATATAAATAATACACATCTTCGGTATATAAATAACACACATTGTGAAAAAAAAAATTCTATAACACCCTGAAATTTCTCTTCGATATGACTGACCTCCAAGCATTAAAAAAAATGCTAAATTCATCAGTCGAGTATGTAAAAATTCAGGAATTGGAAGTCGACAAAAGTAGTGTAATTGGAGCGTTTCAAAATAACACTTTGTAGGTATGCATTTGTAGCCTCTTTTTTTTATCAATTGAATATCAGTTTTTGACATATTTTGACAATTTTTTGTCGATGTTTTAGCGCTTAGCGATGTTTTAGTAAAATTTCCCTTTTTCCCACTCGTTTCTAACTCACACTTAGTAGGTATTTTCTTTTAGCCTCTTTTTTATCAATTGAATATCAGTTTTTGACATATTTTGACAATTTTTTGTCGATGTTTTAGCGCTTAGCGATGTTTTAGTAAAATTTCCCATTTTTCCTACTTGTTTCTAAGTAACACTTTGTAGGTATGCTCTTTTAGCCTTTTTTTATCAATTGAATATCAGTTTTTGACATATTTTGACATTTTTTTGTCGGTGTTTTAGCGTTTAGCGATGTTTTAGTAAAACTTTCAATTTTTCCTACCTCACACTTGTAGGTATTTCACGATCTTACGTGATCTAACTTAACCTATCCTTTTTTCTTACTTGTTGTTTCAAAATAGTACTTTGTAGGTATCCTTTTTCTTTATCAATTGAATATCAGTTTTTGACATATTTTGACAATTTTTTGTCGATGTTTTAGCGTTTAGCGATGTACATGATGAATCCGCAAACAGATTTTTCCTAAGTCTTACCGTTTCCAAGATAACCCCACTTCCGGTCGCCATTTTGGATTTTCGAGCATAGGTTCCATTCATATTTTACTTACATATAGGTAGGTGTACATGATGAATCCGCAAACAGATTTTTCCTAAGTCTTACCGTTTCCAAGATAACCCCACTTCCGGTCGCCATTTTGGATTTCCGAGCATAGGTTCTATTCATACTTTTTCTCACGTATAGGCGTACATGATGAATCCGCAAACAGATTCTTGCTAAGTCTTACCGTTTTCAAGATAACCCCACTTCCGGTCGCCATTTTGGATTTCCGAACATAGGTTCTATTCATATTTTACTCACATATAGGCGTACATGATGAATCCGCAAACAGATTCTTGCTAAGTCTTACCGTTTTCAAGATAACCCCACTTCCGGTTGCCATTTTGGATTTCCGAACATAGGTTCTATTCATACTTTTTCTCACGTATAGGCGTACATGATGAATCCGCAAACAGATTTTTCCTAAGTCTTACCGTTTCAAAAATAACCCCACTTCCGGTCGCCATTTTCGATTTCCGAGCATAGGTTAGTAGATCACAAATATGCCTTTGACTGCAACCCTGATTTCTTGACCCCACGACCACCAAAACCTCAAAAAACTCACTTTCTCTCCACGTTCATTTATTGCGCTGACGATGTTTCACAGCGAAGAAAAGCAGTGATGAGTGAAATGCACTCTCTCATCCTCTCATCCTTGAAGGATGAATGCACCTTATCGTAATTTTCCAAGTCCGGGGTCATGTTTATATATCGTGACCTTTGTAAACCTCTCGGGGGAACGATGTGCCACACGCGCGTGCGCGCCTCTCATTATTTCTGTATTGTGACGCAAGCAAACAAATAGTAATTGTTTTTTTTTAGGATTCCTGCCCCCTATAACCCCGCCAGGAGTGCGTGGTGCCCAACCAAAAAAAAAGGTTCTAACGGCTTCGGTTAGATAACCACACCTCCGTAGAGTTTCACGTGTTTTTTTTCTCAAAGGTCCTATGGGACACCTCTGTTTGTCAAAAATTCGAGATATTTGCAATTTAACTCAGGACTCGGAAAAAAATTTCGGAAAATTTTTGGTTCCATGACGACCTATGTTTATTTTGGTATGGGTGGACAGAGGACACCGAGACTCGACCGACACACTAAACCCGACCTCTCTACGACTATTCGTTCAAAAGTTACGAGTGATCAAAGTTTTTGGGAGGGGATGGGCTAACTTCTTACCCCTTGACCCCAGGACCACCAAAACTTGGTACACGTATTCTACACCTCCAAAATCGACAGGGGGCATCTAACGATGCCGTATGGGGGTGTTTTTCGATATATTTTTTCGATAACTCTTAACATTTTCGAGATATTTGCAATTTAAGATTTTTTTAACGCTGGACTTGGAAAATTTTCGATTGATGAAAAAAATTGGTTCCATGACGACCTATCCTTATTTTGGTATGGAAGGACAGAGGACACCGAGACTCGACCGACGCACTAAACCCGACCTTTCTATGCGTACTCTACGTCACCAAAAAAAATCGACAAGGGGAGATTTTTCGATAAATCTCACTGTTTCCAAGGTACTTAGGTTTTTTTTTATAGACGACAACGACGGAGTCATCAATGAGTAAACATCTGTGAACTCGGTGAACAAGTCAACTTTTTCAGTACGTCAATATTTTTTTCTTATTTCTTAGTGAATGGGTTAGGTGACTTGCAACGACGAAGGCCTTCTAGCAACGCGTATAAATAACATACCTGAAAATTGTATCGCTATATACTAGACTTTTTGGTTTGTGTGATCTGAGAAAGCAATGGCATCCACCACCAGTTTCAATCGTAAAAATGATAAAACTGAATGTGTTACTTGTGGGAAGCTAATCTCAAGGAACAATTTATCGGTACACAGAGCAAGATGTAGCGAAACAGCTTCGAGAATTAATCGTTCGTTACCTTCTAAGCCTTGTGCTCGATGTAGAAAGATGATCAGCATTGCACATTTAAGTAAACACCTCAAAATTTGCAAACGATCGACCGGACAAGCATCGAAAAGGAAAATCGATAATTCAGAAACGGAAGCTTCCACTTCCAAACAAGTAAAATTATCCGATGAACGAAAACCAATTAGATCTGCATTTAACCGTCATATTCAGGATTTCAATTTTACTTCGGAACCAGGCTGCGACATTCTTAGTTTCTTGCGTGAAACGAAAACATCCGTGATAAATATTCTAAAAAATAAATTGGAAAATAATTCCATAAAAGTATACGTTGATCTATTTTCCGAATACGAAAAAGTCGATGGTACAACAAGAGTATTTTATCATCGAACAAAAAACCAGGCTCTTCATTTGGTGGACGTCGATAATTTGGACGAATTTTATTCTGATCTTTCAAATGAGCTGGTTAAGAAACATGACGATTTCGAGGCTAAAGGGTCGGGATGGTCTCTGTGTGGAAGTCCTCACACGTTAACTGTTTACGTGAACCAATTCTCGCCTCTTCGCGCTTCCAGCTACGTTCCTCTTCCACCGAACATTCAACACAAGAGGGCTGTGGTAAATACACAGAACAGCGATAACAAGTGTTTTCTCTGGTGTGTGTTGGCGGAACTTCACCCGATTCATTGGTCAAATAATCCAGAACAGGTTTATCATTACAAGCAGCATGAACCTGAACTGGAAAATGCAATGGCTGGCATCGAATACCCGGTGACCATTTCTGATATATCAAAATTCGAAACACGAGCACGAGATGCAGAAGGAAAACGCTTAATCATCAACGTGTATTCCTATACGTTGGATAAACATGTCGTGCATCCCGTCAGGATAAGCGATGTTGACGATGACGATGCTCGTGTGATTAATCTTCTTCTTATTTCAAACGACAGTGTTCACCATTACTGTCTCATTCGTTCACTATCACGTTTGGTCAGAAGTCAATCAACCAAGTATGCAAACAACATCGAAGTTTGCCCGAGATGCCTAACCACGTTCAACGATCGACAACAATCCGATTATCGAAAATACACCGGACGTCAGATTGCTATCGATAAACTTGCCGAACATAAAATATATTGCGGCAACAACAAACTGGTTCGAATATTGATGCCCGAAAAGAACGAAGTGGAAGAATTCAAAATGCACAAGGCGTTGTTGGAACATCCGGCCATCATCGTTGCTGATTTCGAGGCGTTCCTCAAACCACTCTCGTACTGCGATCCGGATCCCGAAGTTTCTTCCACCACACCTTACCAGCTTCACGAACCAAACAGTTTCGGTTACGTTGTCGTGCGACGGGATAAAATAGATGAACCGTACGTATACCGAGGACCCGATGGAATCGAACGCTTCTTCGAAAAGATGGTCGAGGAGGTTGGGAAAATTGGATGCATGCTGCAAACATCGAAACCGATGCTTCCGTTATCTGCTATCGAACTTCAAAATTACTATGACACTGTCAAGTGTCCTGTGTGCGATAACCACTTCACGGACGACAATCGTAAAGTGTTTCACCATTCGCATACGGACGATCGCTTCATAAGCGGAATCTGTAATGCATGCAACCTCAAAATCCAAAAACCAAAATTCATCCCCATATTCTTTCACAATGGTTCTAATTACGACTTTCATCCCTTAATTAGGAAACTCGGATACGACGCTCAAAAAGTAGATATTCTTGCTCAAAACGAAGAACGATACATCTCTATAAGTAAGAAAGTTATGATTCCCGAGACTAAAAATACCATCGAGATGAGGTTTCTGGATTCGTACAGATTTCTCTCTGCCAGCCTGGATGCTCTTGCCAGCAAACTTTTAGACGAACAATTCAAAATTACAAAAGCTAGTTTTCCCAACGTAGACATAGAACTCGTTAGACGTAAAGGGATTTATCCTTACGAGTACGTTAGTGATAATTCTAAATTTAATGACGACGCTCTCCCACCTCCAAGAGAATTTTACAGCAGACTCAGAGAGAAAGGAATCACGGACGAAGAATACCAACACGCGCAACTCATGTGGGAGAAATTAGAATGTAGGACACTCGGAGACTACCACGATGCCTACTTAAAATTAGACGTAACGATACTCGCGGATGTTTTTCAAGCGTTCAGGAAAACGGCAACGAATATTTACAAATTAGATCCAGCGTATTTCTACAGCCTACCGGGATTAGCGTGGTCGGCAATGTTATTCCAGACAAAGGTCAAGCTGGAACTGATATCGGACGTGGACATATTACTTTTCATCGAGAGGGGGATTCGGGGCGGGATGGTACAATGTGTGCAGAGATATGCAAAAGCCAACAACGTGCACATGAAAGAAGATTATGATTCAAATCGAGCATCGAATTACATCTTCTACGCCGACGTTAATAATCTCTATGGACATGCCATGGTACAGAAACTTCCTTACGGGGGATTCGAATGGGCATCAATAGATATAGAAAATTTCGATGATAGTGAGCATGGCTTCTTCGCAGAGGTGGATATCGAATTCCCCGACCATTTACACGATCTGTTCAGCGATTTACCACCGGCATCCGAGTTCAAATCTTCGCCTCATTCTAATCAATGCAAGCTTTTATTGACTCTAGAAGGGAAAAAGAGATACGTTGTTCATTACTCGAATCTCCGATTCTTGATCGGGAAGGGTGCTAAAGTAGCGAATGTTAGAAGAGTCCTCAGGTTTAAACATTCCGAGTGGCTCAAACCGTACATTGAAACAAACACGCAACATAGGACGGTTGCCACTTCCGATTTAGACAAAGATTTTTTTAAACTGATGAATAACGCGGTGTATGGCAAGACGATGGAAAACGTGCGGAATCACGTAGTCGTGAAATTGGTTTCGGATAAAAATAAATGCATGAAGTGGGTGGCCGATCCTAGATTCAAGTCGAGAAAAATTTACAATGAGAATTTGGCACTTTTCAATCTAGATATAAAATTGATGAAATTCAGAAAACCAATTTACGTTGGCGCAACGGTTCTCGACTTGTCGAAACTTTACATGTTCGAATTTCATTACGACGTGATGAAACCCTTCTTCAACGATAGAATGTCACTTTTGTACACGGACACCGACAGCTTCATTTACAGCATACAAACACCTAACCTCTATGAAGACATAAAAAATCCTTCCATGCTCGAGTATTTCGACACTTCTGCATATCCTCAACCCAACAGATTTGGGATTCCTTCCCTCAACAAAAAAGTCCTAGGTAAACTGAAAGATGAATGTAACGGTGATATTATTGTCGAGTTCGCGGGTTTGCGTTCGAAGATGTATGCCATGAGAACAGAGAGTAGCGTCACGAAGAAAGCAAAAGGTGTGGGCAAAAATACGGTCTAGAACAAACTCACCTTCCACGATTACATCGATTGCCTTTACTCACAATCGACGATACTAAGTATAGAACAAAGAATCCAAAGTGTAGACCACGTGATTACAACAAACAAAGTTAGGAAAGTAGCATTAGATCCGCATGACGATAAAATATGTATTTTGTCTTGTGGAATCCACACGTTGCCTTGGGGACACTATCGTTTAGAAATTAGTAAAAATTGTAGGCAATGCAAATGAAAAAAAATGAACTTAAATAACTATAACTAAAATAAAAAAAACTTTAACTATCTCACATACACAATAAATAACTAGCAAGGACAATGAATCACTTTGGTTTCCGAAAGCAAACAATGGAGACTGTACACCGCACGGCAGATCATGAATTTCTACCTTCCATGTTATCTAAACTCAACGGCCTGTTGATCAATCAATTTTCGGAACGCTGCTCTTCTTGCTGGAACAGTGACGATTTCGGATTCTCGACGATCGACATGACGAGGAAACCCAACGACGGAAAATACAGAAACAAAATCAACGACTTTTTAAACGTTGCAACGTTGTGAGAAACGTTGTGAGAAACTTAGTATCGTCGATTGTGAGTAAAGGCAATCGATGTAATCGTGGAAGGTGAGTTTGTTCTCCACCGTATTTTTGCCCACACCTTTTGCTTTCTTCGTGACGCTACTCTCTGTTCTCATGGCATACATCTTCGAACGCAAACCCGCGAACTCGACAATAATATCACCGTTACATTCATCTTTCAGTTTACCTAGGACTTTTTTGTTACGAGATGGAATTCCAAATCTGTTGCGTTGAGGATACGCAGAAGTATCGAAATACTCAAGCATGGAAGGATTTTTTATGTCTTCGTATAGGTTAGGTGTTTGTATGCTGTAAATAAAGCTGTCGGTGTCCGTGTACAAAAGTGATATTTTATCATTGTAGAAGGGTTTCATCACGTCATAATGAAATTCGAACATGTAAAGTTTCGACAAGTCGAGAACCGTTGCGCCAACGTAAATTGGTTTTCTGAATTTCATCAATTTTATATCTAGATTGAAAAGTGCCAAATTCTCGTTGTAAATTTTTCTCGACTTGAATCTAGGATCGGCTATCCACTTCCGACATTTATTCTTATCGGAAATTAATTTCACGTCTACGTGCTTTCTAACATTCTCCATGGTCTTTCCGTACACCGCATTGTTCATTAATTTAAAGAAGTCCTTGTCTAAATCGGAAGTGGCAGCTGTTCTATGTTGTGTGTTAGTTTCTATGTAAGGTCTTAACCACGTGGAATGTTTAAACTTTAGTATTCTTCAAACATTTACTATCTGAACACCCTTCTCAATAAAAAAAAAAAGATTCTCGTAGTGGACGACGTTTCTCTGTTTAGAGTCCAATGTTAACAAAAGCTTGTCTTGAACCGAGTCGGGTGGACATTTGATTTCGGGAGTCGGAGGCAAATCCGAAAACGTGTCGTGCAGGTGGTCGGAGAATTGGAGATCTACCTCTGCGAAGAAACCACACTCGCTATCGTCGAAATGAATAATGTCTATCGAAGTGGGATCTAACCATTCGAATCCCCCGTAAGGAAGTTTCTGTACCATGGCATGTGCGTAAAGATTATTAACGTCGGCGTAGAAGATGTAATTCGATGCTCGATTTGAATCATAATCTTCTTTCATGTGCACGTTGTTGGCTTATGCATATCTCTGTACACATTGTACCATCCCGCCCCGAACCCCCCTCTCGATGAAAAGTAACATGTCCACGTCCGATATCAGTTCCAGCTTGACCTTTGTCTGGAATAACATTGCCGACCACGCTAATCCCGGTAGACTGTAGAAATACGCTGGATCTAATTTATAAATATTCGTTGCCGTTTTCCTGAACGCTTGAAAAACATCCGCGAGTATCGTTACGTCTAATTTTAAGTATGCGTCGTGGTAGTCTCCGAGTGTCCTACATTCTAATTTCTCCCACATGAGTTGCGCGTGTTGGTATTCTTCGTCCGTGATTCCTTTCTCTCTGAGTCTGCTGTAAAATTCTCTTGGAGGTGGGAGAGCGTCGTCGTTAAATTTAGAATTATCACTAACATATTCGTAAGGATAAACCCCTTTACGTCTGACGAGTTCTATGTCTACGTTGGGAAAACTAGCTCTAGTTATTTTAAATTGATCGTAGGTGAGTTTGTTCGCTAAAGCATTCAGACTTGCAGAGAGAAATCTATACGAATCCAGGAAGCGCATCTCGATTGTATTTTTCGTTCCCGGAATCGACACTTGCTTGCTGAGACTAATGTAGCGTTCTTCATTCTCGGCCAAGACACCTATACGTTTCGGATCGTAGCCAAGATGTCTCACCAGGTGGTGAAAATCATATCCGCTTCCGTTGTGGAAGAATATGGGGATGAATTTAGGTTTCTGGATTTTAAGATTGCACGTGTTGCAAATTCCACCTATGTAGTTTCCGCTGAAGTGATCGTGGTGGAATATTTTTTTGTTCTCATCAGTGAAACTTTGATCACATACCGGACACACCTCAGTGGAATTGTAATTTTGAAGCTCATTTTCAGTTAAAGGTGCCATCGGTTTTGATGTAAGCAGTACACTACCAATTACCTCAACCTCCTCCACCATTTTTTCCAGGAAGTGTTCGATTACATTTGGCCCGCGGTATATATATGCTTCATTTATTTTATCACGTCGCACAACAACATAGCCGAAACTATTAGGTTGATGAAGCTGGTACGGCGTTGTGGAGGAAATTTCAGGATCCGGTTTGCAGTAGGAGAGTGGTTTCAGGAAAGACTCGAAATCTGCGACGATGATTGCGGGATGTTCTAACAATGCCTTGTGCATTTTGAATTCTTCGACTTCGTTCGTTTCGTGCATCAATATTCTAGCCGGTCTGTTGTCACCGCAATAAATTTTATGTTCGGCAAGTTAATCGATAGCAATTTGACGACTATGAAGATTTTGATGATCACGTCGGTCACGATCGTCGAACGTGGTTAGGCATCTCGGGCAAACTTCGATGCAATGTTCATGCTTGGTTGTTTGGCATCGTAGTAATCGAGACATTGAACGAATTAGCGTGAAATGATAGACATCCTCGTTGGAAATGAGAAGGAGATTTATTACACAAGCATCGTCATCGTCGATATCGCTTATCCTGACGGGATGCACGAGATATTTATCTGACGTGAAGGAATATACATTAATAGCGATGCGTTTTCCTGCACGATTTTCGAACTTTGTTATATCCGACAATGTCACCGGGTATTCGATGCCAGACATTACACTTTCAAACTCGGACTCGTATTGCTTGTAATGATAAACCCGTTTTTAATGATTTGACCAATGAACAGGATGCAGTGCAGCCAACACACACCAGAGAAAACACTTTTTATCGCTGTTCTGTATATTTAACACAGCCCTCTTGTGTTGAATGTTCGGTGGAAGAGGAACGTAGCTGGAAGCGCGAAGAGGCGAGAATCGGTTCACGTAAACGGTTAACGTGTGAGGACTTCCACACAGAGACCATCCCGACCCTTTAGCCTCGAAATCGTCATGTTTCTTAACCAGTTCATTTGAAAGATCAGAATAAAATTCGTCCAAATTATCGACGTCCGCCAAATGAAGAGCCTGGTTTTTTGTACGATGATAAAAAATACTTGTACCATCGACTTTTTCGTATTCGGAAAATAGATCAACGTATAATTTTATGGAATTATTTTCCAATTTATTTTTTAGAAAATTTATCACGGATGTTTTCGTTTCACGCAAGAAACTAAGAATGTCCCGGCCTGGTTCCGAAGTAAAAGAGAAATCCTGAATATGACGGTTAAATGCAGATCTAATTGGTTTTCGTTCATCGGATAATTTTACTTGTTTGGAAGTAGAAGCTTCGGTTCCTGGATCATCAATTTTTCTTTTCAATGTTCCTTGTTCGGTCGATGGTTTGCAAATTTTCAGGTGTTTACTTAAATTTGCATTGCTGATCATCTTTCTGCATCGAGCACAAGGCTTAGAAGGTAACAAACGATTTAAACTCGAAGCTGTTTCGCTACATCTTGCCCTGTGTACCGATAAATTGTTCCTTGAGATTAGCTTCCCACAAGTAACACATTCAGTTTTATCATTTTTTCGATTGAAACTGGTGGTGGATGCCATTGCGCTTTCTCCAAAATCACAGAAATCAAAAAAATCTAGTATATAGCGATACAATTTTCAGGTATGTTATTTTATATAGCGTTAAAAAATCTTAAATTGCAAATATCTCGAAAATGGTAAGAGTTATCGAAAAAAATATATCGAAAAACACCCCCATCCGGTATCGTTAGATACCCCCTGTCGATTTTGGAGGTGTAGAATACGTGTACCAAGTTTTGGTGGTCCTGAGGTCAAGAGGTAAGAAGTTAACCCACCCACTCTCCAAAACTTTGATCACTCCTAACTTTTGAACGAATAGTCGTAGAAAGGTCGAGTTTAGTGCGTTGGTCGAGTCTCGGTGTCCTCTGTCCTCCCATACCAAAATGAACATAGGTCGTCATGGAACCAAAAATTTTCCGAAAATTCCAAGTCCTGCGTTAAATTGCTAATGTCTAGAATTTTTGACAAACAGAGGTGTCCAATAGGACCTTTGAGAAAAAAAAACACGTGAAACTCTACGGAGGTGTGGTTATCTAACCGCAGCCGTTAGAACCTTTTTTTTTGGTTGGGCACCACGCACTCCTGGCGGGGTTATAGGGGCCAGGAATCCTAAAAAAAAACAATTACTATTTGTTTGCTTGCGTCACAATACAGAAATAATGAGAGGCGCGCACGCGCGTGTGGCACATCGTTCCCCCGAGAGGTTTACAAAGGTCACGATATATAAACATGACCCCGGACTTGGAAAATTACGATAAGGTGCATTCATCCTTGAAGGATGAGAGGATGAGAGAGTGCATTTCACTCATCACTGCTTTTCTTCGATGTGAAAAATCGTCAGCGCAATAAATGAGGCGCGGAACGTGGAGAGAAAGTGAGTTTTTGAGGTTTTGGTGGTCGTGGGGTCAAGAAATCAGGGTTGCAGTCAAAGGCATATTTACTATCTACTAACCTATGTTCGGAAATCCAAAATGGCAACCGGAAGTGGGGTTATCTTGGAAACGGTAAGACTTAGGAAAAATCTGTTTGCTGATTCATCATGTACGCCTATACGTGAGAAAAAATATGATAGAACCTATGTTCGGAAATCGAAAATGGCAACCGAAAGTGGGGTTATCTTGGAAACGGTAAGACTTAGGAAAAATCTGTTTGCTGATTCATCAGGTACACCTATACGTGAGTAAAATATGAATAGAACCTATGTTCGGAAATCCAAAATGGCGACCGGAAGTGGGGTTATCTTGGAAACGGTAAGACTTGGAAAAAATCTGTTTTCTGATTCGTCATGTACACCTATACGTAAGAAAAAGTATGAATAGAACCTATGCTCGGAAATCCAAAATGGCGACCGGAAGTGGGGTTATCTTGGAAACGGTAAGACTTAGAAAAAATCTGTTTGGGGATTCATCGCGTACGCCTATACGTGAGAAAAAGTATGAATAGAACCTATGGTCGGAAATCAAAAATGGCGACCGGAAGTGGGGTTATCTTGGAAACGGTAAGACTTAGCAAAAATCTGTTTGCGGATTCATCATGTACGCCTATACGTGAGAAAAAGTATGAATAGAACCTATGGTCGGAAATCAAAAATGGCGACCGGAAGTGGGGTTATCTTGGAAACGGTAAGACTTAGCAAGAATCTGTTTGTGGATTCATCATGTACACCTATACGTGAGAAAAAGTATGAATAGAACCTATGTTCGGAAATCGAAAATGGCGACCGGAAGTGGGGTTATCTTGGATAGAAAAAAAATAGGTTAAGTTATATCTACAAGTACGAGGTGGGAAAAATGAAAATTGTACTAAAACATCGCTAAACGCTAAAACATCAACAAAAAATTGTCAAAATATGTCAAAAAGTGATATTCAATTGATAAAAAAGAGGCTGAAAGAGCATACCTACAAGTACGAGGGTGAAAAATGGGAAATTGTACTAAAACATCGCTAAACGATAAAACATCGACAAAAAATTGTCAAAATATTTAAAAAAGTGATATTCAATTGATAAAAAAGATGATACCTACAAAGTATGGCGTAGAAACAATAAATTAGAAAAAAAGATAGGTTAAGTTATATCACGTAAGATCATGATATACCTACAAGTGTGAGGTGGGAAAAAAGGGAAATTTTACTAAAACATCGCTAAACGCTAAAACATCGACAAAAAATTGTCAAAATATGTCAAAAACTGATATTCAATTGATAAAAAAAGAGGATACAAATGCATACCTACCAAGTATGAGTGGGAAAAAGGGAAACTTTACTAAAACATCGCTAAACGCTAAAACATCGACAAAAAATTGTCAAAATATGTCAAAAACTGATATTCAATTGATAAAAAAAGAGGCTACAAATGCATACCTACTAAGTATGACGTAGAAACAATACTTTTCCTCTACTGACAAACCTTACACGATAACTTCTCGTTCAATTGTTTCTACCCAGTATGGTCCCAAGGTGCGTCTGTTGCTCAACGGACAATACAGTCTATTTTTACCAGATCGATACGTTATCATGTTATCCGACGAGAAGCTATCTATTTTAATCGAGAACAAAACTCAAATCGTGTACAAGGGGACAAAGGAACTTCTTGGTAAGAAAACGAAGCACGTAATAGAATTTGTGTAACGGCTGCGCGGAGTATATAAAATAACATACCTCGAAAAAAAAATTACACGAAACAAAAAAAAAATTCAGAACATATATATAAATGACATACCGTGAAAACAACATGAAGCCCAAGGGTGTCGTGTACCAGATACCATATACGAATCTGAAAAAGCTGGGTGCCCTGGATGGGTTACTCACCAAGAAACAACGCGAGAAGAAACGTTCTTGCTTGTCCAAAGGACACGGAATGAAATTGCTGCTCAGTACTCCACAATTGAGACGGTTGCAGCGTTCGCGGAAACAGCAAAAGACAGGGGGGTGCATATTCAGCATCCCGGCCATACTGGCAGCATTGGGGGCCTTTGGAAGTTGGGCTAGGGGTAGCGCCGCCATCGCGAAAACCGTCATCGACTCGAAGAAGAACAAGGCGGAATTGGAAGAACAGAAACGTCACAATCTGGCCATGGAGAAGAAGGGGAAGGGCGTCATGAAAAAGTTAAAAAAAAAAAAGGAACAGCACTCACCAACCGAGACATTGAATCTCTGATCAAACCATTACAAATCAAACACTTCAGAGGCGTTTTCATGTCCGACTCGTTACCTTCAACCGTTAAAAAGAGAGAATGTGGCGTAGTCAACTTGGACAGTCAAGAAAATCCAGGCACGCATTGGATATGTTACCACTACGCAAATAATAAAGCATTCGTTTTCGATTCTTTCGGAGGTGTTCCACCTACAAATTTAGTTCGTTATCTGAAAACGAACAAACCTATATACTACAACGACGAACGCATTCAAAATTTCGGAGACGTGAACTGTGGTCATCTCTGTCTCTCCATGCTCGCGTTTCTCTCTAAAATAAATAAGCCACAGGTGGAAGATTTCCAGAAAGCATTGTGGAACCTGAAACAGCATCACGATGGGCGTGTTCCATCTCACGAGCGAATCTTCGATCTTGAAACTCACGCTGCACGACGACATCGTCTATCCTAAATCCATAGCTCTGCGTGCATTCTACAGCATGTACCTTATACCTAACGTCACGCAGCACAACAACAAAATTATCGTCGGAAGCGAACATATCGTCGTCACGCCTGGTCAATACAATCTTTCTACTTTGCAAGCTCAATTACCCAAAGGCACGTACCTTTCTCAAAATTCGGTCACGCACAGAGTCGAAATCGTATCGGCGACGAAGACCGTGGACCTGGGCACCATAGGAGAACTTTTAGGTTTCGAGAACAATCACCCAAAACTCGAAGCTGGCATCAAGCACGTAGCAACCAACATTCCTAAATTCTTAGGCATAGAGACTCTGAACGTTCACTGTAACGTGGCGGAAGGCATGATCACGAAATCCTCGGACGGGTTGTTAGGAAGTCACAAGCAGACGGGAATCATAGCCACGTTCAAACCCAGTTCCGAATTCATGGAACCAATCATCTACACACCCTCTTCGCCGATCTATTTTCCAGTATGTCGAAACCGCATAGACAACATAGAGTTGGTGGTGACGAACGAGGAAGGAGACGTGGTGGATTTCGCAGGTGCCACGACGACGGCCGTCCTGGTATAATAAATAACACACATAGTGAAAAAAAATGGAGCAAATCGAGAGTTGCGAATTGCAATCTTTCCCTCCCAACCGTCGCACGTTCGCAAATTTGAATGAAGCGAACCGGGAGATCGAATACGACGTGGACGTAGGCGACGGGTTCGTTCATCCTCACAGAGTGGACCTTTACCTTCAATTCGACGTGGTGAAGAAAGAAAGCGGAGACGCGTTCCCCGCAAGTAGTGTAAAATACCATAATATAAACTCGATAAAGTATGAGCCCCTCTCAGGCATATTTGGCTACACTTAAAACTAGCTCAAGATGTGCATATGAGCTTATTGCTCAAGTGTGGTACTCTGTCTAACCCAAGATTTTTGTAAAAATGCCCTCGGGAATTTCCCGTGAAGGTATGACCCCCCCCTCAGATTGATTTGCCTACACTTACAAAAGCTACATCTGTGAGATTGTTGTCCATAAGCTTGTTAAAAATATGGCCCTCTTGATATTGTTTTTGCTACACTTAAAACTAATCCATAGAGCCACCCACACCCACACATATTTACGTCCGGTCCACTTCCGGTTTAAGTTCAGAGAATTAATATGTTACCTGGAATATGCTCAATATTTTAATTGGACACCAGGCCAAAATTGCATACCTAGTACTAAGACAATGCATTTTGCAGAGGCTTTCTAGAATTGCTCTGTGACTCCCTCATTTCTTACATCATAAACATATGATTTTTCACCTATAAGAATAACACTACATATGGTGTCATCAGGGAGTGTATCGTGAAATTCACAGATAATTTTAATGTTTGTCCTGTCATTAACCACAACTTGTTTCCTTTTTGAAGTGTTGATGACAAACATGGGTCTCTGTGCTTTGAATTCATGTGGTGTGTAATACATGTCAGTATTGCCAGTAGTGACCCTTTTGTATGCTGTAAATGCTTCACATAATTTGAGGAAATCATCCTTGGACATGTTTAAATTATAATTTTCTCTAGGAAACACCTCATTTCTGCCATTTTTAAGATATATGTTCTTGATGTTGCAGTTATCAAATTTACTTGAATTTTTTTCCTGATTATTGTGTCTTCCAGTCTGAAACAGTACCACCACAAAATCTGGCATGTCATATTGTATACTGGAGAATGAGTTTGTAGCATCAAATTCATAATAGCTACCAGTGGCAGGCTTCTGCACACATTGATATCTTTAAAATTGTAAAGGCATTTGTGGATTTTTTAGGATATCTGCTTCGTATTTAAGAGCATAACTGGCTTCATATTCAACAACTGGAATTCTTAGCTCCATAGTCTGAATATGGCACTTGTCTTCATCAGGTAGGGTATTAGGCAGAGCTTCCCCGGTAGAGTTTAATGTACTGTACCTCATCAAAGCATTATTATCATTGGCAGCTCTTCTAAATGGGATTATTTAACCACCCTTCCACATAATATCTTTGTAATCTGAGAAGAATCCTGGAAACAGGCGCATGGGAAACAGCACTGTGTGGCTCTTGGATAATATTTTATCACCAGCCCCAAATCCACCTATTTTGTAGTATGATGCCTCGGTTTTGGATAATTTTAGTGTGGCCAAAGCTGTAGAGGTAATACCAGGGTAATCTACTCTGTTTATAACAGCACCATGTTTTCTGATCTCAATTTCAGAGAACAGATGTGGCACAAAATTGTCTACCAATCTTATATTTGAATTTGCAGGATAATCTGTTCCATCGAGCTTTACAACATCAAACTTGATGTATAGATCTGCTCTGTGGGGGTGTATAAAGCCATCCCCTACATCAAGATCAACCTCAATCTCTGTGTTGGGTTGATTTAAATTTGCAAAGGTCCTCCTGTTTGGGGGGAATGATTGTAGCTCATAACTCTCAATATTTTCCATTTTTTTTGTATGTATTTTTATTTAAATATTAATCTCTATGATTGCAGTTGTTGTGGCTCCAGCAAAATCAACTAATTCTTCTTTTTCATTAGTGACGATCAACTCAATGTAATCTATTCTGTTATGGCACACAGGAAAATATAATGTTGGTGATGGAGTGTAGATGATCGGCTCCATGAATTCAGAGTTAGGTTTGAATGTTGCAATGATGCCAGTTTGTTTGTGAGTGCCTATGCCATTTGATTTGGTGATCATACCCTCGGCCACATTACAGTGAATATTTAGAGTTTCTATGGCTAAGAATTTAGGTATATTAATAGCAGTGTGTTTGATGGCTGATTCAAGTTTTGTGTTGTTCTCAAAGCCTAACAGCTCTCCTATAGTACCCAGATCCACTGTTTCTGTAGCAGACACAATCTCTACTCTGTGAGTGACAGAATTTTGAGTTAACACTATACCTCTGGGTAACTGAGCATTTAAAGTAGATAGATTATATTGCCCTGGAGTGATAACAATTTTTTGATCCCCAACTGCAATTGTGTTGTTGTGGTGTGTAATATTAGGGATCAAGTACATGCCATAAAATGCTCTGAGAGCTATTGTTTTGGGATACACTATATCACCATGTAACCTGAGTTTCAATATTGAATTTTGGCTGGTGAGATGGAATACCCCCATGATCTTTTAAATACCACAAGGCCTTTTGAAAATCTTCAATTGATGGTTTATTTATTTGAGACAGATATCTAAGAACAGATAAACACAGATGTCCACAATTAACATGTTTGAAATTTTGAGCACGGGCATTATTGTAATAAAGATTAGTTGATTTTAGATATTTTATTAAATTTTCAGGTGGAACACCTCCAAATGAATCAAACACAAATGCCTCATTGTTTGAATATTTAAGATAACAGATCCAGTGAGTGCCCTGATTTTTGTTCTTATCCAAATTAACTATGCCACACTCTTTGTTGAGTGGTTGTTCTGGTAAAGAATCAGACATGTACACACCTCTAACATTTTTGATGCCCAGTGGCTTGATTAAAACTTCAATATCTTGGTTTGTAAGCGGCTCTTGTTTTTTTTAAACTTATTCATGGCTTTCTTAAGACCTTTCCCTTGTTTTTACATGGCCAGATTATGGCGCTTCAATTCAACTAATTCTGCCTTATTCTTCTTGGCATCTATTACTGTTTTTGCTATAGCAGCTGATCCCCCAGCCAAGCTCCCAACAGCACCAAGTGCTGCTAAGATGGCCGGGATAGTAAATATGAAACCACCCACATGTGATTTTTTTCTAGATTGCTGTAATTTTTTTTAATTGAGGGGTACTAAGTATTAATTTCATACCATGGCCCTTGGCAAGACAAGAATTTTTTTTCTTGCGCTGCTTTTTGGTTAAAAGACTCTCAATAGTTTTAAGAGATTTAAGACCTGCATAAGGTATCTGATACCTAACACCCTTGGCCTTCATCCTAGGTTTATTATATACATATTCTGGGATTACATAGCTTAATTAAGTGGCTTCAATTTATTTAATTTATCACAACCCCCACCCCAGTTTTTGTTTGGTGTTCATAGCTATGGTGGTCCCCAATGCTGCTATTCTTTCACTTAAAGAAGCATCTTTGCTTACAAATCTACCAAATGCAGCCTTTTCTAATTTCTTGCCTGCAACATGTCGCCTATCAAGATCAGAATGTGTGTTGTATGCTATGTCATGGTCTCTACAAGCAGCATCTAGGGAATTAACACCAGGGTCACCTCTGTTTAATCTATGGTCTAATTTTGTACCGGGACCACAATACTGATAGCCTGGAATGTGTAGTTCAAATGGCAGCTTGTTTATGATGTCATTAACCAGCCCCCGACCCTCAGAGATATTCCAAAATTTAGGTGGTAGAGTATTAATAATTTTTATAAGATATCCAATCCCCTTAGTGTCATTCACTATAAAATTAGACAATTTGGTGCTTATCATGTCCATAATTCCAACCTTTTCATTGTAAAAATTGTGGTTGCCAGCATTTTATTTCCCCAGCTATGACCAGCACCCTATCTACAAGTTTCCTGACATCATCAACCCACACAAATTCTTTAGGCAGGGTGTTGTAATGTTTGATTCCACTACCAGTCTTGATCTGTGACCATATGTGCTTGATTAAGATGTTGTATTTTGCTCCACTGCTAGACTTGACTCTTTTTTGTGTGGGATCATTGTTCTGGTATAGAGCATCTGATTTTATTAATATTTCTTTGTAATGCTCATAGTCTTGATCTGTATAGTTGCCAGGCCTTTTCCTAGTCATCAGTTCCCACAATCCAGGTGTGCCAGGGTACTTAACAAAAGCACCTCTTTCTC
The DNA here is from genome assembly GCF_977018435.1 of Lepisma saccharinum. NCBI lineage: Eukaryota > Metazoa > Arthropoda > Insecta > Zygentoma > Lepismatidae > Lepisma > Lepisma saccharinum. The sequence goes on along the minus strand of NC_139238.1, from coordinate 62,123,178 downwards.
CAAGATGAGATTCTGAATATACTATCAGATCCCATAAATGTTACTCTGAAATTGCCAATTCTATGTATGATGCTACCATCAACCTCTGTGTCAGCATATAAACCAAACACCTCATCTTTGTTGTCTTTAGGTGTGCTTAAATATTTTTGAGCAAGAAGACCCAATTCAATAGGATCCTGAGTAGCTTCAATTCTTCGAGGAGCAAAAGGACTAGGTGTATGAATACTAGCAAGTGGGGTAATTGGATAATCTAATATGTTCCAAGCAGCTACAGGTACAAGCTCTGTAACAGTTTTGATATTTTTACCTAATTCACTAATAGCATCAATAATAGGCTGTTCTGTTTGCTTGTGTTGTTCATAGATTCCTCGGTTCTCTGATTTCCATCCCTTAAATGTTTTTACAAGATAATCTCTTAATTTAAGATCATCAATAATTGGCCTTTTCATGGTTATTTATATATGTTTCAATGTCTAGAAAATTGTTGATTTTATTTCTGTATTTGCCACTATTGGGTTTCCTTGTCATATGAATTGTGACAAACCCATAGCTATCCTGGTTCCAGCACCTTCTGCAAAACTTGGAAAAATCATTGTAGCTCAAGTCACCACCTACATATTCATCATGTATGTGTTTGAGGTTGGTATGATCTTGATGAAACACACATATAAAATTGCTGTTGTCTCGGATCAGCTGCTTTGGAATTTTAGAAAAAGTCTGTGCCAGGTAGAAGCAATCTATGTTTTTGTGTTGGCCCTGTGTAAAGAAATTTCTAACCTTGTTTTGATTATCCAGTATAATGTCATCAAACACAACAACAGAATTATGGAGACATTCATGGAGTGGCTTAACATCTGATTCAAAAGTGGCTATATCCAGTCCATCATATAGCTTCATCAGCTGCTGATATTTTAATTGTTCCAAGCTCTTAGAGAAGACATACAAGTTTTTCCAGTCTAACCAGTTGGGTGCCAATAAAAAATTATCAATCATTAATGTAGTTTTACCACAAGCCGATGGCCCAACAATAAGACATCTAATATTATCAGGCAGCAGCTTGCCATTTCTCTTATTCTGCTGTTCAGGCTCTGGCAGTCTCTTTATAACATCCCAGGTGTTCATAGTATCACTTTGTCTGTCTCGATCCAACTGTGTTCTGGGAAACCTAGCCATTTCACAAGTATCTTGTTGCCTTTTCTGCGGATGATTTTTTCTATGAGATATGTGTCAGGCTGCTTAGTTTTGCTGAGTTCTTCTTCATAGAACCTGCCTTTGAGAATTTCTCCTCGGTGGTCTTTTATTATATATGTGTTAAGGGTCCCAGGTTTAACTTGAACCACTGTAAATAATTCAGTGCTCCAGTTTCTGGTAAAGCCTCTTTTGAATAAGTGCTTATATTTGCTGATTCTTACTTGATCACCAACCTTGTATTTGGATTTTCTTCTTGTTGGCTGGTATCTAGGATAATAAACAGTACTGATCAATTTTTGCTCATCAGATGAAGTTACCTCAGAGAGCTTCATGTTGATTGTGGAATGGACCGAGTTGTTATATTTATGTAGAAGTTCTGGTAGAATACTGAGCCATTTATAATTACCTTGAAGTGTGAATTGTTTATACATATGATTTTTTAGAGTTTTGTTGAATCTTTCTACAATAGAGGCCTTGAGATCACTGTAACTCGAGTAATGTTGTATTGACTGGCTTTTAATAAAATGCTGGAACACAGAATTATAGAATTCTTTGCCATTATCTGTTTGCAAATAGCGCAGTGATCTTCCACTCTGATTGATGATTGTCCTGAAGGCTTCTGTAACACATTTTCCAGTCTTGGATTTGAGTGGCACAGCCCAGGCAAATTTTGAAAATGTGTCTATGACAGTGAGTAGATACTTGTAGCCCTTGTTGATCTTGTCTAAGTTTTTCAGCTGTCCACTTGCCATCTCAACCAAGTCACACTGCCTTAAATCATCTATGCCTTTTGTAACCACTGGCAGTCTCTTATAATTATGTCTGGCTTGTCTGTGTAATTCATCAACAATAATTTGTCTAGACATAGTATGTAAACAAGAATATTGTAACTATAGGGTGTTCAGCAGCTGATACTACAGGATTTTCTAAATACAGTTTGTGTCCTATTTGTATATTAAATTCCAGAGAGCCATCATCTTCAGCATAAGATGTTTCTAATGTATTGGGATCTGTAAAGTCCTCTAACTCTACACTGGTGATTTTTAGTTTGTTGTCAGCATTTGTTATTGATAAGGTAGGGTAGTGGTGTGCTTGTGGTTGTAGCAATAAATTTAATCTTGATTGGTCTAAGTGTGCCCCCAACAAAAAACTGGTAATAAAATTGTGCAGGGGACAGCATATATATTTTGCCGCCTGGTGTAAATGGTGAATCATATTCTTTGTTGGGGATACTGTACAATTCAAGAATTACTGTATGTTTAGGATTCTTGATTAGGCCAGTTATTTCTTTTTCTGCTGTAAGCAATCTACTTGTTACAGATTCAAGGTGCTCATTGATAGTCCTAACAACATCATCATGGCCTGGCTTGATCTTTATGTCCACAACAAGTTTTTTTGTATTGTTGCACAATTTCTTGAAGCTGGGTGGCAAAAACAGTCAGAGCATTTGCTTGGTTGGATTCCATGGTCCCTAGCTGTTGCTTGATGTTGGCTACAATTTGCTGTAGATTTTCAATAACTCTCAATTTTGAATTTTGAGCAGTAAGATCATGGACTTGTCTTCTGATATCCTCAAACAAAGCATAAAGTTCATTAATATGTTGATTAGTTGGTAGAATGGCCACTGTCTGAGTAAGTTGTTAGATCTCTGTCTGGATATTCTTGATATCTTCTGATTTCAATATGCGATTGACAGCTCTCTTAATATTTTTAAGTTCCTGTGATGTAGGCAGATTTGATACAGTATTCTGCAAAGATTCAAGTGCCAATTTCACATTATTTAATTCAGAAGCATCAGCCACACTTTGCATAGCATCTTGGAGCAGGGCTATGTCTGCCTGAGTAGGTGTTGATTGTTGTAAAATTTCAAGCTTTGTTTGGATATCATCGATCAAGTGATGAAAATGAGATAGCTCAGATTCAGTGTTGAGGTTTTCAAGTTTGGTGATTTGTTGCTGAACACTGACAAGGGTGTCTACAATACCACGCAGGCGAGATTCTAGAGTTTCTTGTACATTTGTCAGATCACTTTGCACTGCTGCTATTGTACCCTCAAGATGGCTTATGGTACTCTGAATTTTTCTAAAATCTTCATATGTCTCGAGTTGCAGCTTGATGTTGGCAACACTACGAGTTATAGCACTCAAAACATCAGAAGATGGCAAGTTGTTCGTAAAATTTTCAGGTGTCTCAATTTTTTCTTTAACCTCGGCTATGGCATTGTACAGAGGGTCCAGATTAGGTATCTGTAGTGATTGAATCTGTTCCTTTAGAGTGGAAATCACTAGATCAAAATCTTCTTGTGATTTTATGCTTTTGACAATTGTTTGGAGCTGTGTCTGGACATTATTTATCTGCTCTTCTAATTGTTGTTTCAATTGCTCACAGTTGGTAGCCTGAGTCTTAAATTTGGCTTGAAGAGCTGCTACAGCTTCCTCTAAATTTTGAAAATTATCCAATGTAGCCAAATCAGTATATTTTTGAAGCAGCAATTTGAGTTCTGAATCAATTTTAAGAAGAGGGTCCATGCATTGTGATTGTAAATTTGTAATTTCTAATTGAAGACTGGCATTGAGTGTGGTTTGTAAAGCTTGTAAATCACTTCTTACTTTTTTGACTCTGACATCAAGCATCAGAATCTCATCACTGTGATCTTCATGCCTTGTATGGCCAAATATAACATTAGGCATTTTTGTTTTAGTGGTTATTTATTATTGAATATCTAATTCTTAATTCTATAAAAAAAGGTATAAGCTTGTCATAGGATCCCGGGACCTCAATATATAAGCAGTCACCAGCAGAAACAGTATATACAGTGCCAGAAATCATGTTTGAGTGCTTAATTCTATAAATATTTCTCCCTATTGAAACCTTGACATCACCCTCGGGGGTTGTAATAAATTGTAATTGACCTACAGGTAATTGGTAATGATTTAAATTATTGTTAAATATGTACAATGTTTTACCTGTTTCATCATCAACATTTGTAAGTATGCTGTTCAGATGAATAATTAACAAACCACTTAGTTTAGATATCATAGATTGTATATCAGAAGAGGGTGCTGGTGTTGGCAGGTCCATAATAGCCTGTTTTTTGAACCCAAATAAGTTCATAGGCATGTTTATTTATTTCAAATCATGCTCTGTAATTGGCCTTTTTTTGCCACTTTTCAAATCACAATACCCCCATGGTAGAGTATGTATGCCACATGATAAAATGCATCTCTTATCATCATGTGGGTCCAGAGCTACTTTTCTTACAATATTGCTAGTCAACAAGTGATCTTTACTCTGAATTCTGTTTTCCGATGTTCTGATTAAACTCTGGGTTTTGAGACAATTTTTGTAATCTTTAAATTGGAGCTCTTTGTCCACAGTTACTCTGCCAGTGCCCTTGGCCTTTTTGACAACAGCACCACCACATGCTTCAAAACTGTACATCTTGGCCCTTAACCCAGCAAATGCCACAATAACATCACCAAATGTCTCATCTTTTAACTTGCCAGGCACCTTTTTCTTGTGGGGTTGAATCTTTGTATGTTCACTGGTATCAAAATATTCAAGCAATGCAGGCTGTGACATATCTTGATAAACATCTTCTGTCTGAATATCAAGAATAAAGCTATCTGTGTCCATGTACATCAGTTTTACACAATCACCATAAAAAGGCTTCAACATATCATAATAGAGCTTTAGCAAGTGTAATTTGGCCAATTCTAATATCACAGCCCCTACATAAATAGGCTTATCAAACTTAATCTTTGTTTTTTTCATGTTGAAGAGTGCCATATTTTCATCATAAATTCTTCTGTAGTTGAAATTAGGCTTTGCAATCAATTTTTTGCTCCGGCTAGGGTCAGTAATTAATTTAACATCACTATGTTCTCTGACATTTTCTATGGTTTTGCCATACACTGAATTTACCATCAATTTAAACAAAGTTTTATCAAATTGGCTCATTGCAGATGTTCGAAGCTCTGTGTTTGTATCAATATATGGCTTCAACCATCTTGAGTGCCTGAACCTCAAAACTTTGCCAACTTTGGTCACTTGAACACCATGATTCATTAGGAACTGGAGGTTTTTGTAATATATGACATAATCCTGTTTTGGCTCTAGAGTCTTCATTAGCTTCTTCTGTTTAGAGCCAGGTGAGCACTAAACCTCAGGAATTGGGGGCAGATTAGAAAATTTGTTGTGTAAATCATCAGGAATTGTCAGATCAACTTCTAAGAACAGGCCATAGTTACTGTCATCAAAATCCTGAAGATCTTCAATATTGAAATCTTCAACCCACTCAAGCCCTGCATATGGCAGTTTATCCATCATAGCATAACCATAGAGGCTGTTGGCATCTACATACAGTACATAATTTGATGGCAGTGCTGGATCATAATTGAGAATATACTTGTTATTTGCTCTGGCATATCTCTGAGAACATTGCACCATGCCTCCTCTTATACATTGCTCCATAAATAGATACATGTCTTGATCTTGGATCAGATCCAATTGCATTTTAGTGTTTAAAAACATTGCAGACCATGCTAGGCCTGGAGCACTGTAGAAATACATTGGATCCAGCTTATAATTTTTCATCGATGATTTTCTAAATGCCTGAAGTATATCAGCTAAGAGAGTCACATCAAGTTTTAAATATGCCTTGTGATAATCACCAAATGTCTGGCATTTTAAATTGTTCCACATCAACTGGGCATGGTGATAATCATCATCAGTAATTCCAGATGCCCTGAGTTTACTATAGAACTCTTGTTGTGGTGGTAGAGAACACTTATTAAATTTAGAAAAATCTGTAACATAGTCATATGGATATACACCCTTCCGCCTAATTAATTTCAGGTCCTGATTTGGAAACAAAGCACATGTGATTTTGAATTGATCATCAGATAATTGACTGGCCAGTGTAGCCAGGCTAGCAGACAGAATTCTGTAGGAATCAAGAAATCTTAAGTGAATGGGAACACCATTAACTTTAATTATTTTGCCAATAGCTATATATTTCTCATTATTTTCTGCTAAAATATTTAAATTCTGCTTGTCAAACCCCTTGTACCTGATCAGATGATGAAAATCATAATTAGATGCACCATGGCAAAATATTGGGACAAATTTTGATCTCTGGATCTTAATATTACAGCTATTACACAGGGCCATTTTGAATTTACCATCTGTATGAGAATGGTGTTTCACCTTGATATTTGTATCTGAAAATTCAGAATCACATACCGGGCATTTTTCTGCGTTATTGAAATCTTCAATCTGATCCTCTGTTAAAGGCAACATAGGTTTTGATTTTAATAAGACATTAGATGCTATGTCATGGCATTCATTTTCTATTCTATGTGCAAATTCTTTAATTTTAATTCATGATGGGTTAAAACAAGGAGATGCATTATCTCCATTGCTCTTTAATTTTGCCTTAGAATATGCTGTTAGGAAGGTAAACGAAACTAAAGAAGGACTAAAATTAAATGGTGTGACTCAGTTGTTAGCATATGCAGATGATGTAGACTTACTGGGGGATGATGTGAATACAATTAAGAATAATGCTAAAATATTTTTCAAAACTGCTAAAGAGATAGGTTTGGAAGTTAACAAAGATAAAACTAAATATATGCTTACAGGTCGAAACCAAGTGTTAGGTAATAATCAAAATCTAATTATTGATAACAACTCGTTTGAACCAGTTTCCAAATTCAAATACTTAGGAGTAATATTAACAAATGAAAATTATATTAAAGAGGAAATAAAAAGTAGGCTTAATTCAGGAAATGCATGTTACTTCTCTCTTCATAAACTTTTGTCTTCTCGTTTAATATCTAAGAATCTAAAAGTTAAAATATACAAAACAGTAATTTTGCCTGTAGTATTATATGGGTGTGAAACTTGGTCCCTTACATTGAAAGAGGAACATAAATTGAGAGTATTTGAAAATAGGATCCTTAGGAAAATATTTGGACCTAAAAGGGATGAGGAGACAGGTGAGTGGAGAAGGTTACATAATTTAGAACTACATAATTTGTATTCATGTCCAGACATTATTAGAATAATTAAATCAAGAAGACTTAGGTGGGCAGGCCATGTGGCACGAATGGGAGAGGAAAGAGGAGTTTTCAGGATTCTTGTTGGGAAACCTGATGGTAAGAGACCAGTAGGAAGGCCAAGACGAAGATGGAGGGACAACGTCGAGATGGACCTAAGGGAAATCGGTAGGGATGGAAAAGAGTATATAGATCTTGCTCAAGATAGGGACAGATGGAAGGCCTGTGTTGCTGAAGCCATGAACCTTCGGGTTTAAGAAGGCTAGAGAGTTAGTTGGTTAGTTAGTTAGTTAATGTGCAAATTCTTTGATGGCATCTAGTCCCATGTATAAATATTCTTTACTAACCACACCATCCTGTACAACAACATCATGAAAACTAGAAGGTTCATGTAACTGGTATGATGTAATTGAAGATTCATCAGGATCTGGGCTGCAGAATGCAAGGGGTTTGAGGTTTGATTCAAAATCACAGACTATATATGCTGGGTGTTCCAACAAGGCTTCAAATTTTTTGAATTTGGCATTTTCACTTGGCATTGGCATCACCATATGAACAGGTTTATGATTGCCACAGTATTTTAAATGTTCAATTAACTTGTTTTTAGCAATTTCTGCATTTATTTCACGGGCACCATTTATTATTTTTTGACCATCAAATACAGTCAAACATCTTCTAAACAACTTGAATATTGTCTTAGATTTGTCTAGTTGTTTTCTAATTAAAGCTTCAAGATTATGTATCAGAGTGTAATGGTGTGTGCCATCCTCTTCAATTAAGAGCAGATCAATCGGAACAGCAGAATCATCATCAAGTGTACTGATTCTGAGAGGTGATATCAAGCAATTGCCACATTAATAGATAATTGTTTACCATTGATATCCCTGGCCTTTTTTTCAAATTTATCAATATTCTGAACAGACATTGGATATTCTAAGCTCTCCATAGCTTCATCAAAATTGTGTTCATATTGTTTATAATAAGTTATTCTCTGAGGATTCCTTAAAACTGGATACAAAGCAGCTAAAATACACCACAGAAAGCATTTCTCATCATTATTTTCTATGTTAACCACGGCTCTTTTGTTTTTAATATTGGCAGGTAATGGCAGATATGTAGATCCTTGTAATGGGCTGAATTCAGAAATATTAACATAGAGCTTGTGTGGAGATCCGCATAGGCTCCATCCTGACTCTTTTGCAGCAAATTCAGTGTGTTTAATATTCAATTGCCCTATCAAACTGCTTATTATTTTGTCTAAATTTGCATTTGAATATACAGCTACAGTTTCTGTTATGTGGGCTGTGTAAATTTTGTGCTATTTGGTTTCTTATATTGTGTAAACAATTTGAGGGACAGCTTTTGTGCATTTAGAATTGCCTGCACATCAGGATTTATACTGTTCAAAAAATTCTTAATGTCACATCTTGGCTCTGATACAAAACAGTGATCCCTAAGTTGGCCATTAAAACAGCTATGGATGGGTTCATAGCGTGGCTGCTTTGCCAGTCTAGCATTAACAGGTGTTTCAAGCCTCCTTTTCAGACCAGATGTAGATGGTTGTGGGGGCAATGTTGATGACTGTGCAGAACAAGTACCCTTTTTGATTTGGCATTTTTTGTTGTTTATTATATAAAATTTCTTGGGATTCAAATCAAAACTCTATGCTTAATAAAAAATATCAGTTGGGTTCAGCAGTGTGCTTTGTATATTTAGTGTATATACTTAGTGTCTTAATATTTTTGGCTTTGTTGTTGGTTTATTATATAAAATTTCTTGGGGTTCAAATCAAAACTCTATACTTAATAAACCTATGACAGGTTGTAAAGCTGATAGCCTACATGCACAAAGGTAGAATAAGTATTGATCTACTGAAGCACTGACCTATCACAATTGCATGTCTGCACAGGCATGTCGTGGTGTGCATGGAAAGGCAATAACCTAATACCATGTGTCATGTATTGATCTTGTATATCAAACTAGGGCAGATATAAACCCTTTGTTCAATATATTAGAAAATTCTGTATATTAAATCAAACAAACCTATAATTCAATTTATAAAAATCTGCTATATTTTTGTGTTTTTTTAAAAAATAAGAGGAGCAACAACACATATGTACTCCTCAGCCACTCTCACAATACTAACTGATATGTAATGCAAAAGCTCTTGCATCATAATTTGTTGCATAATATTGGGTAATAATTTGTTGCACAACATGATGCAAGAGCTTTTGCATCATAATTTGTTGCATAATATTTGGTAATAATTTGTTGCACAACATGATACAATAGAAATAAACCAGAAGTAGGCTACAAGTAGGCAACAAGTGGGCCGGAAGTGGGTAAACCGGAAGTGGACCGAAAATGGACCGGAAGTAAATATGTGTGGGTGTGGGTGGGTGTGGTGGCTTTTTGGATTAGTTTTAAGTGTAGCAAAAACAATACCAAGAGGGCCATATTTTTAACAAGCTTATGGACAACAATCTCACAGATGTAGCTTTTGTAAGTGTAGGCAAATCAATCTGAGGGGGGTCATACTTTCGTGGGAAATTCCCGAGAGCATTTTTACAAAAATCTTGGGTTAGACAGAGTACCACACTTGAGCAATAAGCTCATATGCACATCTTGAGCAAGTTTTAAGTCTAGCCAAATCTGCCTGAGAGGGGCTCATACTTTATCGAGTTTATATTATGGTATTTTACACTACTCCCGCAGCAGCAAATTTGATACTCGTGGACAACTTCGTGCCTCACCTGTTCTCGCAGGTGGAGGTGAGGAAACACAACACCGTCATCGACAGAATCGATTAACCAGGCATCACGTCGACGGCAGTGGGAACATTGAAATGATCCAAAACGGACGCAGCATACTATCAGGCGGGAGGATTCGAAGCGGGGACGAAAATATCGACGAGAATTCACACGGTGCTCTTTCCCATGCGTCTGCTTCCGGGATTCTTCTCGGACTACAAGAAGATCATGTGGAAGGGAGGAAGAGCGGCCAACGACAACGACGCACTGATGCGATACGCTACTTTGGATCCGGACGGCACCACGCCGCTGCCCAACACATTACCCGAAGCAGCCAAGTGCGTCATCCGGAGCATGGAGTTGAGAATGCCGGTGGTGGAATACGAAACGAACTACGCCCTCAAGTACAAAGCGGAGATCTTGAAAAGTCCGCAGGTACCGATTCACTTTCACGGTTACCAGTGCGTGCAAAAAATAGCGTCCGGAAGTCACATGGAATTCGACGTGACGACGCAGTTCAACAACATACAGTTCGACATGCCAGATTTCGTCATTGTACTCTTTCAGACCGGGAGGAACAAGAATCAGGAAAAAGATTCCAGCAAATTCGACGACTGCAAGATCAAAAACGTTTATCTCAAGAATGGCAGGAACGAAGTGTTCCCGCGCGAGAATTACAACCTCGACATGACCAAAGATGATTACCTAAAACTTTACGAAGCTTACACAGCTTACAAGCGCGTGACCGAGGGAAGCGTGGACATGTACTACGCGCCCAGCGAATTCAAAATCCACAGGCCGATGTTCGTCATCAACACGACGAAGCGGAAGCAGGTCGTGGTCAACGATCGCACCAACATCAAGGTCGTCTGCGAGTTCCACGACGCGCTGCCCGAGGACACCGTGTGCAGCGTCATCCTGGTCGCAGAGAAGTCCTTCATCCATGACGCGAAGAACGAGAGGGTGACGGAGCAGTTTTAAAAAAATCCTAAAAAAAATTGCCACATACTAAAAGAAATCAACAAGGTTATATAAAATATAATGTAAGTTAGTTCGGTGTGCAAATAAAAAAAATGATAGGTTAAGTTATATCACTGAAGATCGTAAAAAAATCGTAAGATAGGTTAAGTTATATCACGTAAGATCGTGATCGAGTAAGATGTTGGCAACACTGCGAGAAAATGAGGCTTATGCCTTACAAGAGAAAACCATTAAGTCGAGCCCCACCGAGCCCCACTCCGAGCCCCATTTTCGGTTGGTGAACCGGTCCACCTGCACTACTAGTAGGTCAAAGCACGTAGAGGCTCTCGTGTAGTTTTGCACGTAATAAAATGAAAAGGTTAAGTTATATCACGTAAGATCGTGATATACCTACCAAGTGTGAGTGGGAAAAAAAGGGAAATTTTACTAAAACATCGCTAAACGCTAAAACATCGACAAAAAATTGTCAAAATATGTCAAAAACTGATATTCAATTGATAAAAAAAGAGGCTACAAATGCATACCTACAAAGTGTGACTTAGAAACAATACGTTTACACTACTAAAGCCAATAAAAAAAACAAGGGGGGGTGGGTTAAAAAGACGCCAAAATGTAAATAAAAATGGAAAGTTAACGGGGAGCGGGAAAAATAATAGAAGGTTAAGTTGTAAACGGAGTGAACGTGTTAAAGCTCAGGGGGCAAAAATAACCACAAAAAATTGGACATACATTTCCCCAGGGGAAATGTATGAAAAAAAAAGCCACACAAAACCTCCACCACGTACAATCACCCGATTGTTTATATTAAGGGATCGTAGATAGGCTATGTGAAGCCTGATATTCGAAGTTATTTGGCTGCGAGAGGTGTATCATAAGAGGGGGTATAACTCTGAAAAGCTACGTCTACACTTAACCAAGCAAGGGGGCTAACCCCTTGAAATAAGAACTACACTCACGATTAACTTTAAACACTACAATTGACTGGTCTGGCAGGGGTGTGAGAGAATGAAAGACAAGGATAGAGGAACGTTCGTTACCTGTAGATCTGGAAGTGACGATCGACTCGCTGGTTCGTTGATGAAACTCTGATGAACTCTCCTGAAATAAAACATATTTCCGATATTGTACTACTCCTCACTGTAACTCCTTTTGTAACATTCGGTAACAACTATTCACGCCATAACTTTCTTATTTCAACAACTTGTATAATTCCGAGACACCGACTGTGCACGCAATAGATTTCAGATACCGACTATGTGGAGAAATATTCTCTCAAGCTATTTAAACGAAATTCGAACTTCGGCCGTTGAGAGACCGCGTAAACGGTGCTTTCTGCGTAAAACTGTGTTTGCAGTATCTTTCCTGTGATTCCGGAAGAATTCGTATCAACAGATTTTTACATCCGCTGAAGATCGCAGGTGGCATTTGCTTGAAAGAAGCTCTTTCCAGCTTCTTTCATACTCGGGCCCTTTTTATGAAATAATTAGACTATCAGACTATGGCGCTCGGGGTCCCGGATTCGAGCCATGCCTTCGGCATGATACGGTACCAATCATTTGCCTGTTTGAGCGTTATTCGCTCGAGCGAAAAAAAACTGTCACGCAACAGTGGCAATTAATACTATTTAGAAAGGTTTGCTCTCAACAAATGCATTACATATTAAAGTGGTTACTAATTTACATTCATCAAAATAATTTATTCAATTAGTTGTCATCGTCCAATTTAGATTAGATAAATAATATAAATATATAATAATTAAATATATAATAATTAAATATAGTACATTTAATATTGGAAGTGGCCGCGGCACCCACCCAGCATCAAATAACATGGGTACCTGGGGGAAAGGCTGGGGGGTAAAGGCGGTCAGGGGTGTGATGCTGATCACATCACCCCCACTTACGACCAGATCAAGAAAGTGTGGGGCGTTACCCCCACACCCCCTATACGCCTTCATGGCAAGGTGCTATGCACAGGGGTGCACTTTACCTTTTTACCTTTTTACATTTAATATATTTCCAATTGTAAAGATTCTATGTATGTGTAATCCATTTACAGCTGACATTTTCTATAAAGACAAAAATTCATAATTGTGAGAGATATTATAAGGAAAAACTCAAAGTTAAAATCTAAGTAATGCAATTCACATGATGACTGTACTGATAATGAACATATGCTTTTTTCTATTCTTGCTGATAAATTTACACAAACATTTCCACAACTTAGAGTGTGTTAAATATTGGAACATAATAATTTTAAATTTTGGTGGATTGTCCTGTGGTATAAATAAATATAAAATGCAATCTTTATAAAACTCAAACTTAAGTAAATGGCATGAGATGCTACAAACAGATTTAAAATACTAGATTTTCACTTGGCATCTCAAAGGAGTTGGTAGCTATCAATAGTTAAATTTTTATTATTACTTAACACTTGGTTTCGGGCTGTAAGCTTATGTAGCAAATAAGTAACATATGAATTATCAATATCTTATCAACATTGATGATTTTATGGTGTTTTGACATTTTTGAAAAATATTTTTTTGATAACATAATTAGGCAGACTCTTAGATTTTGACAATGATCATAATTTCGAGGAGACAACTCATGGAAGATTTTGACTTTATCAAAATAGTTGTAAATTGTTCACACTTTCTTCCCTTATCTAACCCACATACCTTGAAGGGGACTGTGGAAACAGTAATCTAGATGCCATAAAATGTCTTTCAAAACCAAAATGTCTTCTGATTTCACAACTTATTTACACACTTCTCATATAAGAAATGGATAATCCTTCTACTGAAGAAATAGAAGAAATAGATGATCCTTCTATAGAAGAAATAGCAGAAATAGATGATCATTCTGCAGAAGAATAGAAGAGATATTTAATTGTTGTACATAAGAATAGAAGAAATAGGTGATCCTTCTACAGAAGAATAGAAGAAATAGATGATTCTTCTACAGAAGAATAGAAGAGAGATTTAATTGTTGTACAGAAGGATAGAAGAAATAGATGATCCTTCTACAGAATAATAGAAGAGATATTTAATCATTGTTCAGAAGAATAGAAGAAATAGTTAATCCTGTCATAGAAGAAAGAAGAAGAAGCCAACCTCTTTCCTAGAAGAAGAAGAAGAAGTTGACCATTCCATTAGAAGAATGAAGAAGAAGCCAACCTCTTTCCTAGAGGAAGAAGAAGTTGACCATTTCATTAGAAGAAAGAAGAAGCCAACCTTTTTCCTAGAAGAAGAAGAAGTAGACCATTCCATTAGAAGAAAGAAGAAGAAGCCAACTTCTTTCATAGAAGAAGAAGAAGAATATTTTGTATTGAGAATTTTAAGCATATCATCTTTGTAATTGTGAAGATTTCAGAATATAGATTCTCATCCTTATATCTATTGGCATATAGCTCTGCTTTCTGATTTACATTCCTAAGAAAAGAACCCATAACCCTCGAGATTAGCCATGGTATTCAGTGTGCACACAAGGAACGTGGCATAAGTTCGGCTCTATCTTCTCCACTAGCAATATCAGTATTATGAACAATTTCTTTAGGTATATGTAGGCTTTGTTTTCTTGAATTTAGTAATGTGAAGAATCTCTTTGGGTTTGTAGTACATTTGGTTGTTATTTTATTTATATGTTCACTATATTTTTTTTGAGTAGGTATTTTGAGTGATGTCTGATGTCACAATAGGTATATCAGTGTGAACATTACGGTGCTGCTTGCATAGGTACCAAGCCTATTTTTTTTTTTTAACAGAGAGAGAACTTCTCTGTCAAACCAGATGGGGTATTTGGTAGATTTCAATCTTGCAGCGGGCACGAAGTCTTTTACCGTGGCATGCAGAATTTCAACAAGGTTCTCAACAGCTTCATTCACTTCCTCTTCCATCAACATAAACCAAGGGTGGGCATTGAGTGCATGCTGGATGACATATTCCATGGAGCTTATCTTCATAGGTGTGTGTGGAGGGGGGGGTTAGGGTGGTGGTTCCGCTTTGCGGATTCCTTGTCAGTTTTGGTATTGATGAGGATCAGTGATGATGAGTCATGAAGCATAATGAACATCCAATCCCCCGGCAATGAATCGAACATAGAAACTTCTATGGCAATCTTAAATCTACCACATAATGCACTCATCCAGGAAACTGTTGATGGAAAGAAGTGAGTTCACTGAGGGTGGAGATTTTGATGATGGTTGTTATTTTTCTATTTCAGTTGTTGTACTGAGTCCTTCAATGAGAATGGTAGGAGATTGGAGGAAGAGTATCCACCTATGGAAGGAGAGATAGGAAGAACTGAGTCTAGAAATGTAGGAATTGAAGGAAATAAATTCACAAAGGAGAGTGGAGGATAAGAATAGAAAGCAAATCAACTAAAAGAGAGGAAAGGGAAAAATAACAAAGGGAGAGAGTATAGGAAATGTCTAACCTCAACATGTTCTTCTCTCATTTTGACTCAGTGATGGAGGGTAACTGTTTAGTTATTCCAAGATCTGATGCACTGTGTTTCTTCCACTTCTTCTTGCAATGTAAATTAATTCTCTAGAACAAAGTAAGAAATGATATAAGAGCATAATAGGAAGCACAAATCAAATCATACTGGTGATGTTCATGTAGAATACATTGTTATTAATATGCATTATGTTCAGTTTTAATTTATTTGGCTCAGAAATTTTCAGAACCTTCTTGGGTGATTAATGGATTCTCAGTGAGAGCAATACTGAGTGATTTTATTCCTTTTTAAACTTTATATATATTCCACAATCTTATCTGTGCATAAAATTTACTTGAAACAGTCTTTTTTCAAACTACATATTTCTAAATTTCTAACATCTGAAGAACATGGAAAAACAGGGAATTTCTGTCTTCCTAACACCAGATTACACACACAGAAAAAAAAATGGCGGCCGGTACTGTTCTGTGTCCTTAGTGAGCATGTAAAAAAAATCCAAATCTTCATTGAAATACACACTAAAAGTCCGTCGGGCATACTACATACTCGTTGTGAACATATACAGATACTACAGAGCTGAAGTAACAGGTAAAATAGCGTGAGAGTGAGTGAAACACGATAGAAGAAAACTGCCGGGCTGCTGTGATTGCAACAGAATGATACAAGAAATGGAAAGACTGAAACTGGAGCTATCGTCTAAAGACGAAATCATAAAACTGCTTGAAACAGACGAACTTGAACTGCTAAAAACGAAAAAAGGACAAAAACGGGAAAATATGTAGACAGAAGTAGTCAAGGGTAATGTAAGCAAAAAAACACTAATGAATTTGTGTACCAGCACAAACGGACAAAACTACAAGGTATCAAACGAATTTATACATCGTAATCCATATGAGGTACTATACAATGCAGGAGCTAACACCTCAACAACAAAATCTGTCAACTTAACCGAGCAAAGCAAAAAAGAGAATGGTAACAAAACTGGTAAACTCAAAAAGCGAAACAAATTTAACCCAAATAAACAGTTCAAAGGCAGGGTCTTAATTTTAGGGGATAGCCATAGTCGTGATATTACATAAAAAATGTCAGAAAAATGCAATAATTACGAAATAACTGGATACACTAAACCAGGGGCTCCACTGAATGAAGTAGTGAAATCAGCAGCTTAAATGTGCAAGAACTACGGAAGCAAAGACTGTGTAATCATAATGGGTGGATTTTACGATGTCGCCAAAAACGAGGCAAAAATGTGATACCAGTGCTAAAAAAGTGTGTACAAAACACAAATGTCATTGTTACAGAAGTCCCACATAGGTATGATCTCATTCCAACCTCTTGTGTAAACATGGAAATTAAAAGGGTAAACTCAAAAATCTCGAAAGTGTGCAAATTCTTCCCCACAGTAAAAATGTTGAGTGTCAACGACATTGGTAGAGAAGGGCATACTACCCATGGTCAGCATCTGAACAGAAGATGCAAGGACGTTCTGTGTAATAAACTCTGCTTACTGCTGAACAACACATCCCCACAAACAGCAATGTTACCATAGTCCTCCCTGCACCTCACTCTACTGGAAAGGTGAAGGAAACAATCCTAGTGCAAGTGCTGAATAGTGAAAATCATCTCGAGAAGATAACTGAAAAAGGTGCAGTTGAAAGGGAAATGGTAACAAACAATACTACCAAAAAGGTTAGTAAAGAATCCTTGTGTAATGTGCTCCACCGTGAAGATGAAATGAGTGACAACCTACCGGAAAGAAATGAAAAATCTGAAATTGCAAGTGACAGAGCTCTATGACTGTCAAGAAGGAAAAAACGTGTACCACAAAAATTTCATGAATATTTTTTTTATTTTTTTTTATTTATGTGGAATAGGACCACTTTTCATGGCATGTCCAAAATACATATTATGGAATATTTTGGTATCTTGTTCACTAGCACATGTTATCTTAGTGCTGCAGCTTTTTATAGAAACTTCTTTGTTGTGTTAAGCAATGTATGGGTGGAGTGAAAATATAGGGCAATTTTTTTTTAAAAAAAAATGAAGATGCCTGTAGTGTGAAAAGCTGTGTTATTATACAGTTAATTAACCCTAACTATTTCAGAAAAAAGAATTGAATTTTAGTGGTGTCCCAGGGTCACTGAAGATTTCATATTGAAAATCAGCAATTACTCACCGAAAATTATACCAAAATTAAACTATCTTGGCTATAGGCATTTCGAAATTAAAAAAAAAATCTCCATGTATCTTTCAATATGCGAAAATAAGTGGAAATATGAAAATTTAGGAGGGCTTGGGCCACCAGAAGAAATTGACTTGGAGAGCTGATTTTTTTATTTGACTATCTGATACCAAAATGCAACTTTTCTGACTACAGGCATTTCGAAATTCAAGAAAAAAAAATTTCACTCCACCCTAATGGACAAGTTCAAATGCAGAAATTTTGCAATCAAAATATTGGTTCAGTTTTGATTCATAGGCATAACTTGGAATAATGCAAGCAGTTGCACTTGATCTTGCAAAATTTTAAGTTTATTAAAATTTAGATGTTAAGAGATAAGAGTGTTAACATCTTTGGACCTGAGAAGTGAAGTGATAGAGGAGTAATATTTGTGATTTCACAAATGTAACTGTTATTTAGCAAATAATATGTATTCTTATTTTATGAGATAGAAAACGTTCTGACACTCTTCATAAAGTGAAGCCTCATGTTCGAATATGTTCCTGAAAATTTAGTCCCAAGTTACGAGCATGTTCTGATTCATTTGTATGTTTTTACAAATGGTGAATTAAAAAACATCCATTAATACATTAGTTCATTTTTGTTTAACATTTGTAGAGGTGTGTCTTGTTCATTAGTTATATATAATGTAAAAGTGGTCTTATTAACTTTTACTCCTCACAAATTGATTCTAGAAAAAAATTGATATTTTAAAACAAATCTTAAGTAGATTTTCTAGTTCTTTATTTTATCATTTAACTTTCAAGGAAGATTTGTGGTATGATAAACATTTTCTGTTTGTATTTTTTGTTTTTCGAAGCATGTACACTAGAAGATCATTCATCTTTCAATGAAAAGCCATGCAACTGCATAGTAATGACAACCATCCAATGCAATATGTATGTTCTGCTATTTAGAGCAAACAAATATTATGTGATTTAATATTACAGGATATAATATAAATTTGTAATCAAGGGGTCCTGGGTTTGATATCTATAGGAGCCACATGACACAGTGATTCAGATTGCACTTTAAAATATAGGTACTGTCCCGGTTAGCATTTTTGTGCATAAAGGAGACTTAAAACAATAAATTAATCAATCAAACTTTTAAATTCAAATGCTGTCTGCATTCCACTGCTGATTGCATTGTAGGCTCCCTTCACTACGATTAGGTTATCTTCATTCTGACTTGTAAGCGATAGAACTCTGATCATTTCATGTCATTGATCTCATGAATAATCTCTGGGAATTGTGTAACCATAGCATCCTTACCAACCACAACAATGAAACTTGCTTCAAAAGTATGCATAACAATTAGCTTCTCTGATCAACAATAACATTTAACTGATATTAAGTTATGTAAGTGCCATTGGTAGGATTATTCAACCTGTGATGTCACAAAGTTCTTTGCACTTCCAAAATATTTACTTAATATAATTGAATCTTTTATTCACATTCATTTCTCATGCAAAAGCGATTACATTAATATAGAAGAAAGAAAAGAAAAGGAATCTATATTAGCGATACATCTCCATTTGTATATTTACTACAAAAGAAGGAAACCAAAATTTCAAACGCAAGCTTACTGTGAAAAGAAAATGTCTACCATAACACAGTTGAATCACTTGTTTGTGGCACAACATTAAACAATTACCTGTTGTAAAACGTATTATTCGAGAGAGCACAGGCACCATCGTGATTCTTTGTGATGATACTGTAAGGGTACTCAGCTGCCCCACTCTTGAATTATATGAATTAGCTAAATTGGAATATGACAAGAAGAGGGTAGACCATGGCAGTGAACCTAGTCTTTGTTAGCAGCATATTCCCTTTTTTTTGATTTGATTGATTTAATGTTTGTTATTTAGCATCACTTTTCTGCCACTTTTGACTAATCACAGTGATGAGGATGGGTGATGACATGATGATATTAACACTCATGGCAACCCCAGGGCAGAATACTACCCCCAGATACTGCTATTATAGTGACTGGATCTACAAATACACAAAAAATGCAATTCTCTTGATTATGATAAAATATGTGTTTATTTATTTATTTATTTCATTTTTATATAAATGGTAGAGACTAATAACAAAGAGTGCCCACACTCTATGTCAGTTTCTCTCAACCACCAGGAGACAGACCATTAGTGAGCTGCGAAAGGTTATACCAAACCATGAGAGTTTCTCCTGAAGTTAGCAAATAACAGCCCAAGCTGGCAACCACCTGGAAAGATAACCTTTCATTCGGAGTTCACCATCGATAGCAGGAAATCCTTTCTGGCCAATACTATTGAGAAAACAAAGCTGCTGAGAGGGGACTGTCATCTATGCAGCCTGCAAAATTGAATTTTAATTTTGAGTCTTTTTGGACTTTTAATCTCTCTATTAAATCTTTATGTACCTATGTCCCAGTGTCTGTACATCATGAAAAATAGAATGTTGTATTATTTCCTAGATGACTACAATTGCTTCCATCCCTTTGAAACAATTTAATTTTAATGGTTGTGTATTTCTTGAGTTAGAGCCAGGATGGTGGAGCGACTTGCAGTTCAAGATAGCATCCATGAATGATGACTTTTCGCTTGGCTTTGAGTTCGACTGTGATAACAGGAATTGTTTTTGCGACAGTGGTGGTGAGTGATGAAACGATCTAATCTGGGACACGCGTGGCTTCCTGCCTCCAAATTTGGAAGTTGATGATTGGGCACCATGGTCAATTTAGTCTGTGCAGTATTTTTTATTAACAAACATATTGAAATAGGAATATTCTGATTAATCGGAATTTTTTGGTGTCTGCAATTGGAACATGCAAATGAAAATCAGCACTTACAAAATTTGCTTAATGATATTGGCCACAGGAAACTAAAAGATTCCATTTGATGCAGTCATTGTCATCCAATAAATTTTAAAAAATCGGAAAGTTATTTACGAGTAAAATTGGTGCGATCAGACCATCAAATTTTTAATAAAGTGAATTTACTGGGTAATAGGCTAATGAAAGTTGTGAATCACTGCTCTATGCTAATAATAAGAGTGTGTGCAAAATGACTAATAAAATAGATAGCTACTCTGAAATACAGTGCATTCTTTACTCATAAACAAATTAAGATTAATAATGGCAATCCACACTCGTACTGCATAAATGTTTTTTATATTTTCAATTTAAAATCAATCTTTCTAAATGCATAAGAATAACTGGAAGCACTCGTACTGCGTAATTTTTTTTTTATATTTTCAATTTGAAATCAATCTCTCTGCTAATGTGAGAGTGGCAGTAAGGTACATAAAAAAGCTTTGAACACATAAGGATAACTGAAAAAAATGTGTCACAATGAGATCAGCAAGCTCTTTCACATAATTCATGTCCTTTGAAAGAACATCTAACTGATAATAAGGTAGGTAGCCATAAGTTGGCTGGCCACTGTCCCAAAGTTCACCACCCCACAGATTCTATGTTTAGCTGAAAAAAGGCAGAAGCTACTTCATGCCAGGTGCATGGTGCCTTGGAAACTACGTTAAACACTCAAGGTCGATTTCCGTTAGTGCATGCTTGTTTGGAGTTAGATGTCATATTCTGTTAGTAGTGGTTGCTGGCTAGTGCTGATAAAACATTTGCTCCGTAAGTATCCGTTTAATACAATAGAATAACTAATGCATTTAGAGAGTATAATATAAGTAGAGTAGGTTAATCCGTTCTACATCATACTTGGTACGAGGCCTATTGTTTTTATTAATTTAAGCACAATAGAAAACCTATTTTGACGATGTTTTTGTCAATTTTATACTATTGCAAATCTGTGTTTTTCACCTCATACTTGGTACGAGTGGTACGAGGCCTATTAATTTTATTAATTTAACCACAATGGAAAACCTATTTTGACAATGTTTTTGTTGATTTTATACTATTGTAAATCTGTGTTTTTTTTATCTCGTACTTCGTACGAATGTCATAATTTCTTACGAGTTAAAGTACGCCTACACACATCTACGCCCACGCACACTCACCCACACCCACACCCACCCACGCACACCTACACACACCTATGCCTACACCCACCTACACCTATTTACTTCCGGTCCACTTTCGGTCTACTTCCGGTCTACTTCCGGTCCACTTGACAGACACTTGTGAGTTTTTCCAGGTTTTTTTTTTAAGTATACACCCACGCACACCCATGCACACCCATGCCCACTCACACAAATTTACTTATTTTAGGTCTTCTTCCGGTCTACTTCTATTGTCTCTGGAAATTCTGTATAAATAAAATAGCTGAAAATTTTGTCGTAATAGCTACAATTATTTTATTTTGAAGAGGGTTCAAGTGGTTTTTCACACAGATTGAATTTGTATGAATTTCTATTTGTATTGAATTTTGTATTTTTTTTCGAAGAAAATTTGTATATATATACCAGAGCTGAAAAAAATAAATTATTATAATTATAACTATTGTCTTTTTTAAGTTACATTCTATCAATTATCGTAAGTTTAAAATTGTCTTATTGAATCTTGACTTGATTGTGCGTCTTATTGTTATTTACTTAAAGCACATTAAAAAAAATGTCATCTACCACTTTCATCGAATTTGTCATTTGTGGAAAATTCATCTCCAAAACTAATATTAGCAAGCATAGGGCAAGATGTTGCGAAGCAGGTTCGAAAATAAATCATTTGTTACCTACTAGGCATTGTACTCAATGCGAAAAAATAATTAGCATTACTAATTTAAGTAAACACATGAAAAGTTGCAAAGCATAAACTGGACATGGAACATTGAAAAGAAAAATTGATCATCCTGATACTGAAGCTTCTACTTCTAAACAAATTAAGATGTCTAAAGACCAAAAGCCAATTAGATCTGCATTCAACAACCAACTCTTGGTTTTCTGTTTTACTTCGAACCCACGCTGTGATATTTCTAGTTTCTTGAGTGAAATTAAAACATCTAT
The DNA here is from genome assembly GCF_977018435.1 of Lepisma saccharinum. Classification (NCBI taxonomy): domain Eukaryota; kingdom Metazoa; phylum Arthropoda; class Insecta; order Zygentoma; family Lepismatidae; genus Lepisma; species Lepisma saccharinum. The sequence continues at coordinate 62,100,567 of NC_139238.1, read as the reverse complement.
CATTAATATTCTGAAAAATAAACTAGAAAACAACTGCATAAAAGTATATGTTGATCTAATTTGTGAATATGAGAAACCCAATGGTACAAGAAATGTTTTCTTTCACAAAACGAGAAACCAAGTTCTTTATTTGGCAGACATTGATAATTTGAACGTTTTTTATTCTAATCTTACTAGTGAATTGATTAGGAAACACGATGAATTCGAAGCTAAGGGATCTCTATGCGGAAGTCCTCACAGGTTAATAGCTTATGTAAACAAATTTACACCTTTTTCTGCTTCGAGCTACGTTCCACTTCCGGTAGAAATTCAGCATAAGAAAGCCGTGCTGAACATTCATAACACTGACGATAAGTGTTTCGTGTGGTGTATTTTAGCAGCGCTTCACCCGGTTCATTATTCAAATAATCCATGTCGGGTTAGTCACTACACACAATATATCGATGAGATTGAATATGCTATGACAGGCATCGAATACCCTGTTGCTATTTCTGACATAGCAAAGTTTGAAAACAGGGTACGAAATAGAGAAGGAAAACGATTAGCTATAAATGTATATTCGTATAGTTCAGTTAAGTATTTTGTGCATCCTGTTAGAATAAGTAATATTGTTGATGACAAAGCCATGGAAATCAATCTGCTTCTTATTGCTGACGATCATGTTCATCATTACACGCTAATTCGTTCACTCTCCCGCCTTATCAGAAGCCAAACAACCAAGCTTGAACACAAGATCGAGGTCTGTCCAAGATGCTTGACCACGTTCGACGATCAAAAACAAGTCGACTACAGAAAATACACCGGACGACAAATTGCCAAACAAAAACTTGCTGAACATAAAGTCTACTGTGGAGTTAACAGATCGGTTCGCATGTAGATGCCCAAAGCAAATGAATTCGAAGAATTTAAAATGCACAAGGCCTTGTTGGAACATCCGGCCATCATCATTGCGGACTTTGAGGCTTTTCTCAAACCATTGTCTTATTGCGATCCGGATCCAGAATTGTCTTCCACAACACCGTACCAGGTTCATGATCCAAATAGTTTTGGATATGTTGTTGTTTGGCAAGATAGGATAGATATGCCTTATATATATCGCGGACCGAATGTTATTGAACACTTTTTCAAGAAGATGGTGGAGGAGGTTGAGAACATTGGCAGCTTCTTATGTCAATCAAAATCAATGCTTCCACTATCAATCGATGAACTTCAATCTTACAATAACATTGAGACGTGTCCAGTGTGCGATCAACATTTCACGAATGAGAATCGGAAAGTATTTCACCACAATCACTTCACTGGAAACTACATTAGTGGAATCTGTAACACCTGCAACCTCAAGATCCAGAAGCCCAAATTCGTACCAATATTTTTCCACAATGGATCTAATTACGATTTCCATTTCTTAGTTAGTAATCTTGGATACGATACGCAAAAAATAGATATTCTTCCTCAAAACGAAGAGCGTTATATTTCTATAAGTAAGAAAGTTAAGATTCCAGCAACGAATGAAATCATAGAGATGCGGTTTCTAGATTCTTTCAGATTTCTATCGGCAAGTCTCGATGCTTTAGCGAATAAACTTACAGACGAACAGTTTAAAATTACAAAAGCTAGTTTTCCCAATGTACACCTAGAGCTGATTAAACGTAAAGGCATCTATCCTTACGAATATGTAACCGATGTATCTAAATTTGACGATGACACTCTCCCATCTCAAAAAGAATTCTTCAGTCAACTGAAAAGAACCGGAATCAAGAACGAAGAATACGAACATGCGAAATTAATATGGAAGGAATTGAGATGCAATACTCTTGGTGATTATCATGATGCGTATCTCAAATTAGACGTAACAATACTTGCTGATGTATTCCAAGTGTTCAGAAAAACAGCAATAAATATTTATAAATTAGATCCAGCACACTTCTACAGCCTTCCAGGTTTGGCGTGGTCTGCTATGTTGCTCCAGACAAGGATCAAGTTGGAATTGATATCGGACGTGGACATGTTACTTTTTATAGAAAGGGCGATTCGTGGGGGGATGGTTCAATGTTCGCAGAGACACGCAAAGGCAAACAATATTCACATGTCTGAGAATCAATACGATGCAAATCGACCATCAAATTACATATTTTACGCTGACGTGAATAATCTCTATGGGTTTGCAATGATACAAAAACATCCATACAGAGGATTCGAGTGGCTGGATCCTATTTCAATTGATATTAATCGTTTCGACGATCGTGAATTTGGTCTGTTCATTGAGGTGGACATTGAATTTCCAAATACTTTGCATGCTACATTTTCCGATTTGCCTCCGGCTCCAGAAATTAAATGTCCACCTGATTCTAATCAAAGCAAGATTATGTTAACTCTAGAGAGAAAAGAGAGATATGTCGTCCACTCCAAGAATCCCCAGTTTTTGATTGGGAAGGGTGTTCAGGTAGTAAATGTGAGAAGCATTCTCAAGTTCGAACACTCTGCATGGTTAAAATCTTATATTGAGACCAACACGAGACACAGAACAGCTGCCATTTCAGAATTAGATAAAGATTTTTATAAACTAATGAATAATGCCATTTATGGAAAGACAATGGAGAACGTCAGAAAGCATGTAGACATAAAATTGGTTTCGGATAAAAATAAATGTAGAAAATTAGTATCTGATGCTAGATTCAAATCGCGAAAAATTTACAATGAGAATTTAACACTTTTTAATCTAGATATAAAATTGATAAAATTCAGAAAACCTATTTACGTTGGCGCAACGGTTCTCGACTTGTCGAAACTGTACATGTTCGAATTTCACTATAATATTATGAAACCTTTCTATAATGATAAGCTGTCAATTTTGTACATGGACACTGATAGTTTTATTAATAACATAGAAACATCTAACCTGTACGAAGATCTTAAACATCCTTCCATGCTTGGGTATTTCGACACTTCTTCCTATCCTCAACCCAACAGATTTGGAATTCCTTCTCACAACAAGAAGGATCTTGGCAAGTTCAAAGATGAGTGTAACGGCGATATTATTATCACTGGTTTGCATTCGAAGATGTATACATTCAGAACAGAGAGCATGAAGAAAGCAAAAGGAACATGCAAAGATACTGTGGAAAACAAACTAACATTCCAGGATTATATTTGTTGTCTTTCTACACAGTCGAGGATACTTCGAGAGGATAATAGAATACAAAGCTCAAACCATGAGATTACAAGGAATAAAATAAAAAAAGTAGCCCTGGATCCACATGATGACAAGAGGTGTATTGTCGAGTGTGGAATCCATACTTTGCCTTGGGGGCACTTTAGTTTTGAAGTTAATAATAATTGCAGTCTACACATAGTTTAATTTTTTATATATTATTCTCTACTATACTATTAAAATTTTTCTATCACTCTTTCATTTTTTACATCATAAATATATGATTTCTCCACAATTAAAATTGCACTGCATGTAGTATTTTCAGATAGAGTTTCATGAAATTCACATATCAATTTTATATTAGTTCGATCATTTATAACTACTAATTTTCTTTTTGACGCATTGATTAAAATCATTGGTCTGTGAATTATGAACTCATCTGGATTATAATACATGTCTATGCTACCTTCAGTTACTCGTTCAAATGCACTGTAAGCTTCATATAATTTTAAATAATCTTGTTCTGCAATGTTTAAATTGTAATTTTCACGAGGAAATACTTCATTTCTGCCATTCTTCAGATACACATTTTTAACTTTGCAATTATCAAACTGGCTGCTATCCTTTCCTGATTGTCATCTCTCCCTGTCTGAAACAGCACAGCGACAAACTCTGGCATGCCATATTGCAAAGATTGGAACTGATTAGTAAAATCAAATTCAAACAATTTACCCTCCACTGCCTCTGTATGCATTGATAAGTATAAAACTGAATCGGAATTTGGGGATTTTTCAAAATGTTGGCTTTGTGTTTGAGAGCATAATTCGATTCATATTCAACTATAGGTATTCGTAACTCCATGGACTGGATCACACATTTTGCAGCTTCGGGTAAACTAGTCTCATTGGCTGTTCCATCTGCATTCAAAGTTTTGTATCTCATGATGGCATTATGATCATTGGGTGCTCTGCGAAATATGACACTCAAACCACCTTTCCACATAATTTCTTTATAATCAGAGAAAAATCCAAATAGCAATCTCATGGGGAACAGTACTGTGTGACTTGTTGCTTGAATTTTTGTTCCAGCTTCGAACCCACCAACTTTATAATATGCACTCTCTGATTTAGACAGTTTCAATGTCCCTACTGTAGTGGATGTAATTCCAGGGCAATCAATCCTGTCAATCACTGTACCATGCTTTCTGACTTCAATTTGAGAAAATAAGAATGGAACAAAATTATCTATAAGTTTTATATTAGCCCCAGGGAGGGGATATTCTTCACCATTACTTTCTTTTACAATATCAAATTTTATATACAGATCAGATCTATGTGGATGAATGAACCCATCCCCTACTGTGATGTCATACTGTATCTCCTTGTTGGGCTGATTCAAATTTGCAAATGTTCTCCTGTTTGGAGGGAAGGACTGTAATTCATAACTCTCGATATTTTCCATCTTGGTATTTATTTATATATTTTAAATATTAATTTCTATTATTGCAGTGCTATTAGCACTGGCAAAGTCGATGATCTCATTTTTCTAATTTGTAATAGTTATCTCTATGTAATTAACTTTATCAATAGCAACAGGGAAATACACTGGTGGGATTGGGGAATAGAAGATAGGTTCCATAAATTCCAAATTCGGTTTAAATATAGCAATGATACCTGTCTCCTTGTGGCTGCCAATCGAATTTTCTTCTGCTTTGATAATCATACCTTTGGCAATGTTACAGTGAATATTCAATGTCCCAATGGCTAAGAATTTTGGTATAAATTTACCTACGTGCCTAACACCTGGTTCTAATTTGCTATTGTTTTCAAATACTAAAAGTTCCCCCATGGTAGATAAGTCCACTGTTTCATAAGTAGTTACAATCTCTACTCTGTGTGTTACAGAATTTTGAGAAAGCAAGACAGTGGTTGGAAGTTCAAATTGTAAAGTAGATAAGTTATTCTGTCCAGGAGGAATAATTATTTTTTCATTACCTACTAATATAGTATTGTTGTAGGTAGTTACATTCGGAATCAGATACATACTGTAGAATGCTCTCAGAGCTATGGATTTTGGATAGATAATATCATTGTGAAGATGTAGTTTCAAAACCGAAGTCTCGCTGGAGAGATGGAAAATTCCCATACTTAATATATAATACAGCTTTTTGGAAATCTTTTAATTTGATGTTTGGTATTTTATTTAAAATTCTGAGCATCGTAATGCAAACATGGCCACATATAATTTGATCGAAATCTTGAACACGATCGTCGTTGTAATAAATTTCAACATGTTTCAAGTAACAAATTAATTCTGTAGGGGGTTCCCCTCCGAAAGAATCGAAAATAAAAGCATTGTCATTTTGTTTATAATAGCATATCCAGTGAGTACCAACGTTTTCGGCCTTATCCAAATTCACCACGCCACATTCTCGAAAGTGAGGACTACCTTTAGAGAGAGAATCAGACATGGAAACCCCCCTGAAGTGTTTAATTTTAAATATCTTAACTAAAGATTCAATGTCTTGGTTCATGAGTGCTTCTTCTTTTTTTTTTTTTAATTTTCTGAGTGCTCTAGACTTTACACCTTTGCCTATTTTTTCTCCATGGCAAGATTATGATGCTTTTGCTCTTCTAGTTCTGCTTTATTTTTTTTCGAATCAATGACAGTTTTGGCAATAGCAGCACTACCCCCAGCCAAGCTCCCAACTGCTCCCAATGCAGCCAGGATAGCTGGAATGCTGAATATGAATCCACCACTGTGTGTTTTCTTTCTTGCATTTTGCAATCATTTTAATTGTGGTGTACTGAGTAATAATTTCATTCCGTTCCCTTTGGCTATACATTGCCTCTTCTTTTCTTGTTGTTTTTTAGTTAAAATCGAATTAAGTTTTAAATTTTTAAGATCGTGATACGGTATTTGGTACACAACTCCTTTTGGCTTCATGTTGTTGTTCTTATTATTATTATATTTCAGTGTATTTATATTACAAACCCCACCCTAATTTTTGTTTTGTATTCATAGCAATAGTTGTACCCAACGCTGTTATTTTTTCACCCAATGATGCATCTCTGCTTGTTAATCTTCCAAAAGCTGCCTCTTCCAGTTTTTGATCAGCCACATGACGATCATTCAGATCTTTGTGTGTGTTGTATGCAATATCATGTTCTTTGCAAGCTGCATCGAGTGGATTAATACCCCTGTCCCCTCTCTCTATTTGTTTCTCAAGTTTTGTACCAGGACCACAATATTTGTAACCAGGTACGTGTAACTCGAACGGAAGTTTATTAATAATATCATTCACTAAACATCGACCCTCTGATATATTCCAGAATCTAGCAGGTAGAGTATTGATAATTTTAATTAAGTATCCTATACCTTTAAGATCGTTTACAATAAAATTAGCTAATTTGTCACTAATCATGTATACAATACCCATTTTCTCATTGTGGAAATTATTGTTCCCAGCATTTTCCTCCCCTGCTATAACAAGCAACCTATCTATAAGTTTTTTCACATTGTTTACCCATACAAATTGCTTAGGTAGAGTATTGTATTGTTTTATACAGATTCCAGATAGGTTTAATCAGATTTTTGTATTTATCCCAGCTGCTCGATTTCACACACTTTTGACTAGCATTGTTATTTTGATACAAAGCATCAGAGATTGTCAAAATTTCAGAGTAACTTTGATAATCATCTTCTGTAAAATGTTTTGGTTGTTTCTTTGTGATGAGCTCCCATAGCCCTACGGTACCAGGATATCTGGACCAGCTGTTTCTCCCACTCAAATTAATTTTTATGTTGTCCCCTTCAAATGTTACTTTAGACTTGCCAATTTTCCATACTATGCCTTCATTACCCTCCATAGTTGGAGACAATCCAAATACTTCATCTTTTTCGAATTTTCCAGTACTCAAATAATCCCTTGCCAGGGGACCCAACTCGATTTTTCCTGATTCTTCTATAGCTGCTTCAGCAGGTGGTTCCTTGAGTACTAGAGGAGTGTGGATGCTAGATAATGGCGTAGGAGGAAATTCCACATAATTTTTAGCAGTAAGAGGTACCTATTCATTGATGAGGTTTTTATTTTGTTCTGTAACACTCTTAATCTCTTTACCGAGACCACTGACTGAATCAATAATAGGTTGGTCTTGACGCTTGTGTTGTTCGTAAAAACCTCGATTCTCTGATTTCCAGCCTTTAGCCTTTGAAACGTTTGGACAAGTACTCTCGTAATTTCGAATTATCTTCTATTTTACGTTTCGTCATATTTTTGTTTTTTGATTAATGGTTATTTTATATCGTTTCAATGTTTAAAAAGTCGTTGATTTTATTTCTAAATTTACCATTGTTAGGTTTATGAGTCATGTCGATGGTGACAAATCCAAAACCGTCACTGTTCCAACAAGATGAACAGAATTTTGAAAATTGGTTGTAATTTAAGTCTCCTCCCACATAATCATCGTATACATGTTTCAAATTAGTATGATCTTGACGAAACAAACACATTACGTTTGTATTATCTCGTAGTAACTGTTTGGGAATTTTGGAATAAGTTTGAGCTACATAAAAGCAGTCTATTTCTTTGTGACGACCCTGTGTAAAAAAAATTCTAATTTCATTCGGATTTTCTAGAATAACATTATCGAACACCACAACAGAATTTTTCAAACATTGGTCAAGAGGTTTTATTGTTGATGCAAATGTAGCTATGCCCAGTCCCTCGTACAGCTTCATTAGTTGTTGGTATTTCGGTTGTTCTAAACTCTTTGAGAATACATACAAGTGTCTATTTTTTCAATGTAGCCAATTGGGGGCAAGCAAGAAAATATCAACCAGCAAAGTGCTTTTTCCACAACCTGATGGGCCTGCAATGAGGTATCTTATGTTATCAGGTAACAACTCTCCATTTTTCTTATTAGTTTCCACTACATCTGGTAAACGCTGTACCACATTCCATGTTGGTATCAAAGAATCACCTGGTTGGCTTCTATCCAACTTTTGTCTGCAGCATGCTTTGGTAAAGGCTGATCTTCCTGTTCATACATCTCACTGATCTCATAGAATGGGTCTGAATCTTGGCAAGCACTGAAGTCTTGGTTCTTCATTTCCTAGCTGTTTGTTTTACAACACTGTAAATTGTAAATGATCCAGTTTCACAAATTATATTTAGCAATTTCTCAACTGCATGACTCTCTGGATTCCTCTTTTTGAACTTGGTACCACTTTTCTTAGCATATGTCCCTCTTAACAAAATTTGACATATCTGTGATAAAATATGTATTCTTTTGCATTCATTCAATATGTTCTGTACAATTTTCATTGTGTTATATTATGATTCATTCCATGTATTCTATTCTATTATGTATTGAATTGCAAATCAAATATTTTCTGTGACTTGTAAGCAGAGTGCGATTTGTATGGGTGATTTCTTAGTCTCATTACTGCACCCCTCTCATAGATTAAATCTTTGTCCTTTGGGGCAGAGGTACTACCATGAATTTTTGTCTGGTGGGGTAGGGGGAGTGTCAGAATAAACATACCAATAATAATATTAATAATAGTGACATTATTATTATTATCATCATCATTATTAGTATAGTAATAGTATCAAATACATTATTATCCTCGTAAATTATGCAAAGAGGAGGTAGAAGTCGGTGCTAAAGCATTTGTGTTGGAACAAACGATTTGAAATATTTCTTCAAAACATTCAATTTCACATTAACTCATAATGGAAAACAAGCACAAAACTTATTTTTGAATGGCAGAAAATGCACGATAAATGCATTTTAAATATAATTATGACACTAACTTTCATGTACAACATATGTTTTAGACATATGCAACATAGACCAAGGTAAAAAAAAAAAATTCAACCTGTAAACACTAAATTCCGTACGTATGTAAAGTTTATTTAATACATAAGTAAACAACATATATTATTTAAACACATTACATAATCAATTCATCCACCTCATAATAAACCAAAAGCAAGAAAAGAAATAAATTGCCCGTCAAATGTGCATGTTCCTTTCCTCCAAACAATTTTTCATGCATTTAAGACAAAATCAATGAAGAGAAGTCCTACTTCTCTCTCTGGTAATTTGCAATGAATTACATAAAACAACCATGATGGGAGAGAAGCGAGCAAAAAAATTTTGAGATTAATTTTTTTTTGGAAAGGAAAACAATAATGATTTAAAATAGAATGCAAATAATATCACGGAGCACCATGACGATCTTTCTTTTACAACTTTTTAAATTTATATCATTCGGCACTCAGGGCCGACACCCGCCTCCCTCTAGCTATGGCTCTGACCTTAATGAGGGTAAGTAGATATTGTGAGAGAAGCGAGCAAGAAAATTTTATGGAATGCATTTTTATTTGCAAAAAAATTGAAATCAGCAGGGCAGGGCCAATTGCCCTTCTGTGCCTCCCCGCAGTTGCCTTAGCAGTCAATATTTTACTGTCCAAGGTTTGGGGGGAGTGGGATTTGATGCCCTCCTGTGGTTGTGCCACACCTACTGGAAATTCTTTTATTTTTAAATACCATACTGCTTACAGGAAGTTTTTGTGCCGTTGCTAATATTAAAACAAGTAGTAAAATATTGTAAAATAAAAAAAAAATCCACATGAATATAATTCCACATATAAAGCGGATTTTTTTTTGTTACCACTATACTCGAAGCTCTCTTATTTCTGATTTGCACGGGTAATTTAAAAAGGAAATGTAATGAAGGTGCCATGGGATATGCAGAGGAGGGAGCGGATGCCCCTAGTTGAATTTAGGATTTTTTTTTTTGCTGTATATGCATGTTATTTTTAGATTATTACTAATCCTTTCGAGTCATTGTTTCTGTTCAGTAGACGCAAGGCAGCTTAGTCCTACTTTGTTTAAGTACAGGGCAGGCTCAAGATAATTTTTTTATCCGATTTGCCTATTTACATTGTAGTACTTACAGAAATATCAGATCAATGATTGTTTGTTCCACATATTTAATTATCGTGAACTTACTGTAATATTTATTATAACTGAAATATAAAATCTTGAATGTTAGAATGTAAGATCAACATTTTGTTTTGCGCCCCCTCCACAGAGTGTGGTGGCCCAGTCTCTCGGACCTTAAGCTGCCCCTGTAAACCTATGAGGGAACTGCAAGGAAAAGGTTTATTCACCACTGCTAAATCTGTAACTGATTGTGAACCATAGGAATAAAAAGTCGCTGAATATGTGTTTTCGGAAAGGACAAGAGGGCACACCAGGATTATGCCAGGTGTCCCAGTAGGCCAGTCCGGCTCTGGTATCTGAAATGATTTAATCAAAACTGCTTTGTATGAAAGGATCAAAGTAATTTTCCAAATATTAATAAAAAAGTAATAAGCTTGGTTTACAATCCTCTTTCAGTGTTTACAAATAAATTGTATTTGTTTAGAGAGATGAGATATTTAAGAAGTTGCTCCTCTCTCTCCCTCTCTCTCTCTCTCTCTCTCTCTCTCTCTCTCTCTCTCTCTGTCAACTGCAGCCCCATAGCCAGAATTGGTTTCCCGGGGGGCTCACAGTTATTAGGGGGGCTTATAAACAAAGTTCTTTTTTCTAAAGTTTAACAGTATTAAATTACTGCAAATTATAGGTGTTGGGTCATTAAGTTAATGTAAAATATAAAATTTAGAGATACTGAAAGACCATCTCTTAATGCACACTCCATACTATTTTTCATGATACAATTATTTATATCATACAAGTAAAAATTAACAATATTCACTTCAATCATAGTGACTATCGAACATTCCACACCCCGCTGATGCAATAAAACTTCCCTTAATTCCCAAAACTTGGGATCTGTTGATATTTGATGCAGATGTGGAAGGAATGTGGATGATAACGTCAAAGTGACATATTTTTTGCAAAACAAGAGACTGCAACAGGGGCTGGGAAGGTACAAATATAGAAGCTCTCCTCTGGAAGACATTTCTAAAGTGTAGAACTGGGATTCCCAAACATTTTCGTTTCACGGTGCCTTTAGTATTTCAAGATTCTTTCCACGGAGCCCAAGTCAGAATGTCGGCCTATCTAACATTTGCAATGCTCAGTTAGTGTGGTTGGGTTGCTTACACATCTTATGTGTAAAAAATACTAAATAAGCACATATTTAGAAAAATCATATCATTTCTGTGAAATTATTGAAACATCTCGCTATTCCCCTGCAAGCTAACCACAGATCCCCAGGTTGGTGCGGTGCACACTTTGGGAACTACTGGTCTAGATAATCTTCTAAATACTTGCTCCTACTTAGACTTCAGCTCATAAACAAGATTGAACGAATGTAATAGCTGCTGTTCAAGTTCTGTGAATTTTGCTTTTCTAGTTCTGAGCCAAATAATATCTGCTGTCTACATTTTCACTCTTCACCTCAAAGATAGTTTTACCTAATGTCAAGGGGGCTGGCGGCAGTAACAGAGGGGGCTGGCAACCCTGCTGCTATGGACCTGATACATAGGGGAGTAGAGTTGAAATAACACAGTTTGTCAATTCAAAACCTGCCTCTACCTCCAGAGAAGATTGCATGTCCTAGATTACCATTACTTCTACAGTCAGGTCAAATTTAAGCAAAATGTTCTTCATTCAAGGTCAATTTTACAGATGTTGGTCTTGTGCCCATTACCAGCAACAAGGATGTCAGAGTAGTAATATTACATTATAGTATTATGTGCATCATATTCAGCGTATAGATGCATATATATGCCCTAGAGAGATGAGTGATATACCGTTGTACGCGGAATGAATCACACATTCAGACTATATAAAATTTATGCAAATTCGGCGTATATGTGGCGGGGGGGAGGGGGCTAACTCTCAAAATTCCAAAATTTCGGAAAAAAAAAATTTGGTTCCCCCACCCTCCCCTCAAGAAAAAAGTACATGACAGTGTCGACATGCACATGGAAATGATCGCTGACATATAAGGAACACAAAAATATTTGCATTATTATCATATGACCAATGTAACTTGAGTTGTACCTCCAAAAGGAATGGTACAGTGCTATCCTTTTGTATTTCCGGACGGTGGGGAGGGAAACTCTTCTTCCAGACAGGTAGGACGTTGTTCGCTGGGTACGAGCCAAGTAACGTCTGTGTTGAAAGGTTTCATCCACCTGACGCTCGTGAAATAGCAGGCGAACTACATTTGCAGAACCGGTTTCTCGTGCTGAATGGGGGGAGGGGGAGAGATCGATGGAGGTATACAGCGAAATAAACACCTGCGTGTTTGTTACTTTTAATGGCAGCACTGAAAAATGCACATGTATATTTGAAGAGCAGGAAGGCTTTAGATCGTGAGTTTGAATCCTCTGAAAAACACATTTTGATGCCATGTCAGCTTATATGCCTTGATAGTTCATTGGTATAGCACAAAGGAAAATCAAAATATTTCGTGTTGAGAAAGGAATCTTTAATGACTGCTCAATCCAGTTATTATTACAAGTATTTGCTAAGAGAAGAGGAAGGAAGCTGTAACAGGAATTTGACCCTCCAGTAGACTTGCCAACTTCAAAAAAATAAAATTCCGGGAGATTTCTTTGCAGCTTTTGAACGCTTTAGATTAAAATGTTATGGAAGATTAATGCCCTGAATGTTAGCTGTGGACTTTCTATTGCAGGGTGCGAAATCATATAAGACTGTTGGGGGTGGGGGAGAAAGATCTTAATCTACAAACGCCCCTCCCCACAAACATACATATAATTTATACGATATACATATTCATAATGTTATTAAAAGTAAAAATAAATTACTAACTTAAAAATGTATTATTAATTATCCATAAATAAATAAATTTGTTATTGTTAAATATCAGATATTATAAAGTAGCAAACTACGTCCTTTACTAATTGGTTAAAGATGTTAATAAATTATGAAATAGTTGAAGTGGTTTTATTATGTGTAAGTTTTTATTAAGTTTTTGCTTTATGTTCATATAAATCAATTAGATTTCATAGTTATTATTGTTTTGCATTCTTGTTTTACTTTTATTGTGTGTATTGAAGTAGAATTGTTAATGATCTCTTGAGAGAGAAAAAACATTGAACACTCACAACTACACTAATTTGTGTATGTATTCGATATTATTCTTAGCACAGTATAGTTCAAATTAAAAGTAATTGCTTATCTCTTGTTTGTTGTAACAAAAACTCTCCCCGCCCCCGAAAATGTTTGGTGGGGGAAATACCCCGTCCCCCAGGATTTTGAAACCTGTTTTATTGGGAATACAAAATTTTATCAAAGCAACAGAGCAACCACAATTTGTAACTAAACAGATCAAAATTAATATACTCTACAGTCTTACACGTATAGGGCCTCTACATTCCTTTTCAAACTGACTCTTTTAACCAATCGAAATAACTATTCCACGCATTATTGAATTGCATTGTAGTAATACTTTCTTTTCTTTTCTCACGATCTGAAACTGGTAATGACAAGAACTGATAACCACACTGTGCAATAACGAACTAAATCTGAATAAGGAACCAAAATTGGGTGCAGGGAAATAAGGAAGTCTCGAGACAATGCCTTTCTCTTCGTTTTCTGCCCGACCCTGTGGCCGAGTGGTGAAAAGTGTAAAAGTGAGAAAAAGAGTGAATGGTGGGGGATACCTCCGTGTAGGGGGTATTTCCTTTTTTTTTAAAAAAAAAAAAAAAAAAAAAAAAAGTGGTTAGCACATCGCGCTGCGATGCCAAGGGTCCCGGTTCGAATTCCGGTCGGGTTTGGTTGTTTGTGAATGTCCATTCATCAATTTCATCATTTCATCACTCATCCCCATCTTCGCAAATTAGCCAAGAGGCACAAAACGCGAACTAAAACAAACTAAATCAAATCAAATCTTCGTTTTCTGCACCTGTGGTGTAAACGCTTTGGGGCAACAATATGTTTAAATTTTCTATCTCTCCTTCATCTCACTCAGATAAATATGGACTAATTTTTCATGAACCTTCGAAATAATATTTTGAAGTTTAATTGTTTCTTTTGTAATAACAAGTCTCTTAACTCTGTTAGTGAATACCAATTGAAAAAAGAAAAATGATAATAATGAAAATGTAATAATACTCAATCTTGTCATGCCGGGAGAAAACAAAATTTGTCCTGGAGACCGGAAGAGTGAGTTCGGTCCCAGGAGACTCTCGGTCATTCCGAGAGGGTTGACAAGCCTAGTTTCAAGTCAACTTTGTGCACAAATAGGCTAATCGAGGCTAGACGTCGGAGCCCCTTCGTTTTGTTACACTGGGGAGGACCTAGCTGCAACATGTGAACTGCATGTCAACTTCCATTATTTACCGCGTATATTTTATTATAAATAGTTAAAACAATTGGGAAAATATACATTAAACGTGTGTATAATCAAAACCCATCTACGCCAAGGGTCCCGGGTTCGAATCCCGGTCGGGCTTGGTTGTTTGTGAATGTCCATTCATCAATTTCATCATTTCATCACTCATCCCCATCTTCGCAAATTAGCCAAGAGGCACAAAACGCGAAGTAAAATAAACTAAATCAAATCAAATCAAAACCCATCTACAATAAGATAATCCAACAGCCACAGCAACTTTGTTGGAGGCGAAATACAAAAAATAGTTTATTACATTGCGCAAGTCTACGTGGACAATATTTCCATTTTGAAATTGTAATGTAGGCAACTGTTTATCTACACTTGACAGTAAGTTTATTGCTGAGAACTAATATGGAAACAGCTTTCTCGAGCAACGTATCTTCGCCATCGTAGAGCTACATTAAAGAAAGTAATAATGTGTTGATTTTGTTTAATGCTCCAATTAAGAAATTTTGGCGAGGAACATTAATTTTGCGAACACGATAACACTAAGACTGAGCGGAAATTGTCATAGCTGCTAGATACTTCAAATGGTCGGTTGCGTATTGTGAATGAGAGAAATCAGTTGCAGTGTTTCACGATGCCAGAATTTAAACCTACTGCAACAAAATCTTAGCTCATACGTTTGGCGTGCATGGGAGTCGTCATGAATTTTATTAGAGGTGGTGAGTCCATGACATAAAATGTAATGATGTAATTTATAACAATAATAAATATCATTATAACTAATAAACTATCATTTTATTATATTTATTAATATTATTTAAAACTTTTAAAAAGTAAAATGCTCCCTTTGCTTTGCATCACGCCATGATTAAGGCGCACAGGGAGTGTGGAGTTAGGGCCCCACACTTTCTTGATCCCGGCCTAAGGTGTGGGTGATGTGAACAGCACCACGCCGCTGGCCGCCTTTACCTCACAGAGTTTCCTCCAGGTGTCCACTTTATACGACGCTAGGTAAGTGCCGGAGCCCATTGAACAGGTGGAATAAATCCCGGTTCACCACCGCCGGGATCATACCCGGGTCTCTCGCATGGTAGTTAGACGCCCTAATGACTGAGCTATTATTATTATTGCCTTCGGACAAACTTCTATTCGAGCCACTACACGAATGAAAATCCGTTATATTTAATACACTGAAATGCGTAGTTATTTTATTTTGTAATTAACTTTTACGCAGCTAGTTTAACAAAAATCTTTGAAACTAAAAGCAAAATTTTAATCATATATTTGTGCTTTGTAACTTGTTACATCAAAATCTTCATAATTCAATTTTTTAAAACTCATGGATCCATGTAGAACTTGCATTAAGTAGTAGAATATGAAAACATGAAGTTTTGATCTGGTTCATGTATTTTATACTTTCATTACTCTGGTGGCATATTTATTTCGTTTATCGGTTACAATATTAACTAGCTTTTATTTTGATTTAAAATGTCATTTTCCAAGGTAGTTGCAGAAACCGGTTTGCTCCCCACCCCCTCTCCAGATGCCCATGTGTTAGATGCATCCAAGATATCTTTTCCAATGGACCCTTTGCCATGTTTTACAAGAGACCGGGAGTGGAAGTGTTTATTATAAGACGATAATGTAGGTTTATATTTGTTAGTGTATTTAAATATAGAATGAACACTTTTCTGTAGTCTGTAATTTAGTCCATAAATTACAATCTTATTTATTAGCACTATAACCTATTCATTCTATTCACAAATGCTTCTCAGTCTGTCTTTCCTGTTTCACTTATGAGTAAAATTACGAACATAATATTATAAAGCAAATACAAAATCAACACAGTACAAATAGAGTGAAACGTGTTTTTGTCATCAAGTTTCTTTTTTTTGTATTGTTCCTATTTTTTCCCGTATTCACCAAATAATTATTACAGATTATTCTACAAACTACTATTTCAGTTAAGTCACACCCTTTACATAGAAAATTACAATTGCAACAGGAACTTTTCTTTGCTTTCTACACTAATATTGTGTATTATTTAATAATGTGTCCACCATCCGTCACAATCTATAACCTCATTAAGTCTCTTAGGAACAGACTGAACTAGTCTCTGACAAATTCGTGGTCGGTTTTGAACGGTCTTCCACACGTCCTGAACATGGGCAACCAACTCTTCTCTTCTCTGTTCTTGCCGTGGTTCCCACTCCCTTACAACCATCGACCAGATGTGCTCGATAGGATTTAGGTCAGGTGATTTTGGTGGCCATTGTAAAGTTGAAATTTTCTGGTGACTTAAAAGCCAATGTTTGGTCACATGAGATGTGTGGACACTGCTATTGTCGTGTACAAAATTAATGATGGGCATCTCCTCAACTGGGTATACTGTACGGACAGTAGGAAGCATACATTCTTCTAACACTGAAACGTACTCCTGTGAATTCATTCTGGGAGAAATTTCTATCAATTCACCCATAGTTGCACTGCTCATCCAGGCCCAAAATGCAGCACTCACCCTTCCACTTCTTTTCTGCGCCAAAACATGTTGTTGAACGTAACGAGTATTTTTTGGTCGCCACACCGTAAGTTGACCAAGTTGATCTGAACTGAACACCTTTTCGTCACTCCATATAACTGTGTCCCAGAATTCTGCAGGTTTACTCATATATTCCAGAGCAAATCCAATTCTTTCATTTCTGTGTTAGGTTGTCAACATTTCTTTCCTTGCTGGCTTTCGGCTGTGAATACCTGCCGAATGAAGACGCCTCCGGACAGTTGATGCTGCGCATGGCAGGTTCAGATCTTGACAAATTTTTGATGCTGGTAGAAATGGGTTCATTCTATTCATATTTAATATTTCCGCATCTTGTTCCATGGTGGTTTTTCGTTTCGGGCCTGATTTTCTGCGAGTTTTTAAACCATCTTCACCCTCCTCTTCATATCTTTTAATCCAATATTTAACACAAGATGGGTCTCTGCCAACAGCCATAGCGATATCTTCTACTGACCGGCCACATTCCGACATTCCGATCATTCGACCCCTTGTCACCTCACTTGTATATGGCATCACTTAGAAGTAACAAAGGTCTCTTCAATATTGGTGTATTATTATTATTAATATTAATGCAATTTTTCATTCATACAATCCGTCCTAATAGATAGGGGTAAAGTACAGTATTTTGTATGAGTCACCGACTTACATAAGGCTACAATTTTATATTAATAACAAGTTCACGTCAAAAGAGAGGTTGGTTCCAATAGGTTGAGGATATTCTGACCCTTCATACTTTCCCCTGGGATTGTCTAGTTTTACTTTTCTCCGATAGCGGCGCCACTGTATGTCGACTGCTACATTTGAACCAACGATTTATATAAACATAGCTAAAGAGCACGAATACATTAGCTAAATATATAGAAGTTAACGCAATTTACAATATATAAATACTTGCGAAGTATAGAAGTGTTTAAAACATTCATATTCATTATTTTTCACCCACCACTGTAAACTAATTTATGACTCGGCATGTTAGTTTAGGGCACATTTACTCTGTGACACGGTGTCTTACGTAATGTAAGAGCACAGAAAAGTTGCCTACTACAGTGGTTCCCTCCCCAGGAGATCAATTTCAGATAAGGGGGTGGAAATATAGTCAGATGATATTGAGATGTTTATATTCTTCCCCGGGAGAATAGCATTGTTAATAATATCGAAAATATTAACAAAACTGTAGCTTAGATCTTCATGAATAAAAATTCACTACCATTATCTTAGCTACGTTTTCAGTTCATTGTTTTGACTTATGAAATAATGCAAATCAACAAATTCATATCCAATCACCTAACACAGACTTGTTTCATTATTTTAGTAAATCGATCGTATCCCCTTTTCGTTTGTGTGTGTGTGTTTTGCAGCAATCACTACTTTTGTAGTCCTTTTGGAAACACTATTACTTAAGAGTGAAGTTACGAGGGTGGTTCAGCATGCTCCGCCCCTGACATAGAAGGAACCCTCGTAGGAAAACCAAATCACTGTCACTTTTCAACATAGTCCCCTGCAACATTAACACACTTTTCCAATCGGCCTTCCAGTGCTTCAATCCCAGCAGAAAAAAATTATTTTGGTTGGTCCTGCAACCAAGCATTCACAACATCCATAACCTCGGAATCACTGGCAAAATGTTTTCAACAAAGGTGTTCCTTCATGTTCGGGAACAGGTGGAAGTCACAGGGGGCCAGATCTGGAGAATAAGGTGCATGAGGGACAATTTCGAACCCTGCTGCATGAATTACAGCCACCGCAGCTTGGGAGGTGTGGCCGGGAGCATTGTCACAATGGAACAACACACCACGGGCCAACATTCTGTCGCCTTTCTCCTTGATGGCAGTACGTAATTCTTCAATTAGGGTTGCAAAATAAACACCTGTGATTGTCTTTCCCTGTTGGAGATAATCTATCAAAAGGATTCCTTCTGCATCCCAGAACACAGATCACTTTGCCCTTTGATGGTTGAACCTTGAATTTCTTTGGGGGTGGAGAATGAGGGGGGGTGTTTCCATTGCATGCTTTGGCGTTTACTTTCGGGATCGAAGTGGTGAACCCACGTTTCATCCATTGTAACAAATCTCTTCAGAAACTTTGGCTTGTCAGCCTTTATTGTCCGCAACAGGTTCTGACTTGTCACACGCGTGTCCTCTTTTGGTTGACCGTCAGCATTCTCGGGACGCAATGTGCAGAGATTTTTTTATTACCAAATGATGATGAATAATTGAATGCACACTGCCAGTTGAGATGCCACATGTGTCTGCTATATGTCGGACAGTCACTCGCCGGTCTGCCAAAATCATGTCATGCACTTCTGTAATCATTTCTAGTGTGGTCACCGTTGCAGACGGGCCACCACCATGGTCATCTTCACAGGTCTGCCGACCACATTGAAATTCACGGCACCATCTCTTCACTAGGTCAGATCAAAGGCTAGAGTCTCCAAGAGTTCCCACCATATCTGCATGGATTTGTTTCCGTGTTAGATTTTTCTTGAGGAAATATTTTATCACTGCGCGGACCTCAGATTTTTCCATTGTTTCACATGTGGCGACACTTCTTACTGATCATCAGCGTGTAACAAAAAGAGAAATTGTTGTAAATTCTTGAAACTTTGTGGATATTAGTCTAAAGAATGAGCAATTTTACATGTAAAATTACAGGTCTCTACTATCACTGGAAATGGGTCAGGGGCAGAGCATGCTGAACCACCCTCGTATAATTTCAAATTGTTTTACCAGTTTGAATAATTTCTCGATCCTTCTCCTCAAAACACTGCTCAAATCGAAATAAATCTTTCGAATAAAGAAATATTTTCAGGTGGGCATATATCAAGAATACTAGGTAAATATTCTGTGTTAGTGTAATTCTAATTTCTCAAAAATTAATAGATTGGTTGGGAGTGGGGGGGGCGAAGATTTGAAATTGAGAAACTCACTATTGTCTAATTCGTATGTGGACGAAAATTAAGGGGAAAACTAAAATACAAGTAAATGTATCATTTTCATGCTTTTTTTACACGCCAGCCAGTTTTATAAATATACACATATATGCCATACGGATAGGTGATCTAGTGTGTTCATTGGTTGACGCAGTCACACCCCGAAGTTCCCTGTTTCGAATCCTGGCATGGGTGTTCTCTGTGAGTGTAATTTCAAATAATTACTCACCCTAATCGCCGTGATTGATTAAAAATGACAGAGAGCGGCGCTAAATACCAAAAATGCGTTATAAAAAACTTCAAGCGTCTATGAGTTTCAAAACATGCGAAACCTGGCCAGTTGTGCTACGACACTCACTATTTTGCAGTCGCTTCTAAATTTTTAATCAGAAAGGAAATCGAAAGTGCTCTAAATGTAGTATCTGTATTCGATTATGGGCTCTCAAGTATATGTTTTTTACCAAAATGTGCAGGCGTCACGGTCCATTCATGTGAATCATCGCTTACTTTCTTTCCTGGCAACCATACCCAGGAGCTTGAGCTGCCTGTGCGATATGACGTAACAGGCAGGTAGAACCACCTGACCAGGCTCGTCCCTAGCGACATCCACACAGCTGTCTGGAGAAGGAGAAGGAGAAGAAGCTTCACTCCCCGCCTTCCGGCAGTTTAAATAAATCCCACTGTACACCACTGATTCAAGCTTCAAAATGCAGCGGTACCTTGAAATGACTTTACCTCAGAGACTATTTGCCCTGGAGATATGAACGATATACCGTTGTACGCAGAATGAATCACAGATTCAGACGATATATAATTTATGCACATTCGGCGTACATATGGAGGGGGAAAGGGGTAAATCCCCTCAAAAATACTTTTCTTAAAAAAATGGTGTTTTCCCCGCCCCTCCGATAAAAATGTCAAAATGCACAAAATGCAAAATTTATGCAAATTTGGCGTATGTAAGGAGGGGGAAGGGAGAAAACCCCCAAAAATTATTTTAAAAAATTGTCACTTCACCAAAAAAATGTCCTCGCACTTGGGCACAAATCGACACCTACGCACAACATTCACGGACAAAAAGCTAGAACGCAGTGAAAAATGAGCGCCGATTCTTGCAGCTGCTTGAAATTCAATTTTTATACAATGCAGGGTAACCCCTGTCGCAACTTGTGGACACTTGTGCTAGAAAAACAAAGTTTCCTTCAGTGCGCTTCGAAATTCCATTCTCACAATGCAGATTCAACAACCAGTCTTCCCCCTCCCCCACCCCCCACCCCCTGCTTGCACCCTCACGGAAAACTTTCATTTTGACATCGGATACTGATAAACAAGTTTCCTTTGAATGCAGTTAACAAGCGGGAGTGAAAAGCATTGCTTTAGAACAACAAAGCCCGTCTTTGAAAGGAAATTTTCCCTTAAAAAGAGACGCAAAAGAGAAGTCCCTTTTCCCGCCTTTTCATCTCCATTTTCATGAAGAAAAAAAAAAAGGTGCAAGAAACATTTCTGTTAAATACATGTGTTAGGAACAATGTATAAAAAAAATCGAAATTCTAGCAAAAAATAGAAAAGTTATAACGTAAAAACTACGACCTTGACACAGTGTCTCGATTGAGATGCTTGGGACCATGAGGGTTACATTTGGGTATCTCGATCGAGACGCTTGGGAAACAAAAGGTCAAAGAAGCATTGATGTATTCCCTGAGCTCTACCAGGGTTATTGGCAGTGGTAGTACATAAACAAATGCTCTGTTTACACGGTGGTTCTTTTCCGTACTCTCTTCTGAAATCAAATGAATCATTTGTAGTAGCCCTGTATTTGAAAATGTTCATCCCTATTCTGTCAGACGGGAGAACTGGTCACTTTCTGAAGGCTTGTCCGCTCCATAATTTAAAGAAAACCAAGCAAATCTAGAATACCCCATTATGCTTGAAAAGTGAAGAACCTTAATAAATAAATTTGTGTCTGATGTTTCAAAATTTCTTTAAAAGAATTGCCATGATGATAAAAAAGCATGACCGTTATTTGGAGTAACAATATTAAAGATGATGGAAATATCCTAAACCTACTTTTCCTAAGCCTATTTCAGATTGATTGTCTGATATTGGGTTATTTTAAGTCGTCTTTCTGTCACTTTTTACTAATCATGGCAAAGAGGGCGAGTGATGATATTATGAAATCGATGAAGTGACACTCACAAAGAACAATCATCCCCAGACCAGAATTCGAACCCGGTACCCCTGGCATCATGGATTGCTGTGGAAACCACTCCATCACGAATGTCCACTCTTAGGCCTACCTGAATTGAAATTGGTTTATTCTGGGAATATCAAGTTATGTATAACAAGAAAGTTATTTTTCATTTGGTACAATAATACAGAATCGTTGACAAACATACTCTTATTGCAATATAGACAGTGGTGTGCATAAAGGTGGTGTGGTGGTGGTGGGGATAATAATCCCCTCTTTCACCCAGTAAAAAGAATGTCAAAGGCAGGAAAATATGGTGGCAAATAGATAGCTGCCTACTAAAAAATGTATAGCCCCCCTCCCCTTTCGAAAGTCCTTGGTATGCCACTGTATATAGAGCTTTGTTTTAAGCACATTTTATTCACAGGAAATTTAATTGAGACTGGGGACTTGCAGTTTAAAGTGGGATCCAAACAACTTGTACCTCAACCTTGCATCAAACCTTGGACCACTTGATTACAAGCATGCGACGTTACCACTATGCTATCCATTAAAGAAAGAAAAAAAAACTGTCCAACAACTGTTCCATTTGGAACAAAGAATAGTAGGAGAAAGGTCAGTTCCTCATAGGGGAGGAAGTGTGATAATTTACATTGACATTTCCTAATATTTTAAAAATTATTTTCTCGAAAATGGGACGAGGCTCCAAAGTTATTTCATTTCCTGGTGTTAGTACATACATTAACCTACAAGTGCATTTTTACCTTGATGCTGTTTTGAGATAGACCTAATTTTAAAGATGCGGATTTCGCAATTCTTGAGTATTCAAAGGGTTATATCTGCTAACAGCATCAATAACCCAGTAATGAGGTATATCAGGTAGCTTGTCCTAAGAGTGAGCTTCAATGACCAGTAAACAATTCTTTGGGGTAGTGTTGCTTAACCAAGATATTAAGGGCCGAAAACAGGAAAGAAACTGCATTTTGGACCCTCTTTCTTGCCACATAACAATGGAAAGCAACAATGTCCCATCAAAACAATTGAATGTATATAAGCAACCAGTCTTTTATTAACAGTTTATGAAAACCAAATTTTGGGATGTTGTTAATTTCCAAAGATACAGCACTCCGAACTTACCCATGTTTCACTTTTCATGAAAAATGTGCAGTCTGACCTTGATCTTTGACATTTTCTACAGGGCAGGGGAAAATTTTTCAAGGTCTCAAAATTGCACATATACATATACTTCAACATATAAAAAATGATGCCAATCAAAAAATACAACTATCCAAATATCCCTTTTTTGTTCGAATTCAAAAATAATGGCTCCTAATACTATACCATATCCAAAACCCATTGTGTAGGAGAGGCATCATATGTATATCAGCCAAGGGGGAAGATTTCACATAGCACAGACTTTCCCCTAAAAAAAAATACTTGGAAAATCAACATCTCAGAATGACTCTTCTAGGTAGCACTATAAAGAGGTGTTCAAAATCCCCACCATCAAAGTTCATACTAGTGAGACAGAACATCCATTTGGCATTTGAACCCAAGACTTTCTGGGGACAACACATTTGATGTGATTTGATTTTTGTTATGTAGCATCGTTTTTTTTGTCACCTTTGGCAAAACGTGACAATGAGGATGACATATGAGTGATAATATGATGAAATTGATGAAGGGAAATTCATAAAGAACACATATGCCCAGACTGTGATTCTAACCTGATACTCCTGGTGTTGTAGTATGATGTGCTAGTCACTCTGCCACGAAAGTTGTCTGGTGACAAAGCAAACAATGACAACAAAAAAGCAAAGCTTTTTCATAACCCAAAAGGTGAATGCTTTGAAAGTTATTTGAGTGCTACTAAATAAATTCAGAATAACTTTCTTTATTAACTGTATTTTACTAAATAAAACCATTTTACTTTCTTATTTTGAGCCATGCTTAGGTCCTAATATTTATTATCGGCAAGAGCTCAAAACCTGATTTTCTGCTACAGTGAAGTACTCTAGGTTGGTTAGTTTAGGTCTGGACTATATCTGTCAGGAAGGTGGCATTACATATACAACCAATTGTACATAATAGAATTTAAATGTCGCAGAATCTGTTTTTCCATGAAGGAGATATTTAGACAAGGAGACTTAACTGGGAGTGGAGCTAAATTCTAATTTACACAGAAATGCTAAAGACCTGTAGTTTAAAGTTTGACCCGAATCACTACTTACCTCCACCAGGTATTGAACCTGGGACTCCTTGATTACAAGATGAGGACATTCTCACTACAACCCCATTCTAAAAATTAACATAAATAGCTTTTTCTGAAATGAAAATATGTGTGTGAAATATGTGTGGCATGTTCTGAAAATTTGGTCTTTTTTACCGCAACCATTCATATATATTGTAAATGTTTATTATATATTAATTAGATATAATAGAAATGAAGCAGCAATGCATGCATGCAAGTAAAACCCAACATGGCGTTTTTTCAATTGGTTCCGATAGTCAATATGAGTTTTTAGACACACTATCGGAACCGATAGGTCAATGACAAGATAATTGACTACATGAAAAAAAAAGTAGTGAAGGCATCTTGCTTGAATTACTATAAATTCTAGGGAAAGTTAGTGCAACTACACATTTGCAGAACAATAAACATGAATGTGAAAAATGAGAAAAAAGAACACAATGCTCCTAGACAAGAAGGTTCACATTGAATTAGAGTTAGAGAAGAAATGAGTCTTGGTTTCTATCTGAAAACACTTCCCATTATTTTGGAGACGTGTAGTTACATTTGTATTTATTATTTTACCTTGTTTTCATACCAGTTTTGGTTAAAAGTATTGACACGTTTAAATATCGATTAGATTAAATCAATAAAGGAACTATTACCACACCACAGAGGATTATATTGCTTGTACATTCAGGCCTCAAAGTCTCATTAGTCTGCAAAAATACAGTTTTCAGTTGCAACATGAATGAGAGGTTGAAACTTGAAAACTTCCTGAAAATATGTTCATTACCACATCAAATGCTATAGTGAATCATAAATAAGTACATGTAATGTTAATTGTTTATAGAATATGTGCAGAAGAACAGTAACAGGAAGAAATTAGTATGAGAACCAATTGGTTTCCCATGTTATGTGATGAGGACAATGAAGATGAATGACTTGAATTAGGGTTTTCCTTGCTTAAGTAAAATAAAATTAAATTAAATACAATTAAACTAAAATTTGAGTGATACTGTACTTAGTTCATTCCATATAAACATAAATTATATCAGAATTACATGCCAACTTTAAAGAGATACCAAGTTAAACTTTGTTTGATTTTTCACTCAAGCAAATATATTTTGTCACATCAATTTCAGGACAATAAAACAACCATATTCAATGTTTAACTGATGAATAAATGAGAGAAGCAATATAATGCACTATGTTGTGCCTGGCTTCTCATAGTAAAATTTTAATAATTGCACTATTAAATGACTCATTTTTGCAGAAGATACTCAAGATAACATTTTCACCTGAGAAAGGTAGATTTTGGGGGATCTTTCCAAGCTCTCCCATGACCATGTTCATTATTTTGAGGATAAGTGACGAAATATAATAGTCTAATTTTTAAAAAAAATCCTTAATTTCTTGACTACCACTACGTAGTCGAGCCTGCATGCTCTCCTGCCACTATGTAGCTGGTACTATTGGCCGAATAGGAAATATTTTTGCATGGTAATGGCCATGAAAACGTACGAATGCCTCTTGTTGGAAAGGACTGAAGTCTACGTGTTGCTGTGACGTCATTTGAGCACATGACTATCACAAGCAATGATCAAAGCATTCTCGTTACATCATCTGTTGCTAATAATACGTAACCGTGCTATTGAGGAGACCTGTGTGTTTTAGGCGTTACTTAGGAATTTTATTAGTTAGGCGTTTCTTTAGCAGGAAAATATGGAGGAGGATAGTAGTTTGTCGGATTATGTTCCGGAAGAAGAGGAGAGTGACTGTAGTGACTCTGAATATTCAGATATATCCGATGTGGAAGACTGGTGAACCGGAAGACAACACAATGTTAGCCACACACTGTATTCAATTCTTCAATATATTTTGGATTTTTACAATATATTTTTTTTTGTTTATTTGTTCTTCAACACCCCTTTTCATGTGTCTGATGGGGGACTGAATAATGTTAATTCTGGGGTTATCTTCCTCATAGTACACCCAATTGTCAACTTCATTTCCATGTAGTACACCCTGGACTGCATTTTGCAGACTAACGAGGCTATGACGATTGGCACTATGGCCAGTAAAATTTTGTGTGTGTTGTCCTGTTTTTTGTCCTTGTGTGTCCTGAGTGCCCATTTACAGCCTCAGTTTTTACCAAAAGTCAAAATATTTTAATGCCTTAGAAACACGACATTGCTACCAATAAGTTGCTGACCAAGGCAGTTTATTAAGATAAAAACACTTGACACGTAATGTTTCGACCCTGTAACAGGGTCTTCCTCAGACGAAGAACTAAACTAAAATGATCATTTTAGTTTAGTTCTTTGTCTGAGGAAGACCCTGTTACACGGTCGAAACGTTACGTGTCAAGTGTTTTTATCTTAATAAACTGCCTTGGTCAGCAACTTATTGGTTTTAATATGGAAACAAGGCTTAATTATATGACATTGCTATTATGCTATTTTATATATGGAAAGACGCTAGACCTCATATAATGTGACGGATGCAAAATAACCTAAGCATTGATGCACCCAAATTTTTAAATTCAAAATTCACATTCAAAATAACGTTAATTCTAATAATTTGAATACAAAAATTATGGAATTAGCAACCAATGTGATAGATGATTTGCTTGCACTATTGCTGGGTGTCACCTAATGCTCTCCGCATAGCATGGCCATGGGATTCTGATCTCTATCTACAGGCTGAGATTCAAGAGGTTAAATAAAGTGTTTGCAATTAAACAACACATTAGTGTAGATATGTGTTTATTTAACACCTACAGAATGATAACAAAATAACAGTAATTTCTTTCCTTAAATTGCTAAATGATTTTGCAAGAAACATATAAAGTTTTGCAGCACTAATTTCAATAAATCTTGTCCAAAATGATCAAAATCAGTTTAAGACAAATATACACTTATCTAATGAGAAAAAAATATTTTGTTGACACTCAAAGTGGTGTCAGTATTTAGTGCTCACATGGGTAATGCCTTAGGTGGTTCCTGAGTCACCTAAATCCTAACCTATCTTTGCATTTTGTGTTTACATTTTTCTTATGATTTTGTAGAAGAATAATTTAAGTACATGACAAGAAAATCTATTAAAAAGTGTCACCACTCATGAGCTATTATATGATGCAGAATGTGAAAATATGTATACAGGGTGTTGCAAAACTCTTTCAACAATTCATGGGTGCTGGTAGATATCATAAAACAAGTAACTTTTCCTTATAAAGTTTACCTCGAAAGCGCTTAGTTCCTGCACTATAAGCACTTAAAATCTATCCTGGGCGTATGCAACGCATCACAGCAAACACTTGCTCTGACATAACTACTAGGGGCATGTGGCAGGGTTGCCACTAGCGTTCCTCATTAAGAGAGAGGACTTTAAAACAGCAACTTGGGATTATAGTCTGAGCAAAATCCGAAATATTAATGATACTAGCGATGTTGTAAGAAGCATTGACAGTATTTATAAACTGACCAAAGCAAATAATGGACAGACTGAAATTCAAGATTACTCATTCTAAAATATCTCTATGATTGATTGATTGATTTGGTTTATTCTAATTCACTTTTCTGCCACCTTTGGATAATCACGAAGATGAGGATGATATGATGAAATGACAAATGACACCAACGTCTAGACCAGGAATTAAACCCGAGACAACTGGCACCATAGTAAGCTGTGCCAACCTCATCACCACGGAGTGTTTCATGTATCATGCAATATCAACAATTGCAAGGGACACGTGAGATAGGGGAAATCCACAAAGGTAGCTGACTACTTTCTTATTTTAAATTTCTTTATATAAGAATATATATAATATATAATACATATACACATATTATCCTGTAAGTAACAAAAAAGTTCTATTAGAAAAGAAGTGGTAAATAAAGCTAAAAAATATTTTTTCTAAATAAAGTTATAGTGCCCAACACATACAATACCAACCTTCAACAAAATATAGCCTGCATCCATTCTACTTATCTAGGCTATCTTCATTAGAGCCAAGTTGTTGCCATCCCTCTCGATCATATTGTTCTGTAAGTTGAGAAAGCTGAATGATTTTGCTACTCCCATTCATCATCAACTGGAGCGGCTGTTAGGGTTCTCTGCTGTCTCCATACCAATCTTTGCATCCACAACAATAGAACACATTACTTATGTAACAATTAACTGTTCTGATCTATACTCATATTCATCTAGTATTTACCTAATTGAAGATGAATTGAGGCTAGTTAACATAAAATAGCATGCGTATGAACTGTAAATATTAAGTGAAAATAAACTGCAACAAAATCTCAACATGTTCTGTTGTACACCACAACTGCCAGATGGTATTATTTAAGAAAGAGTTCTGTAGCTTTGGACGATGTATATTAAAATATCTGTATTTGTATGAACCTTTCCAAAGGTAAGAATATGTCTTCTGCATGAGGCCCACTTCATGTCAAGACCTTATTTACTTACAGATCGGTTCAAGTTTAATTTTTGACAAGACCCTTCAGAAAATTGCTATCATGCCAAATAAAGAACATAAAACAGTGTAACTAAATTGTAACAGTTTCTCCAAGATGGAAGGCATTACATAGGATCCAGATCAGAATGTAAATGACATTAGGTGTTGCATACATACACTTTTGGGTGAATGGGTTGCTGTCTTCTATGGTCTGAATGTACAAGGGTTGGTCAAGTCAAACTGGGACCTTGGATTTTTCAGAATATTGAAATACATTTGAACGTCTATAAGTGACTTTTGTTCTCGATGCAACCTTCCTCTACACAATACACTTAT
Source organism: Lepisma saccharinum (assembly GCF_977018435.1). NCBI lineage: Eukaryota > Metazoa > Arthropoda > Insecta > Zygentoma > Lepismatidae > Lepisma > Lepisma saccharinum. Next base: position 62,071,380 of record NC_139238.1, on the reverse strand, counting down.
ACCAGCATTTCACTAGTGTTTACCAACAATGTAGAAATATGTGCCAGTATGTCAGACCATGATCAGACTTCTTGCTTAACCTCTTCATCACTGCTGAAATGCTGAATATTCGATGTGCACTCCAGCTACTACTGTGACAATGTGACTGGCAGACACACATATTTGCTGAAATACCTGCTACACTGTGGCTGATCAACAGGTTGTACTTTATCAGTTATTTTCTTTTGTATAATAACAAAACAGGAAAGTAAAGTTTGTCATCATTAATACACTGTAGCACAAAATTACTACATTTTTGCATATTTCATGGTAAAATGTTCTTCAATTTGATGCAACTCTCTTTCTCCTGACAAGACAAAGCTTGAGTGGGATTCCCGTTCCTTCGATTTTTAATGTAACATGTAAAATTCGATGTTAATCTGGGAAAATGCAAAAAATAACATTACTTTGTAGTTTGAAAGCTCAAAAGCAAAACAATCTGTCTCTTTAACCTTTCAAAACATATTTACACACTTTTTCTCCTTTTCTCAGTTTTTTTGGTGTTATTGTTAAAATGAAACTTTCACAACCTTATTAATATGAAGTAAAGTTGAAATGCGTGGGTGGACTAGCAATAACCATTGTCTACCTCAATGGAAGCTCCTTCCTACTTGCACAGTCATACATGCTAACCCAACTAAAGCTATGAACATATTAATTTTTGATATACTAATTCTTCAAGAGCTATCTTCTTAAAAGAAATATCGAATATTCGCAAGCCATTTCACATTCCATTTGTTTCCATATATCACCAGCATTTTTATTTGTTGTTAATCTCTTGTAGTGACTGAATTCCAAGGACACCTTTCAGTGGGTTTTCCAGCCGTGAGAAACTATCCCCAGTCATGCACTGACATTCCTATCTCATCATATAGTGTTACAACTCGGATATCATTGCGAATCAAGATTGTTCCTCCCTCAGAAATGGGAAATTTGATGGTGCAAATCTGTACCACAAGAAAAAAACCTCTACAGCTGTCATTGAGTTTTCAAATCTGCTCAAACAGCGAGGATGTGAATGAAGCAATCATCTGTTTACATTATTGTTACCCTGTTTCTGCATTGTAAAATGAAGAGTGCTGTCAAAAACTTGTTGCTTTGTTCTTTATCCATGATAAATAGATGTACAATAAATGTGCATAAATGTGCATGTTCATTACACTTCCATTCAAAACATGGACAATATCCAGTTTCTTGACATATTCGAGTGCATTGATCAAACAGGCATGAGCAATAGGGAAGCAGAAGGAGAAACAAATGACTATCCAATTTATTATTTTTCACAAGTTTGCTATGGTCTTTCTCATTTTAGTAGAACTGATCATCATCATCTCACGCCATTCTGAGAATGACAGCATCATAAAAACACCCGAACTCTTAGTATCTTGACTTGAATGTAAAAAAGTAGGAACCTTGTGAGAAGGGAGGAAGAAAGAGGAGGGGAAAACAAATGAGAGTAAAACTGGTGGAAAAATCACAACATGCCTTGGTATGATGTGAAACTATTACATGTACCTACCTACCGATCCGAATGAACAAAATGGAAATGTTTAAAATTTCCGACAGTGTAAAGTTTGGTGAGCTACGATGACCAAATGATGTAATATTAATGGAAGTATGAATTTGCTTTTGTATCGAGCTTTCCTTAACAAAAATTAACTTCCGTAATGAACTTACAACATTGAACCTCTTGCGAATAATCATAAATAGTTCAAAACTCACATTTAATTTTAACTGTGTACATACAGAGATCAGATTTTATGTAATATATATATTTCCTTATGTATAGAAAAAAGTGTTATTTAAATTGTTTTTAATATTTTGAAGAAAAAATACTATAATCTCTTCAAGGAGATTTGTCTATCTGTCTATAACCAAAACTTGCTTTTCAGAGAAACATCAAAGGAGCTTTAGCTTGATACATTGTAGTGTATTATGAAGAAATTGAAACAAATGAGACTATGTTATCATCCCTATTAAAATAGATAATGAACATCACAGAACCTTTTCCCTGCTCTGGAAAATCTGTAAAGTAACAGAAAAATTTGCAACACTTGCGTTTACATCAGTTGTTGATTCTGAAATTGCTTCATCCTCATAATTCTCTTCTACTTCTGTAGTTAATTTGTGATGATATGGATGAAAGATGTGTAAATCAAATTGGTGAATTGAAGCTAACATCTGTGTTGAAGTGGTTTTGTGTATTGCTCTTCGAAGCCAGGAGGTCATAAGTTTGAATCTTGGGTAAGCCATAGATTTATCATTGTATTTGTTCTATCATCATTTCATGATATCCTTATTCATCCTCATCATCACAATTAACCTAGACATGCTGAAAGTAATGTAAAATAATCCAAATCCAATAGAGATAAAATAGATATATCAGGATGAGTCATAAATGTGTAGCATTTTGTGGAACAGAGCCCGATGCTTCTCCAAACAGGTGTTAAATGTGTAGTAGAGTGGAGTGGGTACTGGTCATCATCTGTACACACCCATGGGCTAAACAATTGTGATTTAGATGTTTGAGGAGTTTCCTTTTGTGTGTGTACCACTGCTTAAAAAATGGGGTGAATGGTGAAGGAAATTAATAGCATAGCATCTAAAGGCATAGTGCATCCTACAAAAATAAATAAAACTTTTTTGGTCTGAAGATATCAGTCTTATCTATAAGCAAGGTGTCCATGAGCAACAACCACCATTACCCTATTACTGAGGTCCCATTCCAAGCACCCTGGAAGCAACAGCTGACAATTAGCAACAGACGAGGGCTATGCATCATTTGCTAATTGCAGCATCCTTGTCATCAGCGGACCTTGAATGGTTTACCATGACCTCAGATGAAGTCAGCAAGTTGCCACACTTTTCTTTGAAATTTCTGCACATGCCACACGGCAACAGGTTTTTGTTGGAGACAACTGATGAGAAGTGAGTCATTCTTTTCTATCCCAACACAGAAAACCAATGGCTTCAATAGACAAGGATCAAGCGGTGGTTCAAGGATGAAATATTGAGAAGAATGATGCTAAGCCAGATTTTAAACCCCAATCTATTTGTTGTCCAATACAACCTAACCTGAAACACTGGAAACCTAAGAATTTGTCTGCATATATATTGAAAACATGCCTATACTGCAAATGTATCCAAATATCAAAGTCTCTCACCAACCCACTGATGACTCACAAATTCCTTAGTGGGTTGAAAAAAATTTAAGGGAGGGAATTATGAATTCTTTTTTTTTAATATCTAGTGATATAATTAATTATTTTCCCCTTTTCATGTACCCAAAATTATTGCTTACTGTGTATGCAATTTTCTGAAGGGTTTGGCCAATATTTCATCTTAAGTCAGCAACTCTGGGTATTAAGTCAGCCACTGAGAAAGACACATTCTCATACCTAGAAAATATGACCATCACACAGATATTGCATCGAAAATTCTGTTCATCCATTCATTTAATACATACGTTACAAAAGAAATAAGTATGCTCCTTTCACACAGCCAGCTAGTAAAACTTGTGCTGTAACTAGGTTATATTGAAGCTGTGTGAGTTTTTCCAGTTGTGTTCTCTTTCATGAATTACAAGTTTTTCTGTTTCTTTAAATAGAGCCAATGTCTGCTGATTATTTTTGATTGGGTGAGTTATTTGTTACATGAATAATGAGTTTGATTGTTGCAGATAGTAAGAGTACCATGGAGACAGCAGTCAAACACAAATAACTGTCTCTGAGGGTGAAATATGAGTTCAACAAAATGATCAATATCTAAGCTTACACTATACAAATGATATAAAGGATGCAGATAACTGAGACAATTGAAGAGAAGCCAGAAATCGCATGGTAAGAAGAAGTCGTTGAAGGTTGGTTTTTGTATGTGTGGAGCACTGTGTAGCTTAATTCCAGAAAATAATACTTTTTGTCTTCTTTCCATAGCACTTTCCATTTGCCTATAATTTAAGCATGTCTGCTTCTAATAACACTTTCTCTACATGCATGAGAATACACATTAGAATAGGTAAAAGAAAAGACAAAATGAAATAAAAGCAAGACTGTAGATGCTTAGTGGATTCAATTTCCATTGTCCCAATAGAGCAAAATAATACAAAATATACCTGATTTTACAATTCCCAGTGTTTTAAATTTTTCCATCTAGATTGATTGAAAAACATAAAATCAAGATGCCACTGTATAAATTTGTCCATAACTCACTGGTTGAAATTCAGTTTTATATTATACTATCTTGTTTCCATAGCCAAACATTTTCTGTAATCTACAGCATTTTTCCAGATTCTAATTTTAAAAAATCACAATTCAAGCTATTGGAATTGTTAATATCTAGTCAGCTCAGAAGCCAATAGCATTTGGTGTTTAACCAAAGATCTTAGCACCAAAAACTCCTGGTTTGAGATCTAGCACAGACATGGGTATTTCCTTGTTAGAGTCCCTTCGTCAATGTCACTTATTCATCATTCATTGCCTCAAGGGGCAAAAAAACAATGTAAAATAATGAAAATATGGAATAACAATTTCAGCAATGTTGATGATTCACTGATGTTTTGTAAAACGTTTAAATGCTGACCAATACAAAATTCATTGTATAAAGGATACACTAAAATGTAATGTTTCTACTCTCTAACAGGGTCTTCTTCAGATAAAGATTCACAATAAATTCATTCAGAATTTTTTATACAATAATTTTGCCTTGGTCAGTATTTGAATGTTTTGTTAAACATGGAAACAAAGGTTAACGGTGGTACCATTTATCTTCTGCCTTTTTTTTTTTTAAGGTAATCTATTAAAAGCTGAGCTTGTAACATTGGATTGAGGGGTCAATTCATGAAAATTTTATCTTTATCAATATAGTTGTAAACTGTGCACACTTTCTTCATGTACCATACATACATACCTGAACGTGCATTCTGGAAACAGTAATTTAGATAAAGAAAATGCGTTACAAACACAAAATGTCTCTTGGTTAACCAATTTTTTTTACATACTTCTTGTGCTTTTCTCTTCTGTTCACGAATTGTCCTTTTCCTTTTGATTAGCAAATTATCTTTGAGTTCTGTAACCAAAATACTGGCTTGTCTTGCTCTTCCCTTATTCATCTTGGGTCCAAAATGGTGGTGAAAAATTGTCACTGAAGGATGTAGTCACTAATCACTTTTTATGTCAGAGGTTAGCATTAGGCACACCCTCACTGGTTGCTTCTGATGGCTAGTAACAACCAGTGGCCTGTAGTGCTGTAATACGGAAAGCTCAGCTATAGAAACCACAGTGTATTTGGTTGATTCTAGAGTCCTTCAGAACTTGCATTCTTGCATGCTTTCTTGAAGTGCATCACAATCGTGTCAGCCAAAACATTACGCTGAGAAAAGTGTTTACTTGCACATAACCACTGCAAATTTAAAGATAATTTCTCCAATTCAAGGAATACAGGCATAAAATAAGATAAAACAATACTTACTGAGATAATTCACAAAACTTTTACTCTAGTCATGCCGCACCAGTTTTATAGTTGGTGATATTCAGCATCAAGTAAGAAATTATTGAATTGTACATTCTGATAATGCACACTATAGCTCATCAATTTTAATGAATTATTAAGTGAGAATTTTTCCTCAAAATGAATCATTCATACCATTACATAATGAGATAAATGGTTGGAATGAGTTGATGGACACACATCAAAAACATATGGATATTTATACGTACTTTATATGACACCACACTTACGATGCCTTTAATGGTATGGTAAAATACACAGGCGAAAAGTTACCATTTTTTGTTTTTACCAAAGCAATACATTAACTGTAACAACTTAAAATTAAACAATGTGTACTACTTGATTGGTTAGTATACATTATTTTGTGATTCCTATTCTGCTTCTGTATTAATTCAAAATTTATAGGGATCGACCTTCTGGCAAGGCATCCAAAAGTGAACTTTGCTTCCATGTAGTACACTCCAGTAACTGCTTTTTGCAGGCCAACAAGCCTCTGGCAGCTAGACCCAGACCCAAGATAATCCTTTGTTAAGTTCTGATGTGTTGTGTTTGTCCTTCTGTGTGCTGAGTGCCTCTTTACAGCCACAGCTTTAAAATTAGGTTATGATATTTTAGTCCTGAGGGATAGTGTAGTTTTAGTTCTTGTTAAGTAATGAATTCATTTTAAATATTGAGTAAGAAAGTTTTACCAAGCATATGTTATGTTTGTGTTATGGACTTGTCCTCAATTTTGTTTTAGTTATGGGGCTTATCCCTGTATTGCATGATGGGCATAAATACTATATGTGCTGATGTATCCATACTATAAAAATAAATGAATCAAATTTTGTTGTAGGGAATCCATTGGTCTCATAAAGAGAAGAAGGAGAAATGCCTGAGCATCAGATTCCGGATTGAGTAAAAAGTTCTTTGCCGCAATATAGATAATCAGTGAGCTTACATAGACACAATAGCTTAACAGATGCCCTACTTCAACTGTACCAAGAGGTATATACTTCTCCTTATTATTTTCTACCTTCCTTCTCCTTATTGGATTCACTTCTTCTTGCCACTCTTCCTTCTCCTTGGAGGACTCAGTTCTTCCTATCTCTCTCTCCCTCCCTACCCCTTGGTGGATTATATTTCTTTAATTTTCCTCTCTTTGTTTTAAAAGAGCCCATTTTTATTTCTCCATCTTCCACCTTGGTGGATTGATTTCCTTCCATGCTTCTTCCTGTTTCTTTCCTGTTTGGAACTAATTAATCTCCTCTTCTCTTTTGACAACATGCTTCTTATTATCCTCCCTTCTGTATTAAGCCTGCTCAGTGGCCAAGTGTATTTTTGTCATCAACTTTCTTTCATACCTTCATTTATTCCATCAAGTTACCACTTCTTATGTTTCTCCCTATCCCATCTTCTTCTCCTCTTGTAGAATATTATCTATTTCTATCTCTCTCTGTCTCTTCCTTTCCAGTAGGAAGTACTCCTTCTTATCACAAACCCTTCCTCTTGGAATGCTTGTCTCCTGCTATTCCCCTCCATTCTCTTTCAGGAAAGGAATGCACCAACTTGAACAGGAGAGATAGGAAGAAATTCTCCTCTGTGGATAATGAAAGGCGAGAGAGGGAAATGAAACTGTATAGGGGAGATTGGGAGAACTGAGTTCTCCATTGAAGAATGGAAAGTGTGTGGAGGAATGGAATCCATCAAGGGAAGTAAGGGGAACATGAAGCAGGGTGTCACCCAAGGAGTGTGGAAGGTGAAAGGAGAAAATTTATCCACCAAGTGGAATAGGAGAGATAGGAGTTCCCCATAGGAAATGCAAGGTAAGAAAAAGAAAGGAAGCCATCAAGTGGAAGAGAGGGGGATAACAAGAACTGAGTCCTGGAAGGTGATAGAAGGGAGGCAATCAACCAAGTCAAAGATTGGAGAAAGGAGACAGTAAGTCCTTCATGGAGAGAGGAATGTGATAGAAGATAATGAATCCATCAAGTGGAAAGGAGGACATTGGAAGAACTGACACCTCCATGGAGAGGAGAAGGTTAGAGAAGAAACGAAATCCAATATCGTATCAATCCCTAAGATTGTATGTTTATTTTATTAAGTCTCTCTGAACGCTTCATGTTGACCAGGGCATTCACTTGTTTTTCTCAGCTGTCTCAAGCCTCTTAGGCATGTTTACAATGCGTTGTGTTGTGCCATGCAAACCTCCTGAGCTTTCAGGAACAGGTAACACTTCTGGTTTTGGTGTCAGCGGTTTGCATGGTAGCAATTATAATAAACACGATTCGGCGATTCGGCATCGAGGAAGAGCTCGATGGCCAGGGAATATAGAGGTGAGACAAGCTGGGAAGGGACTGGACTTTGGGAATTGAGTTGGTAGAGAGAGGAGGTCAGCAAGACAGGAGGTCGATAGTGGAAGCACGCTTTGGTCAACACTTAGAGAGAAGCTTACAGAGGACTTCGCTATTTTCGATTCAGCTCAGAGACTTCAGTTAGACAGGTAATTATCCTACACCCAGCCATGATACAGGTTCAACGGTTCACAAAATCCAACGAGTTGCCATTGTCTTTTCAGTAGTTTAATTCCTTTGTGTAATTTGTACCTTTCGCATGCCAAGCAATAACTCGTCATGTCAATGACGAGTGGTCTCATCAAGAGGATGAATGATGAGTAGTTTACATCACCCCATCGATTAACTGGTTCAGATCCCACGAACTTTAAGGTTCGTTACGTGGTGCATTTGCTGGGGCTTCTCATGCATTTTTTCGGAAATGCGATGAGAAAAGAGTTTGTTAGCCAGTTTAAAAATTCAACCCCACCCCAACTTTCGTTACGTGGTGGAGATTTGCGGGTCTTTTCATTTTTTTTGTAGAAATGAAAAGAAATTTTTAACCAGTTTAAATTCAATCCCACCCCAAAATTTTGCTCATTTATTTAATTTCGTTAGTATGTCCTTGCCAAAATTAATTTTGAAAATACATAGGGCTTAAAGTTTTTTGCATTAATGGGGGGGAGAAGAATTTATATATGCCATGATAGATGTTTAGTCTAACATGAGGATGAATTTGATTAAATTTATCGACTTCAAGTTTGGGTCGGTAATCAGCGAAATGTAGAATGCGGAGGAACTGCGCCCTAGCTCCGTCGTGGTTACCCACGTCGGGCTGGCGCTTTTGTATCAGGAGCGTCCGGCATTCCGCGTGTCGGGTTTCAGGCAGCCACATTTTGCCAAAAATGCGGTCGGCCAGGGACGTCTGTGGACGTTTTCCTATCAATCTGCTCCTGGTAGCTCTGTGGTTCACTCACGAACCCGGTACCATGGTTACGACAAATTCCCACCTGAGAAAATTTTTTACCATCCAGAATTTTAAATAAGGAATAAAGGAAAGGCATTTAGATTTGAAGATTTCTTGCATTGACAGTGATTTTAGAATTTTTTTTACATAATCTTGAATACGAAAATTATTACAACGTTGGTTATGAGGATGCAGTAAGCTACAGTGAACAGTAAACGATTTTACCCTTAACATTTTAATTAATAACGTGGATTACAAGTGGATTTTAAAGTTATTTATGAATGAGGAAAATAAATTAGTGCCACCGAGTCAGAGTCAATCGGCACTATGGTGCATTTTAACGAATTATGGCACAGAGTAAGCTTATTTGAGTCAATATATTGTTATTATTATTATTATTAATTGAATTTTTTAAAAAAGTTTAATTTAAATTTGGTTTAAAACTGACCGTAACTTGTAAAGGATTTAGAATGCTTGAACTATGACTGCTAAGACTTTTGCAACGAGGATATTACATTTTTATACATATATAGTTTTGGGAACGAATAAGGCCCCGAGGACCACTCATTTATATTCTTAATGACTGAAGTCTCCTAGCACCTCATGAAGGGAGCTTAGATTAAGGAGATAGTCAAGTTTATACGAGATAGTCACTTGCCTTACGTTACCTTAACTTACGCATACATTGCCTGAAAATTTTAATTCATGTTAATATGTAAAGAAACGAAACGCTAATTATATTCCTCGACACGCTGTACAATTATGTCCGCTATTACGCCAAGCGTATATAGTTAGAGTGGCGTACCGTGATTTAGGGTATAAACCGCCCGATTAATTAAAAGTTCTAGTTGAGAAGTAATAGATGTATAATTAGGCTGCAGTGACGAGAGATGTCCGTTCACAGGTAAGCAGTAGTGACGAGAATGAGTCCGTACACAGATATACATATACTTATATGCTTTAAGCAAAGTTAGGCACAGCCAACTTATTTTGAATAACTAGAAGAGAATTAGGAGAGCATCACACGGCGTGGACGTTTCTCACATATTAACGAGATTTTTTTTTGTTATATATTTATATTATATTTATATTTTTTTCCTGTCCGAAACATTGTTTCGTTTGACAGTTGAATATTTATCCTTAGCACGTTGTAGCTTCGAATGTTAAAAACTTTAAAATGCAGATTGTTTTAAAATCTTAAATATAAATATTGCAAGTTTGCTCCAAGTTACGGCATTTATTAAAGTGAAACAGGTCTAATATATTAAATCCACTCGCGTACATAATAATAAGTTATAATAAAATAGCACTGATAATATTAACAATTAAAAGCAGACTTATTATTTAATAATGTGCTTTAGGCACAAAAGTTTTTTTCAAGTATGTAATAATACTAGCTCAGCGAATACATCACTAGAATTTTATAGTTACTCTTCAGAAGAAGGTATATGATTATATTAGCAAAGTTTATTTTTAAGCGCCAGTCATGAGAATATTTATATTATATGAATATGTAGACGTCGACGTCAAGATTTATTGCGCTCCAGTTACAAGTATTTTCCTTCGGATATTGGATAGCTACCGATAATCCTGGAAATCCATTCTGCCATCGCAGAATGATAATGATTAAACCACAACGGTTTTAGTTTAAAGCTTTGCCACAATAATATGCTAAGCATATTTTAGAATGAGTAGAGAGAATTAAAGATTCTTCAAGTTTTAGTGATGTTAGTATTTTAATGCATTTAAAGATCGCATAAATAATAATTATTTTATTTCAGGTAGTCAGGAGTAAATCAGTCTCAATTTTTTTCCTTACCTTGTACCTCAGTACGGTTCGATTGATTTTAAGTATTTAAACATAAAGTTAACACCTGAAATTAAATAAGATAAGTTTGCAGTAAAATTCAAAATAAGATAGGTCAAACAGTGCTAATAAATTTAGAGAATAAAGAATTTATTTTAAATAAATAAATTACGCAGATAAATTGAGCCTAGAGTCAGAAATAATTAAAAGTTGAGTTAAACTATCTACTAATTAAACTAGGCAGACTTAAAGTACGTGTTAGTTTTGAAGAACTGTTTGTTTTGATTGCCTAAGCAACATGAAAATCATTGCGATTTTAGTTATTTTAAACGGATTACTTCCACACGTAAAAGCTTCTAATTTTATTTATCTGTTGAACAAGTCCTTTGACTATCCTTACAATATAATTACAATTTTATTATTAATAACATTTATTATTAGTATTTTTATAATTTTCATAATCTGTTATTTTCAATGTCAACGCAAGAAATCTATTATTTATGACCATGAGTGTACCAACGAATTACAGTTAAGCAAACTTAATAATGATTCACCGCCCATTGATCAGATTTACGACGATGTTGCACCGATTGTTGAAGTGGTACCATTGAAAACAATAAATCCACCACTGCCGCCTCCACTGCCTCAGTCCATTATTATTCAACCCAGGGTACAACAAGAAGTTCAAGATGTATCCAGAAATAGTTTAGTCACTAAAGACGACAGTATAGATTTGCCGAAGAATATTTTATCCGTTAAAGATAGAGTTCAGAAATTTTCCGTAAGCAAGGGTCCTAATTTTGATCAAAACAGTTGCAAAATGGAAAGTGAATTGCCTATTTCACACTGTGTTCAACCAGTTGTAAAAGTTAAAGAGTTATTTGCGAATCAGTTACCAGTAAAAGTCGAGAAAGTTTCAAATGTCACTTTAAAAGCAGAAAGTAAGCCAAATTTTCAGGTTCCCGAACCTGTTGTATCGTTTACAGACCATATTTTTTACGACTTCACGTTCGCCTAGAATTTTTATATTCATTACGACTCAAATTTTTAAGTATAATTCATTTTTTACGTTTGATTGTACCTTATGCAAGGTTTATTAGTCATTTAGTTTGCTAACAGCTTCCCAATTGTTGTTATTTTACGAGCACGGAAGTGTTCAAGTAAACACGCTGTCGCAAGCGCAACGAAGTTTTTTCTTTTTCTATCCCATTTATTACGTCATTTCAAAAGTCCTTGACTTTATTTCGAACTCCCGCAGCGCTTACTAAACCTTGTTCGTAGTAATTTAAAGTTTTGTATACATTCACGCGTCACTTAGCGCGTCAGCGTACGAATCAGCGAATCATGGCGTTGCATTTTCTTCCTCCGCACCTTTGCTTGTTGCCCAAAGCAACGATTTTTCGTTCGCTATCCCGAACGGAACCCGAACTTCCCCGAAGTCGCCGATCACGCCTGTCGCTGTAGAGAACTCAGTCAGTTAAGTAGAAGCAACGTCGGAATGCAACTATAAGCAGAAATACATCGCAGCTGAATTTGCAAATTCCTTTTCTGCACTGTAGCGTTCTCCCGAGTACTTTGAACACGCTGGAAGCTCAGAAAACACTTACCATAGGCTTTACATATTTTCTCGAACCAGTGGCGGTCGTCCATTAAAATTTTATGGGAACAGTTTAGCTAAGCATATAGCCATTAGAATTTGATTTTCACGATAGAAGTTCATGTAAACAATGTTAGGGATATTTTTTTTTGTTACATAGATAAATTTTGCCATAAAACGTCGCATTTATGCACTTCAGACTAATCACGACCTATAATTTTCAAAGGAACAACAAGACGAATTTTTTTTGCGTTTTTCTCGCAAAATTTTCCCGTTTTTCATAGAGATATTTATAGTAAGTAATTTTTTTGGGAAATCGACGTACATTTGGTTTAAATCTGGATAAAGTCAAACGAAATTTTGATAAAATCAGGGAAATTTCTACAAAAGGGCAATTTTAGCACTTTATGCACTTAGAGTAATCAAGATTATTAGCAACATGCCAGGCTAAGCCTCGGTGATTAGCACAGGCATGTGCAGCAAAAGTCGCCACGGCATCGTTAGCCTTTCCAAATTTAAACAGTGTGGTTTACCACAAATGTTATAATTTGAGAAATTATTATTATTATTTATTATTAGGACATTTAGCTCACTTACCCAATTTGCACCTTATTCGACAATGCAGCAATAAATTCATTACTTCTTACTGATTAACTTCATGTTAATGTTAGTACAGTAGGTAATAACTATTAATTTGTATTTATATTTTAATATATTGCATAACTATTCTCTATCTATTTTTTTTGGACATACCTAAGGAATTGACACACCATTCTTATATGAGTCAAGTATACCTTTCCGCGGCGGGTCTGTTTACACGGCCAAGTGATTTGAGGTATACGGCGGACTCAAGAAGTTTTGAGTGGATACATTTCTTTTGTTTAAAGGAAATTTGAAATTGAGAAAGTTTTTCATTATTTTTATTGTGTTTCAAATTTGAATTTCACCTTTTAATTCCCTGATGCTATATTTGTTACCACCTGGAGTTTCAACGAAACTCAGAAGTAGCATTTAGAACATGCTTGCAACACTTATCTTTGTTTATTAATTCTACATTTTGTAATTTTGAAGTGAAGTCTATTACTGACAATAAATTATTTCAGTTTATCAGAACACGCAATGGTATTTTAATATCAGGCTCAGGTCAATTTATTGTTATTCAGAATTTGAATAATAATTTGAAAACGCACAGATCAATTCAGCTTAACGAAGGGGAATCTTTATTTTTTAATTATCAGGATTTTTCGCAAATTATTGTGGATCAACAAATTTTACACACAAGAATTTTAGCTTTCGAACAAGTTAAAATGCAGGAAATTGAGTTACTACTTAATATTCCCAAGAATTTATCTGATTTCACTATTCCCCAATGGACTCCGCTTCAACTTGCTTTAAAGCAACTTAATCAATCAATTAGTAAGAACATCTCATTTCAAGAATTAGTTTTAAACCCGTTGCCCATGTCTATATTAGTTTTTGTTATTTGGAATGTTTTATTAACCGCAACCCTAGGATATTATTTGTATAAGCATCATCAGCTTGCGAAACAGATTCATTTAGAGCAGCGCAGTAATAATTACTAGGTTAAGGCAACACATTAATCATGGACATTAATATTTTAATTACAGTTGGATATATTATTTAAATTTTCCTTATTTATTTTCAAAGAGTTATGGCAATTATTTTATTTATTTATTTAATTTATTTTATTTTGATGAGACAATTTAATTTGATTTTAAAGAAAAGGCAGTGGAAATTAGTTGGTATTGGGTACTTGCATGAACTTGAATTATACATTTCCTATCCTTCACTATTTCCTTTCTTTGTCATAATTTTTCCTTTTAACCTACCCTGTCTATACGGAACGCCATGGACAAGCAATGCCTACACCATCCATGGGCATTTTTCATGACGGACATCCGTAAGCAGTCTATTATTACCAGGCAGAAAGACTGAGTATCATTCTACGAGGGTGACATGCAGACATTTTAAGTACTATTTCAAGAAGAGACTCGTCACCACCAATTTGAGGGAGACATGCAGACATTTCTAATTACTACACGGAGACTACCTTTTACAGGAAGGATGTAGTCAACCATACATTTCCCAGTATAGCGGACTATACATTATCAACAACACCTAGTGATGGAGCTAGATAAAATTTCCCTCCACACTGTTTGCAGTTCAAACAACAACTTTTCCCCATCTCCCAAGTTCTACGGGTAATTTACCACATTTTTTACATTGCCCCAATGCAGTCTAGACGACAAGCAATCCAGAAAGAAGAAGAAGCATAGAAAACGTACTTTCTACAAACAGCAGTTCTGGTCACAAACAATAATTACAGAATTGTGCTACAGTGTTTCTACACATACACATGCGAGCTCCTATCATGTGTATCTATTTGGTCATTTAACATGCATTATGGGAAACAGTACTTTTCCATAGTCCTTATATACATTTTCAGTTTTGTGTCATGCATAAGAACTAGTTTTATATGCATGCAAGTTTACATCATACTACAAGGAAGCGACAAGCACCAGTGGTGTCAATTGACCAGTGCAATTAGTGCATAATTTTTTTTAAGATGAAATTTTGCACTTTGAATAATAAACGGACATGCAAGCAATAAAAAACATAATTCCAGCACTTTCGAACAATTTAGAAAGCATGCTTTAGTGACAATATTTTATGCATATGTTTGTCGCATGCAGGTATTATTGTTATTTTTTTTCCCTCTTCTCACCAACATGGAATATTGAAAGCGACACATTTGTTCGCAGAACATTTATTTGATATTTAAATTCAAGCACATAGTTTTGTCACTTGGAAGATTATTAATTTTGTGTGCAGTCATACAAAGGTATTCACCACGCCATAGATGTGTATACAGTGTACAGTTTAAACGTAGAAAAGAAAATTGAACGCTATAATTAAGTTTTACCAGCGACAGTTTTCAGTGTAACTCACTATATGCATTTGAATATTGTATAATAATACATTGGAATGTGCAACACAGCCATGCAAGTTTATATATTTGGCGATGTTAGGAGTGCAGTGCTACGTAGTTCGTAAAACATACGCACTTTGATATGATCAGGTTTTCACACGGACAAAACAGTGAGAAGTGACAATGTTTTACATGCTTACTTACGTGTACTTACTTGTGCACCTTTTTAAGGTTTTTTTTTATTTATTTGAAGAGTCTATATCAAGTGGCAATATAAATAAACATTGTGAATTCCGTTCCATCTTGCAAGACGCTCCAGCCGTTGGCCTCGCGGGAGACACAGAGTCGTTACCGCGTGGCGAGGCATCACAGACTTTTGACTAGGAGCAGGTTGATGAGCAATTATACATAATACACATTACGTACACGCACATGTGATACATTAAGAGTTTTCTCGCTTAACGACATGAACTTTTGTGATTTCTAGTCTTATAATAGTATATATTATTGTTTTTTACATCGTATAAACATACGAATTTGTTAGTATTAAGGGTATTATTCATTATAAAGTTTAGGGAATGAAAAATTTCTTTCCTTCAGGATGCAGTAAACAACAGACAGTTATGGTGTATTTCTTTTGTATATTTGGGTTTTTTAAGAAAATATATGGAATTGGCGAACCTGAGTCATGTCAAGCTTTGCGATTTGACTTTTAAATTTTCAAAGGAGAAAATTTTTCCTAGGAGGCGCGAACGTATCAATCCCTAAGATTGTATGTTTATTTTATTAAGTCTCTCTGAACGCTTCATGTTGACCAGGGCATTCACTTGTTTTTCTCAGCTGTCTCAAGCCTCTTAGGCATGTTTACAATGCGTTGTGTTGTGCCATGCAAACCTCCTGAGCTTTCAGGAACAGGTAACACTTCTGGTTTTGGTGTCAGCGGTTTGCATGGTAGCAATTATAATAAACACGATTCGGCGATTCGGCATCGAGGAAGAGCTCGATGGCCAGGGAATATAGAGGTGAGACAAGCTGGGAAGGGACTGGACTTTGGGAATTGAGTTGGTAGAGAGAGGAGGTCAGCAAGACAGGAGGTCGATAGTGGAAGCACGCTTTGGTCAACACTTAGAGAGAAGCTTACAGAGGACTTCGCTATTTTCGATTCAGCTCAGAGACTTCAGTTAGACAGGTAATTATCCTACACCCAGCCATGATACAGGTTCAACGGTTCACAAAATCCAACGAGTTGCCATTGTCTTTTCAGTAGTTTAATTCCTTTGTGTAATTTGTACCTTTCGCATGCCAAGCAATAACTCGTCATGTCAATGACGAGTGGTCTCATCAAGAGGATGAATGATGAGTAGTTTACATCACCCCATCGATTAACTGGTTCAGATCCCACGAACTTTAAGGTTCGTTACGATATGATGAAAATGGGAGATGGGAAGAGCTGAGTTATTGATGTCTTCTTTTATTTTGTGTCCTTTACTTCATTTCAACTCTCTTCTTCTTTCACCTTGGGAGCATTTCCTCTCTCCTCCTTTTCCACTTTGTTGATCTCAGTCCTCCTATCTTCTTCTATTCTTCTCGGATTACTATGTACCTTACTTGTCCAAAGAAGATTGAATTTCTTCCTTCTTTCTTTCCTGTTTCCTTGGTGACCTAATTTCTTGATATAACCTTCTCTCTTTGGGTGCTGGTTTCCTTTCCTTATATCACCTTCATTCTCCAAGGAAAACTCAGTTCTTCATATGTACATCCATTGTCATGGTCGATTTAGCAGGCCCCGGGACAGAGTGTTTGGGACATCATGCTACCATGCTACTATGCCAGGGGTCCTGGGTTCGAATCCTAGACTAGGCATGGATGTTTGTGATTGTCCATTCATAAATTCAAACACATCATCACTCATCCACATCTTCCCAAATTAGCCAAAAGTAGCACAAAAATGGAGTAAAATAAGGCAAATCATCAATCATGAACAATTTACTTTTTCCCATCTCCTTTACACTTCTAGTAGGACATAGTACTTCTTCCTCTTTTCTTCCACTATCATTGGTGGATTTACTTCTGTACATCTCTCCATTTCTCTTTGCAGGACTAGATTTTCCATATCTCGTCCCTCCTTCTCCATTGTGGAATTTCTTCCTCCTATCTCCTTTCTTTCTTCTCCTTAAAGGAAGTTTTTCTTACACAGTTCTTCCTGTCCTCTCTCTTACACTTTGGGATTTTTTTCTCTAACACCAACCATAATCACTCTACAATTTGATGGATTCCTTTTCTTTAATTAAGTTCCATTCCTACTGAAGGAATGGGATCTTCCCCCTCGCTGCATCTGGTGTATTCTCTTCTTCCTCTTATCTATCATTTCACTTGGATGATGACACAGTTTTTTCCTATCTATCTTCTTTCTCTTAGGATATGAGGGAATGGTAGAAGGCAATCCACCAAGGGATGATGGGGAGATGAAGAGATAGCAAAGACTGAATTCCCAGATTAACACAGAAGGATGTATGATTGATTGATTGACTGTGTTTGTGCTTTAAGTACACTTAATGCACAGCAAGGCTAATCGGGACTGGACCTACAGTTTAAAGTCAGATCTGAAACTGAACCACAATGTGCCTCCACTGGGTATCGAACCCAGAACCGCTTGCTTACAAGCTGACGACGTTACCACTGCAATGTCGGGGAGGTCCCAGAAGGATGTATGACGAAGGAATATCACCAAGAAGAAGAGTAACTGATAGGAAGAATTGAATCCTTCAAGGAGAAGGGGTAGATATGAAAATAAATGAATAAAGCAGGGAAAAGAGATGGAGACAAGGAAAACTTATTCTTTCAAGGAGAAGAAAGAGAAACATTTAAGCAAGAACAAGGGAATGAGATAGTAAAAACTGAATCCTTCAATGAGAAGGGAAGGAGTTGAGAAGAACCAATTTCACGAGATGGAAGATGGTGGATACGAAGAACAGAGCCTTCCAGCAGAATGGAATTTTGACAAGAGGAGAGCAATTTACCAAGTACATTCTAGGAGACATGAAGAATCGAATCCTAAATGTATTGTGAAAGCTGAGAGGTGGGACGAAATCAGAGATGTGGTAGGGGCTTTATTGAAAGAACTGAGTCCTTCATGGACAATGGAAGAGGAGAGGAGAAGAAGAATCCACCAAGTAAATCATAGGAGACATGAAGAATTGAATCCTAAATAAAGAAGGAAATCTGAGAGGTGGAATGAAATCAGAGAAGTTGTAGAGACAGGGCTGATTGAAAGAACTGAGTCCTTCATAGACAATGGAAGAGAAGATAGGAAGAAGAATCCCTCAAGTAAAGCATAGAAGACATGAAGAATCGAATCCTAATTAAAAATGAAAGCTGAGAGGTGGAGTGAAAGCTGAGAGGTGTAATGAAATCAGAGAAGTGGTAGAGGCCTGATTGAAAGACCTGAATCCTTCATGGGCAATGGAAGAGGAGAGGAGAAGAAGAACCCACCAAGTAAATCATAGGAGATATGAAGAATCGAATACTAAATGAAGAATGAAAGCTGAGACATGGAACAAAATCAGAGAAGTGGTAGAGGCCTGATTCAAAGAACTGGGTCATTCATGGACAATGGAAGAGGAGATGAAGAAAGTAATGCACCAAGTGAAAGAGAGGAGATAAGAAGAAGTGATTTCTCATAGAGAAAAAGAGGTGAGAGGAGGAAAGGAATTCACCAAGTGGAAGAGAAAAGATTAGGGGATGCGAGTACTGCATGGAAAAAGGAACGTGAGAGAAGAAAAATCGACCAAATTAAAGACGAGATATTACAAGAATTGAACCCCTAATAGAGAATGAACATGAATAGAATGAATAGAGGATGAATGAGATCCATGTATTTGAAATATGGAGTTGGAAAGAACTGAGTCTTTCATGTGAAAGGAGGAAAGATATCCACCAAGTGGAAGAGGGGAATAGAAAGAACTGAATCCTATATTGAGAAGGTAAGGTTATAGAACAAAGATAATCTAGCAAATGGAACTAAAAAAAATAAGAAGAATAGAGTCCTTCAAGCATAAAGGGAAAATATAGGAAGAGGTGAAGACAGGAAGGTAGAAACAATTTAATCCCTGAAATAGGAAAAAGGGAAGGAGATACAAGGGGAAGATTTTGCCAAAGAGAGAAATCATGAGCATGAGAGACTGAAGTGCTGCAGGACTAAGTAGAGAGATGAAATGAAGTAAATTGACCATGGACAGTCGAAGGATATAAATAGGACTAAGTCCTCCATGGGGCGTTACCCCCACACCCCCTATACGCCTTCATGGCATGGTGCTATGCACAGGGGAGCACTTTGCCTTTTTACCTCCATGGAAAACGGAGGAAATTTTACAGTAGAAAGAGAGGGATATATGAGGTGAGTACCCAAGGAGAAGGGAGAGAAATAACAGGAAATAAACCACTAATGCAAGGGTAGAACATAAGAATTACTGAGCTATCCAAGGACAAGAGAAAAAGATAGAAGAAAATGAAGAAAGGAAAAGCACAAATGGCAATGAAAGGAAAACGAACTTCTCAGAAGAAGGAAGGGGATAGGAAGTTCAACCAGGGACTAGGAAAGGCTGTAGGAAGAAATGAGTCCAATGAGTACAACGGAAGAAAGTATTAAGAAAGGATTCCACCAAGAAAAAGAGGCAGATATAGGATGAATGGAATTCTTCAAGGAGAGATGCGATGAAGTAATACAAAATGGAAAATGGAAGGACAGACTAAAATCGGAATCCTTCCCGAAGAAGAATGAAGGTCGGAGGAGGTCAATCCCTGGAAAAGAGTAGGGTACAAGTAGATGAGACTCCTGTGCAGAGATGAGAAGAAGAAACGAGTGGGGAATTACACTTAGGGGAAGAGGGGAATTTGGGATAAAATTAGTCCTCCAAGCAAATTGAAAGAGATGGAAGGAAGTGAATCTACCGAAGAAAATGGAAGGATGAAAGAAGTACTGTGTCCCCCCAAGAGAAGAAAAGAAATAGGTGGAAGTAATCAATCAAAGACAAGGCAAGGCTATGCAATGAACTGTATCCTGCAAGGAGAATGAATGGGGATAGGAAGAATTAAATCCATCAATTTGAAGGAATAGAGATAAGACTTTCAATGAGACGTTAAGGGAAAAGAAAATTGATTCTTTGAGTCAGCCAAGAAAGGGGTCAGACATTTTGCTGCCACACATCTTGGTGCCATAGAAGTTGGTGCTATGGCGTTTTGGAGCCAGATGATATTAGTGCCATATATCATTGTGCCTAGACCATTTTCTAGCACTTTTCTCTTTTGCACACCCTTTCAGCTCTAACCTTTGATTGCCATTCCAACAATAGGCTAATAAAACACTTGAGAGTAGCAAGTATTTGTAATATAATTAAGCCTTGTTTCCATATAAAAAACACTAAGTTGCTGACCAAGGGAATTTATTAAGATAAAAAACACTTAACAGGTAACGTTTCAACCCTGTATCAGGGACTTCCTCAGACGAAGAACTAAACTAAAATGATGAAGTATACTACAGACAGAAAGATTACATACACACAGCAGGAGCACTAGCCACACAACAAATCAAGTTGACAGTCCTTATCTAGGAAGATTTTTCCAAAGGAATTAAACATATCACCTCTTGACAGT
The DNA here is from genome assembly GCF_977018435.1 of Lepisma saccharinum. NCBI lineage: Eukaryota > Metazoa > Arthropoda > Insecta > Zygentoma > Lepismatidae > Lepisma > Lepisma saccharinum. The sequence goes on along the minus strand of NC_139238.1, from coordinate 62,050,551 downwards.
TGACTAATGGGTCTACTACACTGACAGGTGATTGACAGGTCAAGATTAGCAAGAGTCTGGAATCACCTGTTTACCACTCACCCATCCCTCCTGTCTTTTTGGATATGGATGAAGACCTCTTCCTCTGGTCTTCTTCTTCTCTCCTCTTTCTTCCTTGTTCATTCTTCTTTTTCCCTCATTCCTTTTCTTGATCCTTTCAACTTTCTCTTACACACTCTTCCATTCCTTGTTTATCTTGTGTCCCCCATTCCAATAAGGGCTAGAGAGAGATTGCATGAAACAAATCAACAATAGATATGGGATAGATATATGAATAACTGAGTCCTTCTTGGAGAATGAAGGGTGAGAAAAGAATGGAATCCACCAAATGGAAGAGAGGATATGGAATGAACTAAGCCCTTCTAGGAAAATGCAAGGAGGTAGATGAGAGGAAATTAACCACAGCAAAGAAGTCATACAGGAAGAACTGAGTCCCCTGATTCAAAGGAAGAAGGAAGTAAATCCACCAAAGGCAATAGAAGGTTATAGGAAGGACTGAGTCCTTCAAGGAGAATGAAGGAAGGGAAATATCTTTGGAAAACGTCGAACTGAGGCTTGCAAGGGGAAGAAAGGGAGATGAAATTAATCACCAATGATAAGGGATAGATATAGGAAAAACTGAGTTCTCGAAGGAGTATTGAAGATAAGAGGAGGAAGGGAATCCATGAGGGAAAAAAGTGGGAGATAGAAACAACTGTATCATCCAAGAAAACAGAATGGATATAGGATAAATATAATCATGTTGGAAAAAGTAAGATATAAGAAGAACAGCATTGTGCAAGAAGAAGAGAGAGAAATGGAAGGAATTAAATGCACATAGGAGAAGGAACTGATTTGTCCAAGGGGAAGTGAGTGATATATGGGGAAGTAAATCCACAAAAAGGAAGAATTTGATGCATGAAAACTTAATCATCCAAGGATAGCTTCAAGATGATGGGAAGAAGATAGGAAGAACTGTGTCTTCCAAGCACAAGGGAAAGAGATAGGAGGAATGCATATAGTCTGTTTAGTATTTTTGTTAGTCAAAATTTTGCCAGTTTTGCCGATGATGAGAATTAGTGATGATGTTGGAGGGGCATTCACAAAGAACAGCCAACCACAGGCTCTGACTCAAACTTGAGAACTTCGATGAGAATTTTAAATCTACCACTTAATGTACTTGACTGGTGAAGCGGTGATGGTAAAGGAAGAGAGGGAAGATTTTGAACATGGCTAACTTTTATCTATTTCAGTTGTACTGAGTTCTCTAACAAGAATGGGAGGAGATTTGCGGCAGCATATCCCCCAATGGTAGGGGCAAATAGAAATATCTGAGTTGAGAAAGAGAGGAATAGGAGGAAATAAATCCATCAAGGAGAAGGGAGGAATAGAGGAGAAAGCACAAAAGAAAAGGTAAAAAGCAAATTAGGAAACAAATATTAAACAAATTACTTACCTCAATATGTTCTTATTTCCATCTTGCCTCAGTGGATGGAGGGTAACTGTTTAGTTAATTCAAGATCTGGTGCACTGTGTTTCTTCCACTTCCTCCAAGGTCAATAGATATTCTAGAACAATTGTGAAGAGCTAGAGTGGATTCGAGAGACTATGATCTTTCGCAGCAGCAACAACCCACCCTTCTTTCCTTTTTCCAGAACGAGCTGTCACATAACGCAAGTAACGCCTGCAGATTACTACGGAATGAAAATTCTATATCTTAGGATGCCCGGTTGAAAACACCTAATTTACAGACACATATGGAATTCCCCCCTTCTGAAAGGAAAGAATTAAACATTTATGCACTGTCGCGATTAACCAGAATACATAAGAGAGAAAATGTAAAGAACGGAAATATATACACAAAGAAACAGTAAGCCAATTTATTGAATTGACATTTTACACATATGTTTCATTGCTTGTATTGATTTAAGAGAATGTGCAAAAGAACTTTTCATCCTTAACTGAAACATATAATATTTTATTTCTGAGAATTGTATCTTATTACTGGGCTAGAAGATATATTTATACAATAATCACCATACCACCACACGCGTAATATACTATATGCAAACCAACTTTTACATTGTCAGAATTTATACTATAAACTAGAGGAATATTAAATCTTATTTTTCTCTTATTCCTTCTTTTGGCAACTTAATTACATGTGATTCACAAAGACAACATTACATAATTCTCTGTGAGCCGAGAGCAATGCTTAGACTTGAGGTTACCTGTATATCGACGATTTTGTTAACACAGTTGTGTACCAGCTGCTCATGAGCAATACAAATATGGTCATGTGACCTTCGAGAATTTAAGAACATAAAATGTACATCATGCAGTACAAATTTGTAGTGATATTCCCATCTGATAATTATTACACCCAAATTACAACTTAATAATCGAACCTCACTCATGTTACACTCGAGATATTAAAAATTCAATTTTCAAACATCAATGGCGTCCACCACCATCGCGCTCGACCATGCGGTACAAACAATGAACTATTTCTTTTCTCAAGTATCACACGGATCACACGCTAGCATGCTATGATATGCGATGACAAACGGGTAGATCTACCAACCAATGTCTTTACATGAGCTCATGCAAGGCAAATAGTAAAAATGCAGCTTACCTCCATTGTGCTGTGATGAGGCAAATATCAGTTCCTCATCCTACTTTAATTTTTCATCAGCAATCCAAGTCCAGCTTTCATCACCAATGATCCGTGCCTGTTGAATCATTCACTGAATGTTCCTAGCCCTAAGGCAATGTACCATCACTGTGCAGCTAAAGCCTGCACACAGAAATCCGCAGATTTTTGTCACCATTTCCTCATTGCAATGCCGTTTTTTCAGCGTCCATAACACGGGAATCCTCTCCCTTTTCCATTTTTTTCTTCTTTTTTTCTTTTTTTCTCCTACTCGTTCCCCCATCCTTTTGTGCACAGCACGATTTTCCTTGATGACTCAACAATTTACATGTTTAAGTAACCTGACGTTAACATGCATGTGTATGTGTTAAGAATCCTTTTGTAATACATATTGAAATAAACTTTTTACGTTTAGCTATACGATGACACTTAGATCAAAATGCTGTAAATTTTATAATTTACCACCATAACTGCAAATTGCCCATGCATGCAGCAGCCGGCACTTCAAAATGTCCCTGTGCATAAGCCAACTGCAAGCAAATCGGATTTCAGACAAAGGAATGACAAGTATGATAATTCCAAAACCAAGTTAACTGCCATGGTGCTTAAGCAACAATTGATTTTACTTTGTTAGGCAACTGACAATTAGGTGAGGCGTAAGTTGAGCATTTACAATTTAAATATGTACACCGGCCAGAGCAATCTAGCGACTCTTCGCGTAACACGGAAGCAACAATGTTTTATTTCTGCATTGACCTTCCACCCCTCGTGAATTCTCCACACTAAAAGAGTACATCGTCTTTGGACGTGAGTTGAGTTATTTTATTCCAGCATGCACACACAAAACTCAAATAACCAAAATGCCTTATTACAACTCGTCATACAATGATACAGAAGTGTAACATGAAGCAGAATTTACTAATTTATTAATCATGCAGAATACATTTTTAAAATATATTTTACTTTCAGTTTTAATTTATTGATCTTTGAAACCTTCAGAACCTTATTAGGCAACTAACAATCAATTAGGAACATGCAGTATGAGTGCCACCCATCAATATTCACTGTGAAACAGCACCATTGTGAACTATACTATACTGCACATGAGTGCTTTTGTGTAGCTGAATCTTATTTCCTTGTCTGTGTTCTAAGCTTAACTGTGTTGTCTTGTTGCACTTCACTGCCACATAGAATTACAAAGTTAAAGTCTCTTGCAAGCTTGGTTGACAGTTGTGCTTTGGTTGTTACGAATTTAAACATGTGGGGGACAACTGTCCCTCCAAGTATGTGACTGTTATTAAATATGTAACATTGCATCACTTACAAAAGTCAGCTGAAAATTACAGATGATGTTAGAAGAAAAAGAAAGAGAGAATATTCAGTATGCATGCACATTGTGTATTTTGTACCTTAAAGGTAGTTAATGGTTAATTTAATGCATAAAATTTACTTGAAATAGGTTTTATCAAACTACATGTTTCTAAATCTATGGAAAACAAATATTAAAAATCTGTCTTAAGAACATAATATTTGTTAAAGTGGCAGAGCCATTATTGCTTGACCTGGCTTGTGTAGGACATTTTGTCCCAACGAACTAGAGTGATGAAATTTAGGCCATGAATTTAAGGGAGATTTCCAATTTTCGGCAATGAATTTATGACATATTACAGGATATATAGTCTCAACAAATTTTGTGCACTTTCAAGTGGTGCATCACTTCACCAAATGTTTATGGATTGGATAATATTAAAAAAAATAAGAAAAAGAAATATTATTTTACATTTTATATAATATACAGATCAAAATAGAGAATAGAAATTTACTAATTTGCATGTTTCTTAGTACTAACCCATATATATTTGTCCACTGCTGCTGCAGAACTAAGCATCAATCATCTACCACAAGATATGATATTACTTCTGGCTGCAAAAAGTGAAACATGCAAGATCTTGCAGTTTACTTGAAGTTTTGCATGGCTCACTGAACTTGGAATAAGTTGAAATTTTGCAATATTGGTTGTTAATAAGACATACGGGAGAAATAGAATGTCAATCTGGGAACGAGGAGAATCAAGGACAATACACCCCAACCACACTTCCAATGATGATATAACACTTCAAAATATTACTTTGTTTTCAAGTTGCATTCTTATTTCAAAAACATTTGTATTTGTACTCTTGACAATGGTATATATATATATACTCTTATTTAATTAAAACACTGTTAATTTACTGATTCATATGAAAATTAAAATACAAAACATGTGTGGATATAATAATGTAAAGATGAGGAGAGCATTTATTTATGTTTGTCTGTTTCACATAAATTCTGATGTGTGGATAGCATTCCCACTAACATTCATCATACAGTGGTTAGTTATATCATGTTCTGGTTTTAATCTCAGTTCTTCATAGCAGTTCGTGTATCTATTTGTTGATTCATCATACACCTATATCATTACAATTAACCAGTGTACAGAAGTAGGGAAGGAATGTAAAACAAAAAAAAGTAAAATTAAAGAGCATTATGCAATTAACGTCTGACCCTACACATTGGACCTAACTCATTGGCCAAGTGCATTAAGCAGTCAACTCACAGATTAATAAGATCGCTTACTTCCTATCTCTCCTTTGTAATCTGTGTGTATACCAAATCGGGCATGTGGAGCCACCCTACGGCTGTTTCGAAACGTAAAGCGTTGTCATAGCAACCTCTCCGCCAATCATATCTTACTCTTGGCAGTGACAGTTGAATGCGTCTCAGCACAATGATGCGCTCACCCCACCCTTCCATTCCTGCTTTTATTTTCTGCTAATAATTCGGGACATATCTCGTAAGGTCGAATTAATTATTTTATTTAAGTGCATAAAAATGTTCTACAAGGATAAATACCATTGTTCAGTTAATGCATGTTACGTTTGAATGATTTCTACATCTAAGTTACGAGATATACAGAATTAGTAGCCCAGAAGCACAACATAGGAAAATAATTTCAAGTTCCTGAAATTCCAGCACATAAATCATTCCGTTGTGCATGAAAAATGGTCCGTGTATTATCTGTGGTAATAAGTATTTTTATTTCGTATTCTCCCTATTATGCGTTGCTTTTCTGACATTTTGGGCAAATCGCGTTTTTATCTTGTGTAAATTCTACGGCGATTACTTTGTTCGTAGATCAATGCGTTTTACCCCTCCCTCGTCGTTGTTTATTTAGCGTCGCATTTTTCCAATTTTAGGCTAATCGCGACGATGCTATGAAAAATTGATGACACAAAGAAAGCTCTAACAGGGAATCGAACCCAGGACCCCTGCATTAACTGAACAATGGTATTTATCCTTGTATAACATTTTTATGCACTTAAATAAAATGAATACTACGACCTTACGAGATATGTCCGAATTATTAGCAGAAAATAAAAGCAGGAATGGAAGGGTGGGGTGAGCGGATCATTGCGCTACCCAAAGTGTTCTAAAGGGCGCTTGAGCCATGCTGCAACATTTCCCAAATTGTATATTTCTCTTCATAACAATTGCTGCACAGTTTAACGTGGGTGGCAATCTGCAGGATACAGAACACTTAATATCAGCAACTGTTTCTGGTGCCGTCACTGTAATTTTCTCCCTTGTGTAGGACTACCATATTCAATCGCAAGATGTAGACACTTCTGATTTACCAACGTAGAAAATTCCATTCATCTGTCTATGGCCTCATAAAACGAAAGACAAATGCATCCACTTTCTCTGCAATTGATATCAGTGGAGTACCCTGAGAGGGGGGAGATTTGATGCTGAAAATGCCAGGGAAACAAAAGACAGGATTCGAAGGTTTTGTCGCAGGAAATAAGAATAAATCATAAAACGTATATTAAAAACTACTGATGGAACATTAACGCTATTCATCTAACGAAACCATTACAAATCGGCTGGCGGCTTGTAGGTATGAAATATACTGGAATAAAAGATATATACATATAGTCAGTACTCGTTTTCCATCCTAAGAAAATTGGGGACCTACAAGTGAGTAGCGTAACCCAGTCTGGGAAATCTCTTATAACAGCTGAGGGTTTGATGTGCTGAACCCACGTCACCCCATTACTGGTTGAAGATCTCCACACCTCTAGGTAGGGTTGTGGGAGGCAGACTGGCAGTCAGTTGATAGGCCAAGGCCCTTCCAGGGCTGTACAGCAGTGGATCTCAACCTTTTACAGTCGGGGACCCAACTTGAAGGATATTACACTTCGTGGTACCCATAAGATGGGAACCAGCGGAATTACTTTGTAGGGTGTGCACCTAGTCTATAATCATATATTTGCTCTTTTACAACAACACGGCCTGAATTTAAATTGTTAAAACAATATATCTAAGTAATTTAAGGTAATAGGTTTTTAAGACCCAGTTAACAAAGTTTTGAGCCCAACTTCCCGACCCACCAAATGTCCCCTCAGGACCCAGGAGTGGGTCGCACCCTATAGGTTGAGAAACTATTCTGTAGAACCATGGGTTATGTTATGCTGTAGATGAAAGTAAATATTCTACATTACACTTAATTTCTATCACAACTTACATTCAGTGTTCTGTAGATGAAATAATATTTTGGAAAATACAACATAGAAACTAGTTCAGTGCCATCTGCCATGAGAGAATAGAAGAAAATAATAGCTATGAGTGACACAGCTCATTGGTGAAGTTATCAAAGAGAATAACTTCTGGAATAAAATTGTAATTGTTTTAATTCTATCAGTCTATTTCTCTGTAAAAACTACTATGATGATGATAATGAATAGTTATGTGAAAATAGAGTAAGAAAAGGTCACACCTTACACAAGTTAACCTAGAATGCCTCTATAGCAACCACCTCATCTCGAAGTTGTACCTATATGGAGATGCATAGCAGTTCGGATCCCACTTTAAACTGTAGGTCCAGTCCCGATTGGCCTTACTGTGAATAAAGTTGACTTAAAACACCAAATCAATCAATCAATCGAAGTTGTATGAAATTTCACTTTTCTGGTTTGCATGAGAGTAATTTCAACCCATTTCTAAAAACGTGTGGATGTTTGTAAGATATATTATTAACTAATCACTGCATGCTTATTCATTTTAGTATTTGTCAAACATCCCTAATTTTTAATCTAGAATGGGAGTATGATGTGTCATACAAGCGAGTTTTGTTCGAAGTTACTTACTGGAACCACTCTATATATTGACTACAATTTCATCATATGGCATTACATAGTTTATAGTTACACAAAAATCTGGACTCGAAATATGAATGTCTTAGAATACAAAACAAAGCAGTCATGGAGTATGTACGGTCAAGCTAGATAAGCACACTCCCAGCCCCCACTCCTAAACACACACACAATGGAATTATAAATACACCACTGAAAGATCTTATCCTGCACAGATATGTATTTTTATATATTCATATACTTAATACAGTACTGAAGATGATACAATCCATGCATTCAGAATAAATATTCCACATGAATTTTAAAGTTAATTAAAAAACAAAACAAATGTGCAAATTTCCAGCTGTGACAAAGAAACCAACAGTATTTTTTGCAATTTAGAGAGATTTCACACCAAAGTGACATGTGACATATGTCACTTGGAAATAAACCAATGAACAGCAACGTTTCACCCATAGTGGATGCCATATTGACAAAATCCCTGCTACTCATTATCAGCTTCTAAATAATGTCACACATGTTTCTAGTCAGTCTAAAAGAAAGTGAACATAAAGAATTAATAAATAATCATTCTTTCAAGCTTCACACTATCAGGTCGATCATTGGTGCATGATGTTTCTCATACCATCCCTTCCATCAAGAAGTAAATTTAACTTGGCTTCGTATCGAACATAGGTGTCTCACTCATGATGATTTGCTGCAAGGGCTAGACCATCCAATGTGTCATGTCTAAATGTTAAGTGATTGGCTTATTCCTACCTAATGAGTAGATTATACTTTCCTCAAACTTTTGATCTTACCAATTATTGACCAGATTGGGAGATAATGACAGCACTTTAATAAATGTCATTACCTTTTTGAGAAGAGCGGGGCTCTTATACTGTCTCTGAGGAAGTTCGTAGTTTTGTGTATGTCCTTTGCAAGTCTTTATAACATTTCACTTTCAACCTTTCCCAAGGGGCTCTCCACACCCATTTTTTAACTCAGGTATGTGTTCGATACCCGGTGGAGACCCATAGTGTTTCGGATCCCACTTTAAACGGTAGGTTCAACCCAATTAGCCTTTCTGTGCATAAAGTAGACCTAAAAGAGCAGTTCAAACTCAAGTAAGAATATTAGATAAGAGGATTCTTCCTCACATACATTGAATGGCCCAATATGGTCATTATGCCTACAAGTCCCAAAATTTATTTCAAGCATCTTACTTCCAATTACATATATAAATTATATTGTTAGCATTAAACATATGGAATATAGAGTAAAAGACTATAAGGAATCCTTAAAATCCTACATCAATTAATTTCCACTGTATTGAATATTATCATAATATTGTTAATGAAATTCCATTAGACAAACCATTGATAGTCATACTGATAGGTTTCTTGGTCGGACACTCACTATGGTGATATGTTATACTTCACCAAGAATGAATTTACATGTTGAAATACTCCAGAAGAAGAGAACAGTTTCAGAGTCAGTACATTACTCCTAATGATTTAGTACTTATACTGTGGAAATGTAAAACATTATATTCTATTGCTAATAACAAATGTAAGGGAAAATAAACAAACACATTGTTATTCAGGTATATATATATTTATTGAATCACTAGTAATTAATATATTTTGCATAAGGTATGTTAATCTCTTCAAGGTCCTACAGACTTAAATTAGAAGAGATTAATAGGCAAGTAAAAGTATAAAAGTAAATTTTAAATAATCTGAAAATAACTTACAGCTGCAAATATTAATTTTCTTCCAAATTTGAAAAGTTTTTACATGTAAAAAAAGTATTGAAATATATTCCAAAAGTAAGACAATAACAAGCTAAAATAGTGAATAAAATACAGTAAATGAAAGTAGTACCCATATAACATCTGAGTATTTCATGTTTTAAATTTCTTATATATTATGTATTTAAAAAAACAAATCATAAATCATCAAATAAAATGTGATTGTTCATAAAAATGTACTATAATTTTCTAAAAGATGCTGAGTATGGATAATACATACACAGAAGATGTTATGTAACATTATAAAAATACAGTACTAAGCAAATTGTTGCATATTGTGAAAAAGTGATACATACACACATTTCTGCTAGACGACATGCGACAATATTCATGTGAAGTTTCCAAGAAACCCCACAATGAAGGAATATTTGTGTGCAATTACATGTCCAAAATGGTCACATTCCCACTGATAATGTGCAATGCTAATGCAAGGCAAAGTGGAAAACTGAAACTGAGGCAGCATAGAAAGCTTGGTAGGTACAGTACGAATGTATTTAAGTGCTAAATGGACCAACCAACCATTTCATCTACTAATGGATTGTGAAATGTCACATTTCTTGAAAGAGGCATGCAGCGGATCAATGTTGTGAATATGAAGTAGAGTGATGTCTCCAGGATCTGGAAAAAGTACCATAAGACATGCACTGTGGTGGCTCATCCTCGACAAAGGCTAAAATGCAAGACAACGGTTCAAAAGGATTGATACCTACGGTTGATGGTTTGACAGAACTTGACTGTTACTGTACCATAGCTGCACTAAGAGATCCAAAATGCATCTGAAGTAACTGTTGCTCAACAAATGGCTCACAATCGACTCCACAAAGGTTCTTTACAAGCCAAGAGATCTTTAGCAACACCAAGTATTCATAGGAATCATAGGGTTGCTCAGGTCACATGGACGCTGTAGCATCGGAATTGTACAAGGCAGCAATGTCCACTGTTTACAGATGAAACCTCTATTGCTTTCCACCATGCCTACAATAAAGTTTCATGTGTGGAGGCACCCCAGAGAATGCTTGCACCCACAGTTTGCTACATAACATCATTAGCATCAGCAGCAAAGAGCTTAGGTGGAATAATGTATGGCCAGCGAACACTCCTTATGCCAATCCAGTGTCATATGGCAAGTTAAAGGAACAGAGACTGCATCCTCGAACTCATTTTGAGTCATATTACTGTGGCCCATGGTGAACATTGCATGCTGGTGAATGATATCCCCCCCCACACCGCCACCACACCCATATCATTACCCAGTTACTGCAGAAGCACAACACAACCTCAACTGCATTGAAAATGCATGGCACTCTTAAATACACATATCACCATGGAACCATACTCCTTAGGTTACATTGGACATGGTGAAAAATATGCCACATCATGCAGAAATGCCGCATACCCAGATAGGATCCTAAAAAACAGAAACTGCTGAATCAGAGAACACCTGAAAACCAGAAACAATTGAATCAGAGAATGCCTTTGTGATAGCTAACACTCATTGTGCACCTTTGTTGTTCTGGGTCATTTTGTAAGAATGCTACTGTATACTCTTCTTCATCTTGTTTTACGTAGAACACTTTACCTTTGCCTTCAAATAGACATGTTTGCTTTCTGCCTCAATTCCTGGTATATCCTATTTCCATCAAGACCTACATATCAACATCATTTCTGTAAACATCACAATATGCAACAATTGTATTGAGCACTGTACATAAGAATATAATTTTATAAAAACAAATCCTAAAGGTAAAACAATAACAACAAAGTTTAACAAATCTTAAAAACATGAAATAAATTGTGATTGCTCATAAAAAATTTACTAATATTTTCCAAAATGAAAATGGATAAAAAACATAAATATATATAAACAAATTGATATATAACATTATAAAAATACATAAATAAATACTATCATCAAAACATATTAAAAAATTAAAACACCAATAAAGAAGCTAAAATAAAAATCTCAATAAAATATGTAAAATATGCTTTAAAAAACACTTTTTGAGTATTCCAAGTTTTAATTTTCTTACATATTGAACATTTAAAAAGGTCAAATTATAAAATCATCAAATACAATGTGTGCTCACAAAAAATGTACTATAAAATTCTGAAACATGCTGAGCATAGAAAATATATACATGAGTTATAGATATAAAATAAAAATACATAAAATTATAATTTGATAAAAACATTTCATTCACTTACTTTATATTGATATGATCAATTCAGTTAAACAGAATAAGCTAAAATTTCCAAAAATTCATAAAGCTGAAGACAGCCTCAATCAACATTACTTCTGCACTTCAGACCAGAAGTTGGTGAACCAAGTGGCAGTAACAGGGAAACCAACACACAGCTCATGGGGTCAGAATTGAAGGAAACTGAAGCAACAGTTGATAGTGAAAAGAGTGCAAGTGATTGTCCAGTTGCAAGTGAGGAAATGGATATAGCAGCTTCACCCTGTGCAATGGAAATAACTGCAGTTGACCCATGTTCGACTCCTAAAAGGCCAACTACTTCTGGCAGGAGCAAGCCTACTCCTCGTACACAAGCGAGACTAAACAACATGAGAAGTACCATGTCAAAGCTGCGTTCCCAGTTGTTTAGAGCAAGAAAGAAAGTTAGGAAGGTATCGGAACATCTTGTCCGAATTGAATATGAAAGGACTGTTGAAGGTATGTTGAAGAAATGTGCTGCACATCTTCCATATCACATCTTGAAATTTTTTGAGATCCAGGTGAAGCAAACGCAGAGGAAGAAAGGTGGACGTAGGTGGCCATCATGGATGAAAGAATTTGCCACAAATTTATATTTTTCAGGACCTCGTTCCTATAGACTTATTCAAAAGTACTTCTGCCTACCATCTGAAGCAACACTTAGAAGATGGATGAAGTCTATTCCAATAGGACCAGGAATAAATGACAGAATTTTAAAAGTTATTGGGCAGCATATGAAAGCCATGCCAGAGAAAGATCATGTGTGCTCTCTGGTAGTTGATGAAATGAGTATTAAACAAGGACTACATTATGACATGAGAAATGATATAGTAATTGGATTCGAGGACCTTGGAGAATTTACACGGACGGAAGGAAGGTTGGCAAGTCAGGCTCTAGCATTCATGTTGAAAGGAATCTCAAGGAGATGGAAGCAGCCCCTAGGGTATTTTTGCAGTTCAGGACCGACACCTCCAATAGCAATTGCAAGGATTGTGGAAAAACTCATTATTCAGTTGCAGGAAGTGGGTGTTGTGGTTAAAGCATTTGTATGTGATTTGGGACCAAACAATCAAGCAGCTCGGAGGATCCTTGGGGCAACAGCTGAGAGACCTTTGTTTGAAATAAATGGTAACACCATTCACAAACATGGTGTAAATATTGGTCCCCATAAAGTCTCCTGGCAGCATATCATTGATCTGTATCAAGTGAGAAGAGAAAAAAAAAATTAGATCTGAGATTGGCACCCAAGCTCACCCACAAGCATGTTTATCTGCCACCCTTCACCAAGATGAAGGTAAAATTTGCTGCACGGGTGTTAAGTAATTCAGTAGTAGCAGCTATACACTGTTTGGTGGCATTTGGAGCTCTGTCAGCAGAAGCTATACACACAGCCAATTGTTTTGAAATACTGGATCAGCTTTTTGATGTGATGAACAGTTCTTTATTGAATGACAAAAATAAGCCAATGAGATCTGCAATAACGGGCATGTCTGAACATACAAATTTTTTGAGAGAATGTCTGGAATGGTTTAAGGAGTGGAGGTTTCCATGCCCTCGTCAGCCTCCTTCCCTTAAAGGGTGGATGAGCACAATAAGAGCAGTGTTAAATCTATGGATTGACTTGAAGAACTGCTATGGATACACACATCTGTTTACAAGAAGGTTATGTCAAGATTCTCTGGAGAACCTTTTTTCAATAATAAGGCAGAAGCATGGATGTAACAACAACCCTACATCTTATTTGTTCCAGTTAGCATTTAAGCAATCACTCACCACCTCACTTATGAAATTATCAGATTCAGCAAATTGTGAGAATGATTTGGAACATATCATGCTCTCTTTTGAGGATTTGCAACAACAATCTATGTATGAGCCTTCCACTGAAGCAAGAGAGCAAAGTAACTTTGAAATCGAAGGTGACATTGATGATCCACCACTCAGCACACATGAAAACTTTGAGAAACTTGAATTGAATGCTGTGAGGTGGCATACATGTGAGACCTGCAAAGCTGCACTGGTCATAGATGATGCACAGTTAGATGATGACACACTAATTTTTACTTATTTTAAATCGGATACTAAACTTGATCATCACAATGTGTGCACCAATGAATTTTTTGAGTGTGTACTGAAATGGGAAACAACATTCAAACAGTTATTTGCAGGCACGGGACATGAGTCAAACCTGTGTAAAAGACTTGTGCAATGTGCAGTGCAAGATGATAGTGTTCGTGCCCTTGAACTTTGCACTGAAAAGGAATTAATGAATCTTCTCCATATGTACTTTACAATAAGAATTCAATGGGCGGTAAGATTCAGGAACAGAGAGATAGAAGAACTAGGGAGAACAAGAAGTTTGGAATGTACAGCTGAGGCTGTAAAGGGACACTCAGCACACACAAGGACAAGAACAGGACAACACACATAAAATTATTTGGCCATAGTGGCAGTTGCCAGAGCTTCGTTTGTCTGCAAAATGCAGTCCAGGGTGTACTAACGTGGAAGTGAGGTTGACAATTGGGTATACAATGTGGAAGGTCACCCCTTACACCCCTTTTAATTTTTTTTGTATCATATTAAATTTGTCTTCACACATATCCAGAAGAAATATATCTATGATGTGTACATCACATTACCATATAAATTAAGGAAATTTTAAATCATATTCTCAATTTCATTATCAGCGGTCCCATATTTTTGCAATATATATTAATTCATTTGTTAATAGTAGTGTTCAATTTACATTAAAATACCAAACAAAATGAAACTCTACTTTTGCCAGTGGTGACTACAATAAGAGATACACGGATGCCAAACAAATGTATTGCATACATTTGTAGATTATTCTATAGACATTAATGTTTGGATTCAAATAATAAATGATTTTCAAGGGGCAAAATTCAGTAAAAAATTCAATGCATTCTAGCACATACAAAATGAACACAAAGCATTAACATATCCTCTATTTTGTGATTTTCAAAATCTATAAATAAAACATTTTAATAATAATTAAGATATTAAATGCATGCTAGCAGACACAAAAAAGAACATTAGTAACATTTTATGAAATAAAGTTGTAACTATTCAGTAATTAGAAACTATAATATTTCACTATTTTGTGAATAACAAAATCAATAGCAACATTTCTAAATGCAAATCATTTAATGTACTACATATCAATGAAACAAACCTTGAACGAAATGTCACTAACTCATGAATGCAATAATAAATAACAAAACCTTCTTTGTATACATTCCACAGAAGATCAACCCTCCACAAAGTCACAAACAAACTTTGGTAGAACAAAATTTTGAAGGAAAAAAATTAACCACAATGTTTCACTGTTTTGTGGAAAGGTTCCAGACTTCTTGTTCTCCCTAGTTCTTCTATCTCTCTGTTTCTGAATCTTACCGCCCATTGAATTCTTATTGTAAAGTACATATGGAGAAGATTCATTAATTCCTTTTCAGTGCAAAGTTCAAGGGCACGAACACTATCATCTTGCACTGCACATTGCACAAGTCTTTTACACAGGTTTGACTCATGTCCCGTGCCTGCAAATAACTGTTTGAATGATGTTTCCCATTTCAGTACACACTCAAAAAATTCATTGGTGCACACATTGTGATGATCAAGTTTAGTATCCGATTTAAAATAAGTAAAAATTAGTGTGTCATCATCTAACTGTGCATCATCTATGACCAGTGCAGCTTTGCAGGTCATCACATGCCCGTTATTGCCTATTGAGGAATTTTTTGCAAAAATATCCAGCCACGTACCTCACAGCATTCAATTCAAGTTTCTCAAAGTTTTCATGTGTGCTGAGTGGTGGATCATCAATGTCACCTTCGATTTCAAAGTTACTTTGCTCTCTTGCTTCAGTGGAAGGCTCATACATAGATTGTTGTTGCAAATCCTCAAAAGAGAGCATGATATGTTCCAAATCATTCTCACAATTTGCTGAATCTGATAATTTCATAAGTGAGGTGGTGAGTGATTGCTTAAATGCTAACTGGAACAAATAAGATGTAGGGTTGTTGTTACATCCATGCTTCTGCCTTATTATTGAAAAAAGGTTCTCCAGAGAATCTTGACATAACCTTCTTGTAAACAGATGTGTGTATCCATAGCAGTTCTTCAAGTCAATCCATAGATTTAACACTGCTCTTATTGTGCTCATCCACCCTTTAAGGGAAGGAGGCTGACGAGGGCATGGAAACCTCCACTCCTTAAACCATTCCAGACATTCTCTCAAAAAATTTGTATGTTCAGACATGCCCGTTATTGCAGATCTCATTGGCTTATTTTTGTCATTCAATGAAGAACTGTTCATCACATCAAAAAGCTGATCCAGTCTTTCAAAACAATTGGCTGTGTGTATAGCTTCTGCTGACAGAGCACCAAATGCTACCAAACAGTGTATAGCTGCTACTACTGAATTACTTAACACCTGTGCAGCAAATTTTACCTTCATCTTGGTGAAGGGTGGCAGATAAACATGCTTGTGGGTGAGCTTGGGTGCCAATCTCAGATCTATTTTTTTTTCTCTTCTCACTTGATACAGATCAATGATATGCTGCCAGGAGACTTTATGGGGACCAATATTTACACCATGTTTGTGAATCATGTTTCTCACTGCCTTCAGTAAGTGTGGAGGATCATATATGCAGTGAATGGTGTTACCATTTATTTCAAACAAAGGTCTCTCAGCTGTTGCCCCAAGGATCCTCCGAGCTGCTTGATTGTTTGGTCCCAAATCACATACAAATGCTTTAACCACAACACCCACTTCCTGCAACTGAATAATGAGTTTTTCCACAATCCTTGCAATTGCTATTGGAGGTGTCGGTCCTGAACTGCAAAAATACCCTAGGGGCTGCTTCCATCTCCTTGAGATTCCTTTCAACATGAATGCTAGAGCTTGACTTGCCAACCTTCCTTCCGTCCGTGTAAATTCTCCAAGGTCCTCGAATCCAATTACTATATCACTTCTCATGTCATAATGTAGTCCTTGTTTAATACTCATTTCATCAACTACCAGAGAGCACACATGATCTTTCTCTGGCATGGCTTTCATATGCTGCCCAATAACTTTTAAAATTCTGTCATTTATTCCTGGTCCTATTGGAATAGACTTCATCCATCTTCTAAGTGTTGCTTCAGATGGTAGGCAGAAGTACTTTTGAATAAGTCTATAGGAACGAGGTCCTGAAAAATATAAATTTGTGGCAAATTCTTTCATCCATGATGGCCACCTACGTCCACCTTTCTTCCTCTGCGTTTGCTTCACCTGGATCTCAAAAAATTTCAAGATGTGATATGGAAGATGTGCAGCACATTTCTTCAACATACCTTCAACAGTCCTTTCATATTCAATTCGGACAAGATGTTCCGATACCTTCCTAACTTTCTTTCTTGCTCTAAACAACTGGGAACGCAGCTTTGACATGGTACTTCTCATGTTGTTTAGTCTCGCTTGTGTACGAGGAGTAGGCTTGCTCCTGCCAGAAGTAGTTGGCCTTTTAGGAGTCGAACATGGGTCAACTGCAGTTGGCCTTTTAGGAGTCGAACATGCGTCAACTGCAGTTATTTCCATTGCACAGGGTGAAGCTGCTATATCCATTTCCTCACTTGCAACTGGACAATCACTTGCACTCTTTTCACTATCAACTGTTGCTTCAGTTTCCTTCAATTCTGACCCCATGAGCTGTGTGTTGGTTTCCCTGTTACTGCCACTTGGTTCACCAACCTCTGGTCTAAAGTGCAGAAGCAATGTTGATGGTAGTTTTTCCTTGCCTGTAATTGGGTAATTTATATAAAAATATACACATCTATTATGACAATGATTCATATTTTGTCAATGGAAAGTTTCAGCTGTTTACTTACTGATGAAAAATACAAAACTTATATATATTCTGTAACAATACCAACATGATTCCATGTGCATGCCACTTCCAAAACTGAACATGTGATATGCCTTCAATTGTTCCTTAGACAAGCTCTTTTTTACACATGAATCTTACATGAAATAGTATTGAGGCATGAGAGAGTTAAGCTGTACTTATATAAATACTTTTGAAATGTCCATACTAATTCAGAAGTGAGTAAACTCTGTCCAGAATATAACCTCACTTTCTTTCATGATGTCAGTGTTATTTGAAAATTACGCTACTGTGAAACATAATAAAATATCCCATTTGTGATTATTTCCTATAATAATGAAACAAATGTAACCCTCATTTAAGGAAAAGGAAGTAGAGTTAAGTAACATGAAGGGCATAAGAAATAAAGTTCCTGACAACAGCAACATTTACTGTAAACTAAAAGGAACAAAGCCACTGTCACTTCAAAATAATATCAATTCTGTTCAATCAATTGTATCCCTTCAATTGTGATGTACCTCATTAGTTGATGGGAATACTTGGAATCAATGTGGACTGATTTGAATCTCAATTTAAATCAGGTGACTTTTTTAGAAACAAATCACTCATTTAAATCACTTTTGGTGAAAGTACATTAACTTTGTAACAATTTAATTGTGTTGATGGTGTGAAGCTCATACGATAGGAAATGTAATATGTAAACTGTAATCACACTTACATTTCTCTTGATTTAAAATACAGTAATTTTTATAGGCAAAAATAGCAATTTTTTTTATCATTAACACCCTCAACAAACATTTCCATAGTAGGTTCACATATGTACAGTCTCAAACAGAAAAATGTGTGCATTTTATTTCCTTTAACCAAACTGTTCAAATATTTTACAGGACTGTTCAGCTGAAAAACTTTTCTATAACAAAAAATCTCTATATATATGATGCAAAAACTATACAATCAATTCTAAGTGTGTTTTTTTTACCAAAAATAAAATCTGATTTATCATTTTTTTTATCCACCCTGCTTGGAATATTTAGTGAAACATTAAATACATTTGTTTCTAACATCCTCAAGAAATGTATTGTGTTGTTAGGTGTTATGTACTTTAAGCAAAATTCATCTCTAAAGCATACATATTTTTTTTTTAATGCAGAAAATAGAAAATACCATTTCTTATGCATGAGTCATAACTGATGACAATGTTATTCCATACGAAATGCAATATACTTACTTGGTTCTACATCTGGGTATGCTTCATGCACTAACTTATTTCTATTACAATTCATAAACATCTTGTCCGAAAAATGATCTCCACAAACTCTGTAATTTTGGTATGCTTTGTGCCTCAAGTCCTTTCTCCATATTTTTTCCAACCATATCTCAGCTCTACGATAAAAATAAAAGATGAGAAATTATTTTAGAAACACATAACTATGCAAGACAAAGCACTCTGCATTTTATGTCACTCAAAAAAGATAAATTCCATGGTGCTAGAGTTGTTTGTGAGCTAAGGTCAAAGCTTGTCATCACAAAGAAAAGTTGCTGAAATGAATATGCATCAGATCACTATCTGTATCTGTTGAATAAAGTACAAGAGTGGTGTCAAATGTATAAGGGTCCATTCTGTGATAGCTCCTTCAACTATTGTGGAAAATCTTATGTGCTTGTCAACATTCAATTGATTTATTTTTAATCACTATTCACATTATTTCTCATCGTAACTAATTCTTATGGTACCATACAGTGTGTGACAATGCAAATAAAAAAAATATTATAGATATTGAACTAAACTTGCTAACATATGAAGCAAAGTTTTACCACATTATTTTTTAGAAAGATTCACTGCAGCTTGCTGCCTAACCTACAACTGGCTAACAATGCAATTTTGTCATTGAATGGATCATGGAATCTACTCCCGGGAGTGCTTTCAAGAAAAATGTTATGACTCAACATATTTCTGAATAATATACCAGGCCAGAAAATATGTCAACAAATGAAAATCACCAATACCATCTGGTAGATCAAAGCCCATGACCAGCAACAGGAGCTATTACAGCACTAATATTAACTACAGGAATAATTAGATGATCCAATCAACAAAATATATTATTATTAATAATACGAGTAACATCCATAATTATTACACTAATTCAAGTGACTAAAGCACATAGATTAAAATGAGATTTCAAACACAAAATCTTCCTCCTGTGGCACCAGTGAGAAAGGATTGTTCTTTACAGTAACACATATGTCAATGTTGGTAAAATAGAGGGAAACTCTCATATACTGCACATGTAGGTTGGTTAGATTCATTTAGTTTCCAAAATTAGTGATTACTTTTGACTTGTAAATATGAATTGCATGTCTATTTCAAATTTGAATGTGTGTGTAAAGACACTTAATTGAAATTAATGCACAAAGGGAAACAATATCATCTGGTGTGCATTTACATTCATGGCTACTTCATACCTCAATCAGGGAGCAAGGTACTGATTGTGAAATTCCAATATTTCATGCCACACATGAATTTTGTACATTAATTGTATTCTCATCTGTATAAGTACATATTGAAGTTTTCCGATTAGTTACTTTGTTTTCTTTGCAGAACTTTATTTACATCACACTTCATCCTTATGTGAGTAAGTTTGAGTGGTTTGATGTTTCTATGTGCTTAGGGATGTACCAATCTGTACGTTTTAAGTATGCCAAGTTTGGCCCACGTTTTTTTTGTTTTATTGTAATTTCATCATGATACGAATGCAAATTTAACATGGTTCGATTTCGAATTACTTCTGTTAACACATACTGCGGAGCTTTAGCGATTACTTATGATTTGGTTCAATGTATGCTTTCGTAGTTAGGTTAGGCAGGCCAGGTTTGGTTCTCTTAGTATTATAAATAAATTCCCTAAATTCTTTCTACAAAGGATCCGATTTACTTCTACATTAATTCCCACTAGTCTACGATACTTACAGTCGCTTGTCAAAGGAAAATACATGCACGCAAGCCTGCGTAAGGTAATTTTTAAGTTGTTTTTTTGAACATAAATAAATTATTTTTTAAAAATCGAAAGAGTGCTAATTACTTTAAGGAAGGTTCAAATTTCGTGTGACAATGATTGCTAAAATTCTACGATAATTAGTATTCCTGCTAAGAGAATTTTTTTAAAAATCATAGAACAGATAGGAACCGTTACCTTTGGTTTCATCGCTTTAATATTTACACACATTTTTTCATCTCCTGTACATGTTGACAGAGTTTTATATGCTAGAAGAAATAAACTTCATGCAGTAGCGAATAGGAGCGCGATAACTTGCAACTTTTACAACATGCACAAATGAGCTTTTCTGAACTTCAAGTCATTCCCACTATTCTCGTTGGCTTCCTATCCTCCTGTGTGACTTATAAATAGCATTACGTTACAAAATCGAACCTTTACCCTTTTAGACGTTTTTCCTAACACATGGCCTTTTACTTAAATGAAGCAAAATACAGAATACGAAGACATGCTAGGAATTATTCTCCGTGGAAACTAACTTTATGGAAATGATTTTTACAGAAAGAGCGAGCAGAATTCATAAATAACTAACCTTTCAGGATTTGATGGAACACGAAAAAAAGACAGCTCTGGATTCCTCTTGTGACAGTTGTTACAATAAAAGGCTGCACAATAAGCCATTGTTTTTGTTTTTCTACATCCGAGCGACTTAGCGTACATCCATCACCACAGATCATATGGAACGATGTTACGTCACAGATTACGTCATGTAGAAGTAGTGACTTTAAAAATACGATTTTTCTTATACATGTTTAAGACGGGAAAGGCATTTAATAAAATACAAAATCACGTACAAGTGATCATCATTGATTAATAGATACATAAACTAAATTTTTAATGAGAAAATTAGGATTTAGCATCGATGGTGGTGCCGACTGGTAGCTGGTTAATTCATGCTCGAACAAATGAATTCCGAAATTAACCTTATTCGGATTTTTGCACCAGTGCGGGAGGCCTGGTCAACTTTTGACCTCATCACCAAAATTTCATGGATTGTGCCCCAGTTTGGGCATAAGTGTTCTTTGTGAGTGTCCCTTCACATATTTCATCTAAGCATCACTCATACTCATATCCCAATTTGCAAGAAGTGGCAGAAAGAAGATATTAAAATAAAAAATACAATTACACATTTTGGATTGAAAGATTCAGTAACAGACTTGAATGCAAAATTTACCATATGTCACAATTGGAGAAAGGAAATGAAACATTGTTTCTATTAAAAATGGCCTCACATGCCACATGTTGCAAATATGTTCTCAATGTCTAATCCTGATGGTGCTCTTGGATAATTTTGAAAATATTTATGGCAATTATTTAAAATATACATCGTGGAATTTTTCAATATCTTGCTTGCTAATAACACAATGTATCCTAGTATAGCAAATTTTTATAGAACAAGTCTTGTTGTGTTAATTAATGTATGGGGATGTGCAGGTCTGTAGTCGAGAATATACGATGGTATATGCCATTTACCCTCTGGTTAACCTTGCTCATTAGAGCCCCTTCTGCAGCAATGAGAAAACCTTCTGCTCTCATCTTGTTCATATTTATTTATGTAATTTGGCCATTACTCCAGTGAGCTTATAATCCTTAAGAGTGTCAGTTTGAAATATCCCTAAATAATGTTCTTCTTTCTATTTCAAGATACAAAGGCTCTTATTATTAAATGCAACAATTGAAGTCTGTTGCATTTCGATTTAAACACTGATAGAATGAAAGAAAAGATAATATTATTTTTTGTCATTTTTTTACATAAGTACATTTCCAAGATTTTCACAATCAATATAATTTGTTGTATTAATGTACTAAACATGTAGAAAGAGCTCTATTCAATGTACTAAAGATATTTAAGAATTAAGTAAATATATGTACAAAAATAGAAACATATATTTTTAATAAATCCACAGTAGATTTTCTCTACTAGAATTACATTTTGTACTTTCACTTAAAACATGTATCATAACTGTTAAGAATAATAGAAACACTGCATTCTATGATATGTATTAGTTTGGTGCTGCCAACTGATGGCTGAGTGTAGAACTTATCAATTTTGGTGAGTAGTATGTGCGGTAAATCAAGGAATATTCTGTGTTATCAGTCTCGGCTACATGGAGGTTGATTTTTCTTGTTCGTTTTTTTTTTTCTGTCTGTAATATTCTTGTACGCTAAACACAATATATGCTAGTGCTTGAAATTGATACTTTGACTATTTCTTCAAATAACTTTAACAGGTTATGGGCACTAGGGCATGTTGTGCGTGAAAGTTTTTGAAGTTTGTTTCATCATGAGTGCACATGTAAAAATGGCTGCATGCAGTGAATACAAAGTGTCCAACTACAAACTTGAAGGTCTTGATGATTGGGCAAAATGGAAGTGGCATATGAACATGGTGTTGTGTGCATATGGACTTGAAACAATTGTGGACGGTTCATGAAAATTTGTTGAATTACTGGTAGAACCAACGAGCAAACAGAAGGCAGCATTCGCGGAATGGCAAAAAGATGATGCAAAAGCAGCAAGTGTAATAGCCGGTGCATTAAGCAAGCCGATTGCAGAACTTGTGTTGATGTGTAATCATGCAAAAGAACTGTGGTACAAATTGTGTGCCAGGTTTGAGCGCAGCAGTTCAGAACGCCTGAACATGCTGATAGAGATTTTTTTCCGAATCCAGCGTGATGAAAAAGAAGACATTAGTGCACATTTGGGCAAGTTGCAAGAACTATTTGTGGACTTAAATGATGAACTAAAGAAACACGATGAAAATACATTATCTGAACGTATGTTGAATGGTCGAATTTTGTCAACTTTAGGTAAGGAATATGATCATTTCAATTATCTGTGGGACACAATTCCAGCAGAAAACCAAACTTTGAACTTACTTATCCAGAAGTTATGTGCTATTGAACTGCATGCAACACTTTATGCACATGGTGAAAGTAAAAGTAAAACCAAAGCGTGTGAATATAAAAAGGAGAGTTACAGGAAATTTGGAAAAAGTTGTATTGATCGGGCTAATAAAAAGTATCCTTGTAATAAATGCAAGCAGGTAGGTCATTGGGCAGTAGAATGTCCACAGAAAAGAACAGCCAGCAAAGGAAAACTAGCAGTTAGTGGTGATGCATTTTTTTCATGTGTAATGGGGGCATCAGTTTGTAAAAACATTAGTGCAGATAGATGGTATTGTGATAGTGGTGCATCAAAAAACATTACTCCAAACAAACAGTACTTTACTTCATTTACCAAATTTGCAGCTCCTGAAATAATTTTATTAGGAAAGCAAAATGGAATGATGCAGGCACATGGACAAGGTACAATTAAGATTCAGATTCATCGTGACAGTGCTTGGCATGATACTGAAATGAGAGATGTGCTCTATGTTCCTGATGCAAGTGCACATTCATTTTCAGTAAAAGCAGCTACACAGAATGGATATCGCATTACAATGAACAATAGGGGTATTACCATTCGTAATTCAAAAACTGGTACTGTAGTTATGAATGGGTTTGTCAGTAATGGACTGTATGCTTTAAACATGCTTGTTGTGAAGCCTAAGCATGCTGTACACAGGAATTCGAAAGAAACGCCCCCCCCCCTTACGATTATGTAACCCGGAATTTTATATCATCTAGTTTCGCCTGGTAGAGTAGTTCCCGAGAAGAGCAGTGTTTCCAAGCCTATAACTGTAGTGTTTCAAACCCTGTATTGGTTGGTTGGTTGTTGATTTTTTGCTTGAAGTCCACAATACACAGTATGACTAATCGGGACTGGACCTACAGTTTAAAAGTGGGATCCGAACCCCTTTGTGCCTCCACCGGGACCCCTTGATTACAAGGCGACGACGATACCACTGCGCCATCCAAGCCTGTATTGCTTCGTAGAAGACGAAACCTTCACGTAAACTTCTTCATTCGTGAGTTACATTTGGTTTACAAACTCACATTACGGGACACTCTTTTCCTGTATTGCATGTGTTCTGGAGCATTTATTTTTCCTTCTACGGAGAAAATTCTGTTATTATTTTACATCTTATTTTTCGCAGCTTCTCTATCATTTATTGGCTAATCGCAACAATGAGGATTAACTCGATGAAATTGATAAGAGAACAGTCATAAAGAAACCATGGGGGCTAGATTCATATTATTATTATTACTATTATTATCTTTCTTTTTTTTACTTTACTTTTGGCTAATCGCAACGATGAGGATTAGTGTATGATAAAATGCATGAAGGAACACTCATAAACAATCATACCCAGGCCGGGACTCTAACCCAGTAATTTCGGCAGCGAGATCAAAAGCCGACGGCTTACCACGCTCGGGCACAGTGGCAGCCAATTATTATTAGTGATATTGTCTTAAGTAGTGTATTTTTCCACCATATTCTTTCATACAATCATGAAACGGATGAAAATTAAAATGTTAAAATACCTGCCTACGTTTTTTTTTTAAGCTTGCATGAAGCCAAATTGTGGGAATACGAAACAGAACCAAGTTAACATATCTTGACAGTGGAAAGTGTTAATACAAAATCTAGAAAAGAGCCATTTAACAGTTGCCTGATTGCTTTTCCATTTGTTGTATGGGTAGAATTGTCTGAAATGTGTGTGTAGTGGCAGGCAAAGGAGAACACAAAGATCGAATAGAGAGGCAACACCATTACTGTTCTGCACAACGCGTCTCGTCGAGTGGGCGGGGCACTGTGGGTGCGAGCGAGCTGCTGTTGCTTCTGCAAAAAGAACACTCACAGACAACTGAATGACGCTCTGCTTAAAATCTTGTCAATCGAGAAAGGATTTGTTGAGGAAGGGAATTGAAATATAAACGCCAGCATTTGGTCTAAGCCTATAATGGTTACTCGCAATAAGAGCTGATCCAATTTTTACATGTGGAATTCCGTAATGAAAGAGGCAACAGGCCGCACTCCACACCTTTAGCCTTGGAACACTAATAAATCATCTCATTATATGCGTTCGGTTATGCTGATAGTCATGTTTAATATATTACCTTCAAACATAAACAATATCATGGACTCACTCAGAGGCAGAATTCAATTTTACGCTTTACTTTCCATTTTCGTATTCTCAATTGAACTCGCACTATTTTTTCCAGAAGTTGAGCCCCACCTCCCTTCTCCCACCTTAAAAATTCTTGGGTGAGAGACTACAAACTATACTAAAACTGAATTACAGACAATACTTTACGACTCAAAGTGACGTGACCTAGAACGTAGTGAAAAATCACTGGTGCAAAATTCAACGTAATGATGATAAAATGAAGGTAGGAAAATGGATGTGCTAGAAAGTTTTACATACATACACACACATAGTTAGTTCCGTGTAGAAGACATTTCTTCACATTTTTCTCACCTTGGCTTCCTTCAATTCACGAAACTGTAAAGCCATGAACTCGTTAACCCCCTATAATCACGGTGTCCCAGGTTCGATTCCTGGTGGAGACACAACTGCCTAGTGGTTCGGATCTCACTTTCAACTGTAGGTCCCACTTCGGGTAGCCTTTCTGAGCATGAAATGGAATTAAAACACGGTAACCCATCACAACACACACGCAGAGGGCATTGAACGTCATGACTGACAATTATTACATACATTGAACTTTCAGCGAAGCTGGAATAAGGTCTATTTGCCATGCCAAATAGTGTGAATTTTCAGTCGCGTGGTGCCTTCTATACGAAGTGCATGCAAGTTATCTAAAAAAATTCAAATGTGAGGGTGAGTCGAGCTATGTTTCATTCAATAAGATCTTCACTTCAAACATATTTTGCTCTATAGTTGTCGATTTCGAATGGGCATTTAAGACTGGTTGCTTACCGCACCGGATTTGAAGCAAAATCAAGGACTGTCATAGTTCCAATCACACTACAGACATAGAAAAATTGTTCGCCTGAAGATGAGAGAAGAGGTGATCTCTTGAAATGTCTCGAAATATATAGATAGAATATATGGTCACTCAAATGGAAAAACAATGGATAATGTCCAATTAAGTAGAAATGCTGTTAGAACCGGTGTTCATTCACAGAGCAGAAGGGTTATTTTAACAAAATCCTGTTTCCCTGCTGGCTGCTTCGGGGAAGGGGACTTTGTAAAGTTATCGTTTCTTGGCCAAGCGGTAGGCCTAATTGGTTGATTGACCACGGGTTCCTTCGTAGGTAAACGCGGCAACAGAGGATCACTGCCATAAAGGTGGTTCCCGCGCCGGCTGAAAGAGCGACGGGAATTTAAAGAACCATTGTCACTAACTTCAGACAAACATCTAATAATTTCCTTAGGTTTTGAAGCTGATCCGAAGGGACAATAAATACCAAAAGAAACGACATGAATTAAATGATTGATTGCTCCGTCCTTCTGTTGATGGATGGCAATTCATATTAACAATAATAATCGTAAGCTTATCATTAAAGAGTCAAAAATCAAAGCTAATATGCATCTATAGATCAGAAATTACTAGAGTGTTAAAGTTGTTTTTGTATCTTTTCTTATTTTAAGTCGCTCTTCTGCCACTTTCAGCTAATGAGGATGAGTGACGATTAGATTAAATTGACACCAGGATACCAATACTGAAGCCGTGGCTCGAACCCGGAAATTTCGTGATGTTGGAAGTGAACCACTTAACGCGTTTGGCCACCAAAGAGAACCGCTCTGCGGCCAAGCGCAGTTAGTGGTGGACTAACGATACAGACACCAAATGTTCCGGGTTCGAGTCCCGCCCGGATCTTTGTCAATTTCTTAATCGTCAGAAATCCCTTCACAATCTAAGACATACCACTTTATCAAAACTTCATTCCCCTCCCCTCAACCTCAAATTTAATACTCAATCTTCCCAACAGAATTTCCATGCCAATTTTAGACTTCCTGTTGATATTGCTCCCTCCAAAAAAGCAATCTAAGACGTAATAGTAATACACAAGAGTTGGGATTCCCTGCCCCCCAAAATAATTATCAATCCCACTACCTTAAAATCTCACTAACTTCATTAATCGCCCACCATAATTTCCCTATCAATCTAAGGCCTAATATGTAAGAGTTGGATATCGCCTCCCCCACCAATATTACTTATTACCCGTAACAATTCCCCTGACAATCTACAAATGACTATTTGTATAACAGCAATGGCTAATTGATGACGTAATTCAACTTGTGCCCTGTTTACTGAGTCAATTTTCCATCACAGTCTGCGCCATAATGCCCATCCCCCTGGGCACCCCTGATTTAGAACTGTGACAACGTGATAGGTGTAATGTAACCAGTGGTCAGAAGTAGCGAGCTACTTGTAGCGTCGCTACTGTAGCTAGCTATAAAATTTGTAGCTGTAGCTGTAGCGATGCTACATTTAGAAAATTGTAGTTGTAGCGGTAGCGAAGCTACAAAATTCCTGTAGTTGTAGCGAAAATTTTGCTACAGCTACATTTTTTCTCAGCATTTTGAGGTAAATTTTGAATGTGGCAACAGCGTCAGAAAAAATCGACAATAACCCTTAATTTTGCAGGAGGTTCATAAAGACAGTCTATTACATGGAGATACAGATTATCTAGATTGTAGATTATATATATATATATATATCTGCATAATTTATTTAATTAGTATCTGAATAATTCAGATATGCAGATAACTAACTGACATATATGAATATATTCCTGCTAGCAGCTCGAAAAAAGTGCCTCGTTTGCATCACCCCCAGAACAAATCCTGTGGATATTCATGGTGTAAGAGACACCAAAATGTCATTAATTGCTGTGTAAGACAGAACTTGCAGTGCAAAAACGAGCGATGGATTTTCCACTGACAAGGGAATAGTGCCAGCAATAAATGGCTCAGTACGTTAACAGCATTGATCATCGTCAGTATATAGGATCTCACCAGCAAGAAATTATTGTTACAAGAATGATAGAGTTTCTGGAATTACAATTATTTTCGCGATAGTATTTATTCACAAATTTTAAAATTACAATACGTTTAGAACAGTCAGGTTTATACGACAGTTTCCTCAATAATTTCATCATATTGCAAAAAGTATGTACGAGTCATTGACTTTCCTGCAGAAACGACAATTTCCTTTAGTTAATATACATAGTTTTTAAATTTATGTATTTCTCCTAATTTTGCGTCACTTTTCTGTAACTTTTGCTAATCATGACATCATCATCCTTCGCTGTTTCCTGCCTCTGGCTGGGTCGGCATAGAAGTCAAGCCTCTCCATTTTTTCCTGGTCTTCCACGGCTCCTCTCTTTCCAAGGTGTTCCAATCTTGTCCTCTTCTCCTAACACTCTCCACCATCTGCTCTTTCCACCGATATCTTGGTTTCCCCATTGGCCTTATTCTTACTCCTTGTGCATTGTAAACTCTTACTAGAATTACAATTATTTTCGCGATAGTATTTGTTCACAAATTTTAAAATTACAATACGTTTAGAACACTCAGGTTTACACGACAGTTTCCTCAATAATTTCATCATATTGCAAAAAGTATGTATGAGTCATTGACTTTTCTGCAGAAATGACAATGGACATTTCCACTCAATTTTTTTTACAACAATTTTAAAAAATACACCATGGAAAAATGACCCCTGCAAGTTCTCGCGTTTCTCTGCGTCAAGTTTAAGGCAGAAACGAGACTTCCAAAGTTGCAAGGCTACCGTTGCGCTGAAAACACGCCGCCGCCATGTTACTACGTCACTCCTTAGGGAGAGCTCGTTTGTCGTCTGCTTCGAGTGTCCAGTTCCGGATGGGTAGCCCACGGTGAGCGAACACGTGCAGCGGTTTTACAAATCTGTACCGATTTAAATAATGGAAGAAGGAGCGGTAGGAGAAAGGAAAGCTATGCTTTGTATGATCATTCTTCTATGAAATATCCCTGCTGCTCATGTGCAAGATAAATGAAGGGTTCAGCGCGTGTGTGTCTGTTCTCAGGCCATGCGAAAAATATTGCTTATAAAATTGGTTTCTGACCAGACACTCAAAAATATATATATTTTAAACTTATATTTATTGAAATTTACTGTAACCTATGTAGTGCAAAAGAAGAATTTTCACATTCTTCACTTTATAAAGCCTATTTAACTTTCTTTTTCATAAAGCAATTTCAGTTTGTGTTCGATTTCTGTTGCGCAAATTATGATGAAATATTCTTTTGCAGATAAGAGAAAATACACTGAGAAGATTACATTGGTTGCACAGTACATATCTATACTTAGTTTATGTATAATTACAAGAAAATAATATGTATAACCATGGGCGTATTTAAGGGGGATTCAACGGGTCCAACACCCCCCCTCTTTTTTTGGTTCAGTAAAATTACCAGAGTTACCTGTCCTATCCATTTGTTCATAAAAATTTCCTTCGGACTTATTTCATTCTCTTAAATTAGAGACGAATAGGATGGGATATGGATGGGAAGGAAATTTCGTAATTCCACACAACAGATGGGACTGCAGACCAATGTCTGCAATTTCTTGATAGTTTCGGAGTTTCTGCGATAAGAAACTGTATTGAGACTGTCAAATCAGTATTTTTTTCCCCTCGAGTAATGTTAAAGATATTTGGTTTTTAAAAACGCAGTGACACAAGATGAACAGAAAAGTATCAATACTAAGTAGCGTGACTTCGTGACTACAAACACACAACTTTGTCGGGTCCAGCACCCCCTGCTCCCCAACAAGCTTCCGGCCAGCAGTGTCCTGGATTTTCACTTACGAAATATAGCAACCCTAATCATACCAAAAGTTGATCCATCCCCCCCCCCCCGTGAACTATATATACGCCCATGTGTATAACAATATCCCATACTGAAATGGTACGATATATTTTGAATTTTGTACTGCGGAAAAAGCTGCCTCATCTCGTTACCCCGAACGCATTAATTGGTTTGTTCACAACTTCACCACTAAGGATCCTATCGAGACGAGACATGGCAGCCTAGGTCTCGTTCTCCTTGAGAGTTGTAAATGTTTCATTGACAGTCTCGTCTCAATTTATAAACATAACATCTGTCCCGGTTTGGAAGAAAAATTCTCGTTCTCGTCTCAAGTCTAGAAAAATATAGAATTAACAACGTATGCAAAGACTTATCATTATAAATACAAAATAAACTTTCTTAATATTTTTTTTTTACTCCTCGTTTTGACGGTACAGCCCTCGAAAACTGAATATACAATATACAGGATGCTTATATATGCAAACCAAACTGCAGATTCTACCAGGAATGAACTGGCGTTGTAATTATTATACACAAAATTCATGTTTTATTCGAGGAAGTCTCATGTTCCAGGTTTGACTCTCGACCTGGGCATGACTGTTTCCTTGTGAGTGACATTTCATTGAACTGGAAATTGTTACATGGGAGGATGTTTGCTGGAGATTTTGGGTTCAGCTAAGGGGATGCTTCTATTGTTAATGTTAGTGTTGCTCACGAGAGGAGACATTTTCAGTCTCGTCTCATAAAAGGAGATGGGACAAGTGAATGTTTCCGAAATGAGATGGGACAGAAGAAAAATTCATCTCGTATCATGGCAGGTTGGATGATACTTCGATTGTGCAGTTGTTGGTAGTGTGTGTGTGTGGGGGGGGGGTGTACTCCTGCACCCCGACTTCGAATACTGCTTGTAGTCATTCATCTTCATTGTAGCGATTAGCCAAAATTGGGAAGAAATGTGATGTTAGAGAAGATACATACTAAATTAACCATGCGTTCACATCGTTGCAGTTAAACAAAGTGAACGGAAAAGTGACGTAAAAGTAGACTAAATACAAAAATTTACAATATATATATTAACTGAAGAAAACTGTCATTTACTGCAGGAAATTTAAAAACTCACCGTACCTTTTTATTCCGTATCACCTCTTATATTGGAGAAATTGGTGTGTAAACCAGTGTTCTAAAAGTATTATCTTAAAATTTGCGAAGAAAATATAATGACGAAAATAATTGTAATTCCAGAAAAGGCATTCCTATAACATTAAGTTCTTGCCAGTCAGAACCAACCTATGTATTCGCAATGAACAAGGCTGTTCACGTATTCAGCCATTAACTGTTACAAGGTTTGCTTTGTCACCCTAATGGGAAAACCCTCTGTTGAGTGGCTAAATTATAGTAAATACTGCTATACTGCTAGGGCATAATTCATCTCCAAGAAATGGAGCACAGATTTTACACTGGAAGTTGCAAGATACTTGTTTTACACAGTAACAAGTGAGTTTTCTGTCGCTTCCGCGGCTCATGCTAAGTTGACGGGGCGAGCAGAAGCTATGCCTGCACGCATTACTATGTGATGACGTCAGAGGACCTCGTGTCTGTGGAGAGGACATTTTCAAATCCGTGACGTAGGAGGTGATTTTCAGCGGTGTTTGAAGGCATGTTTCTCGAGAACCAAAACAAATATCGCCGATATTTTGCACATCTCATGTTTGTGTCATTATCTGTAAAATGAATGGATTTAAAACGTTTTTCATGTCAAAGTGGAAATGTCCATTTCCTTTAGTTAATATACATAGTTTTTAAATTTATGTATTTCTCCTACTTTTGAAAGAGCACTTTGAACAGGTATTAAATAGGAACATCAGAGAAAATGACAGATCGAGAGAAATAGAGAGTGAGGCTGAAGAAACTGAAGAAAATGAAGAGCGTACAGAGATGAGAATTTCAGCTTCCTCCTTTAATTCAGGAAATCAAACTAGCACTTAAGCAACAAAAGAATGGGAAAGCAGCTGGAATAGACCAAATTCCACCAGAGATTTTGAAGGTAAATGTGAACTTGATGGCAGAAATATTATATGAAGTGTTCACGGCAGTTTGGGAAAAAGAGAAAATGCCAGAAGATTGGAAAAGGGGTCTTATAATAAAAATTCCAAAAAAAGGCGATATGACAAATTGTAATAACTGGAGAGGAATCACGCTGTTATCGGTCCCAAGTAAAATACTAACTAGGGTTATATTAAATTGCATTCAAGATAAAGTAGAAGCCAAGATTAGGAGAGAGCAAGCAGGATTTCGTTCTAGTAGATCCTGCACAGATCAAATCTGTACATTAAGGATTATCATCGAGCAATGTATAGAATGGAATACTAGATTGTATACCATCTTTGTAGATTTTGAGAAAGCCTTTGATTCTATAGCAAGGGAAAAAATGTGGCAAATATTACAGAAGTTTGGAATACCACTTAAGATGATAAGGATAATCCAGGAGTCATATCGACAATACAAGAGTCAAGTTATTCATGAAGGAGATGTTACAGAACCCTTTGAAACAGAATCTGGAGTGAGGCAGGGATGTATTATGTCGCCTCTTATTTTTCTTCTCGTAATAGATACAGTAATGAGGGAAACCGTAAAGGGAAAAAGAAGAGGAATGCAATGGGGCTTTATGGATAGATTAGAAGATTTAGATTTTGCCGATGATGTGTGTCTGTTGTCAGAATCTTATAGAGATGCAAAAACTAAATTGGAAGATCTGGTTGTAGAAGCCAAAAAATTCGGACTGACATTAAATAAATCAAAGACTAAAACAATGCGAATAAATGCAAGAATCCAAGATTATATTCAACTACAAAATGAAATATTAGAGGATGTAGACAATTTTACTTACTTATGAAGTGTAGTTGCAACAAATGGAGGAGCAGAACATGATGTAAAACAACGCATCAAGAAAGCAAATGGGGCCTTTGTACAACTTTACCCAATATGGAAAAGTAGGATTATAACTACAGAAACAAAGTTAAAGATTTTTAGAAGTAATGTTAAATCAGTATTGCTGTATGGAGCAGAATCCTGGAAAGTCACAACTGAAATCACAAATAGACTACAAGTTTTTATTAATAGATGTCTCAGGAGAATATTAAATGTACATTGGCCAGAAGTAATCACAAATCAAGAACTTTGGATACGAGCATCAGAAGAACAGATTAAAAACCAAATTAAAAGAAGAAAATGGAACTGGATAGTACACACACTAAGGAAAGCAGACAACACAATTGAAAAACAAGCACTTTACTGGAACCCTCAAGGTGCTAGAAAAAGCGGAAGACCCAAAAGTTCATGGAGACATACTGTTGAAGAAGAAGGAAAACAACAAGGGAAAAGTTGGAAAGAAATGAAGAAGATCGCATGCAACAGAGTGAGATGGAGACACTTCGTGGATGCCCTATGTTCCAATAAGAACTGAAGGAATTAAGTCAAGTAAGTCTACTTTTGCGTCACTTTTCTGTAACTTTTGCTAATCATGACATCATCATCCTTCGCTGTTTCCTGCCTCTGGCTGGGTCGGCATAGAAGTCAAGCCTCTCCATTTTTTCCTGGTCTTCCACGACTCCTCTCTTTCCAAGGTGTTCCAATATTGTCCTCTTCTCCTAACACTCTCCACCATCTGCTCTTTCCACCGATATCTTGGTTTGCCCCTTGGCCTTATTCTTACTCCTTGTGCATTGTAAGCTCTTACTAGTAGTCTTTCTGCATCCATCCTCTTCATGTGTCCGAACCATCTCATCTGTGCCTGATCTATCTGTCCTGAAGCTTCACTACACCCACTGTCTGTCGGATCTCCTCATTTCTTATTCTATCCCTTCTAGTCTTCCTCCAAAGGCTCCTTAAAAATTTAATCTCCACTGCCTGCATCTTTACTTTGTCTCTCTCTGTCATTATCCAAGACTCTGCTCCATACGTAATTATTGGCACATAGTATGTGTTGTATACTACCTTCTTGAATTTCATAGGTACATCAATGTTCCATATTAATCTTCGAATGCTTTGATATAGTCCACCAACCATTTGTCCTCTTCTGCATACCTCCTCATCTAATCTTCCACTTCTCTCAATCATGACAATGAGGATGAATGGTTTACTTAATTATTCTCTTATCTATAGTAGCTTTCTGCCACTTTCGGCTAATTGTGCGAGGAAGAATGATGAATGATGAGCTTGGCGTCTTTCCTAGTTTTTTATGCATAGATAAGCTGATCGAGACAAGATCCTAACCACTATGTGCCTCCGCTGGGTATCGAACCTGGAGCCCTTTTGTAGTCGAAGGGCTCCAGGTACTTTTCATTCAAAATGCTGACTTTATATCAGTCTATAAAAATGAAATATTTATTCTCAAGGAAAATATGTTGATGTGAATATAAATACGTAATCCTACCAAATTTTATTTGTGTATAGTTGTAATAATTAATTTGGGTAACACCCTAATTGCAATATCCATATATCAAATTTGAATTGATATGCCACTTGCATAGGTATAGTATTCTCAAAAACTATAGTAAGAATAAGTAACTGAAGTAACACTGCTATCAAAATTATCAATGACTGGAATCATGATAATAAGTAACTGAAGTAACACTGCTATCAAAATTATCAATGACTGGAATCATGATAATAAATAACAGAATCTATTTACCAGTACTAGGGGATTTTTTAATACCCATATGGTTGATTTCATTTATTTTTATGCAGAAGTAGCGCAAAAAGTAGCGAAGTAGAGAGTAGCGAACAGGAGTAGCGTAGCGAGCTACTTCTTGGAAAATGTAGCTGTAGCTGTAGCGAAGCTACATTTTGGAAGAGTAGCTGTAGCTGTAGCGAAGGTACTTTTAAAATCTAGCGTTCTGATCACTGAATGTAACTAACAGTGAAGTGTTAGGAATGGGTGCATGTGTGCTGCGCATTTGAATTTCATGTGAATCAAATCTGTCAATAATGTGAATATTAATATTATAGAATATTATATAATGGTTCAGGTGTGCGAAAAAATAACCATGAGCACCAAGGTATCAATAAGAAAGAATTGGAAAGATAAGTTGCATTTGGAGATGTGTGTAATTATTAGTTTTGTTCTGGGATGTAGCAAAGAACATCGGTTAAACAGTGCGGAGTTTCAATACTGTGTCCACCCGCCGTTGGATTCAAGCACATCATCTAGTTGACGAGGCAAGGATTCCACGAGCAGATGTTTGGTCTTCTCCTTAAACTCTCCCAAACATCAAACACGTGAGCCAGTAGAGCTTCCATTGTTCTCAGTTGTCTAGGTTCCCACTCTCACCATCAGCGCCCAAATGTTTTCGATTGGAAGACTTCGCTGGCCAATCTACTCTTGAAAACAGATCCGCCGCACAAGAAACATGCAGACTATCTTCTCTCTTGGAAATTCCGAAGTGAAAGGCATGATGAAATGATATCGTAAAGGAACATTCTGATCGATGCTGCACGTGGCACATGCCTCTTGAAAACACCTTATCATTGGTGCATGTAGAGTTTCACACCCATTCCGGTGCAGAAAGTTTCATTTTATTGGTTCTGTTGTAAGTGACATGCTCAAGGCATAGATACGAGTAAAACTGCTGCAGGATCTCGAACGAAGCACCCACCGGGGCTCGAATTAAAGCCAAAGCGTGGTGTCAAAAGGCAACCGTGAAGTTACTGCATCTGAGATTTACGTCAAGCAGGGCCTGCGTGGTGTGTGCAAAGAAACTCATGTTTGCTTTAGGAAATAAGGATACTATTGAATCAATGCAATATAAAAGAGTATATACGGTAAAATATACATTATTATTGACTCGTGCATTTCCTGAAAAAAAAATGCATTGTTTTCTCTCACATTTCTGCCCGCGATGAATATAAATGTATAATCCATTAAATTAAGCAGGTGCATTCAGATTTAAAAATATTGATAAGATAATTCAATTGAATTGAATTGAATTGTTGTTTTTTAAGTCCACTTGTGCACAGAAAGGCTAATTGGGACTGGACCTACAGTTTATAGTGGGTTCCGAACTACTATGTGCCTCCACCGGGTATCGAACCCGGCACCCCTTGATTAAAATGTGACGACTCTACGACTGCGCCATCGGGGAGGCCCTAGTCCTCTTACTGAGATAATTCGTTCGGAGCAATAGAAATGCCCTATCAAAACTATTGGGGAATATTATTTTCATTGTGGATAGTCTTCGGAAAATATGTTTATAACACCAGTTTACCTAAATAGTGGAGACGTGGGGAGAGAGATAGGGACGGAGTTGGAAGAGAGAGAGGAAAAGCACACAATTTTCTGTTCAGTGCGAACCTTTGGGATTGCTTTTTCCTAGCGCACCAAAAACACAATACGTATAACCCAAATCTTCAATAGCGAAATTGTGAGTCAATGACTCAACTGGAATAAAAAGTACGGATTTAAATCTAGGAGGCCAGAAGATAGTTATTGTGCTACCATGTGCCAATACAAAAAAAATCCACTTTGCCCGCGAGAATTGTCATGCCTGAGTGATATGTAGTTTACGTTAGTTGTGAGAGTTGCTTCAATTCCATTGCCTGCCAAGAATTATGATAGCGCTGAAAGCATAAAATACGGAAATGTGCATGTTTGGCGAGCTATGAGAAAAGTAGATCCTTGTGTTTTCTTTTCGAATTTTACTCATTTTATGTCAACTTTTACATATAGCCAATGGCGACAGATGATGGATGATGCTTCAGGGAAATTGATGAAGATTGAAAAAACAACGAAAAAGAAAAACTCATAATTATCAGAGGCTAGGGCCCAAGAACCCTGGCTACGCAACATGTTATGATAATTAAATATGTCACGGATTGCTGCTAAATCCTTCCCTAGATAT
This sequence comes from Lepisma saccharinum, assembly GCF_977018435.1. Classification (NCBI taxonomy): domain Eukaryota; kingdom Metazoa; phylum Arthropoda; class Insecta; order Zygentoma; family Lepismatidae; genus Lepisma; species Lepisma saccharinum. Next base: position 62,013,141 of record NC_139238.1, on the reverse strand, counting down.
TTGTAATGAATGAACCCCCGCCCCCGCTACGAGAAAAAGAAAGACTATAGGATGTGAAACATTCACAATGTAATTACATTGCTTTACATCGCTCTGCTGTATTCCAAATGTAGTAAGAGATCAGCGATAAGTTGGATCCCCCCCCCCAAGGTATAAGTGTATTTGAGCGCAAGGGGCTACCTATTTCATCATTTATAAGGAGTCAACTTCGTCGGTACACTAGCACCAGGCACAAATGCATCACTTTCTATTTCGGTTATTTTACATCACTCTTCTACCTCTTGAGTTAATCTCGATAATACGGATGAATTATCAATTTATAAAATTGTGACGGGACAAACTCAGTGATACATTCATGCCTGACCAGAGTTCGAATCTGGAACATATGACCTCGCTTCGCTAAAAAGGCTGGCAGAAATGTATCGGAAAAGTGTAGGAGCACCAAGAACCGGTTTCACCCAGCACAGACGATGAAATCATTTACAGCGACTTGCTGTGGCAGTGATACTCGCCAGCCCCTCCCCTCGCTCGCAGGTAGGCTTCTCAGCACCCCACCTGCTGATGGAAGAGTACGGTCAAAGGCTGCACCTACTTTTCGTTTAAAGCATATCCCGTCTGGAAGGTTTCTGGCACTCCTTCCCACCGTCGTTAATAAATGAGACCTTGCACTTTCAAAACCCTTATCGCAAGAAAAAGCTGGCATCAATTTTACACCACCATACAATAAGATTTACACGGGAAACATTTCCTAACATATTTTCTTGATTCGGACTAAGGGCAAATTAAAAATAGTCAAAGGAATTATACACAAGAGAATTAAATTACTGAAAATATGGAAAAGTGCCTTTAAAGGGTTGTTCCGAGCACACGTAAATTTTAAAGAAAATTTTAGTTTTCAATTTATGCACAGATACATTAATGGAAATGGAACTTATGATCTAGAGTGGTGGGCCACCAGTGAGAATTGTATCTAGGACCGCTTGATTACAAGGCGACTTTAGGCTATCAGAAGGGGCTTTTTTTCTGAAATAGATAACAGAATTAGTCATAATGCTAAATCTTCGTCTGTAGGATTCTCTCATGAGAGGTATCATGTATCCGAGTGATAACGAAATCCGTGATACCTCCTTTCTTCACATATTAGTTCAGAAGTGGTAATAGAATAATAAAAAACTCAAGCATAAATGTTAATAACACTTGTTATTATTACCAGAGACATTCTCAAAATAAACTTGCTGTCCGTTGAAATAAAATCAAGAGGAAAGCAAGATCTCCACCCTGTCGCATGAATCTGTGGCTAGATTCAAGAGTTGGAAACACTATGCTCCTCGCGAGCTGCCCTTCCTGGCGAAACTAGATGATATAAAATTCTGGGTTGCATAACCGTAAGAGGGGGCGTTTCCTTAGATTTCGAGTGTACAAGTAAATATGATTACTACTAGTGATACATTGCAGTTATATCATGAACGTTTTGCTCATCAAAATAAACAGCATGTGAAACAAGTGTTGAAACAAATGAACATTCATGTAAACGATGGAGATGAACAGTTTTGTGATGGGTGTGCTTTAGGGAAAATGCATAGGTTACCATTTAAGAAATGTTTGATTCGACCTAAAGAAATTGGTGAAGTAATTCATGCTGATGTGAATGGACCCATCAGTGTTACATCTCTAGGATGTGCTCGTTATTATGTTTGTTTTACGGATGACTACAGTAAATTTTGCAGTGTGTTTTTCTTAAAACATAAGGATGAAGTTTCAGCAGTTCTTGAAACCTTTTTGAATGAAGCAAACACTAATGGTCATGTGATAAAAACTTTCAGGTGTGATGGTGGAAAAGAATTTGATAACAAGAAAATTGCAGAATTGTTAGCCAGTCATGGTATTGCATACTGTATTACTCCTCCATATACTCCTGAGCAAAATGGTGCTGCTGAACGAGAAAACAGCACTATTGTTGAGGCAGCTCGTTCAATGCTAAATCCTACAAAACTACCAAAGGCTTTATGGGCTGAAGCTTGTAATACTGCAGTGTATATCTTGAATCATACAGGAAAATCACCAGTTTATGGTAAGGCACCTTATGAACTCTGATATAGACGAGAAGTTGGTAAGCTTTAGCATTTACGTATTTTTGGAACACAGTGTTATGTTCATGTGAACAAGAATTTCCGTTCCAAATTTAACAATAAGGTTAATTCTGGGTTTCTTCTTGGTTATGTTAATGACAAGGATGGATTCTTTCGCAAAGGAAAGTCATGATGTAAAATTCAAGTGTGAAATTACCTGTAAATTGCACCATGGAACTACCATATCAGAAGATGATAAGGAACTTCAAAATTCTAACAAGAACATTAATGTTACTGTGACTGAATGTATGGAAGGAAAGATGGAAGTACAATTTGAAAACAGATCTTCAGAAGAAGAATATACCATATTGACATCCGAAGGAAGTGAAGTTCAACCAGTACACACTGATGAAAGAGGAAGTGAACGCAGTAAAAAGAAACCAGCTTGGATGGAAGGTAATGAATTTGTATGTATGACTGATGCAAAAAATGACAGTGGTACAGACCCAAATTCATATTCCGAAGCTGTTGAATCAAACAATCACAAGAAATGGATGGAAGCTTTGCATGAAGAATTAGATTCATTGAAAGAAAATGAAACTTGGGATCTTGTTGATCGTCCTTCTAATGTTCAAGTACTGAAAAATCATTAGGTTTTTCGTGTTAAGACTTCAAGTGAAGGTTCTCCTCGTTTCAAAGCTAGATTAGTGGCTAAAGGTTTTGTACAGAAACAAGGAATTGACTACAGTGAAACTTTCTGTCCTGTAGCTCACTATGATACCATTCGAATGATGTTAGCATTGGCTGCTTCAAAATAAATGAAATTAAAACAGTTTGATGTAAAGACTGCATTTTTAAATGGCATACTTGAGGAAAATTTGTATATGGAACAACCAGAAGGATTTGATGATGGAAGCTCCACATTGTTGGAATAAGAGATTCATGCAATTTATGAAGGAAACTGGTCTCAAAAACAGTTCAGCTGATCCATGTCTCTTTTATCGAAAATGCAGTGAGAATGTACTGTATGTAGCAATTTATGTTGATGATGGACTGGTTGTTGGAAGCAATGAAAATGAAGTTGAAACTTTCATATGAAGATGGCTCGATTACCTTAAACCAGGAGGGTTACACAAAAAGGATTCTGGCACAATTCCAGATGGCTGAGTCTAATGCTGTGTCAACTCCAGTAGGCCATGAAGAAGTAGAAAATACTGAAGATGTTACCAGGAAGGTTCCGTATCGTGAAGCAGTAGGATGCCTTACTTATTTAACTGCTGCAACTCATTCTGATATTGCATTCACAGTTAATAAGGCAGCAAGAGTACTGGAAAAGCCTTCTTCTTGGGATTGGAGCAATGTGAAGCGTATTTTCAGATATTTGAAAGGAACAGTGGATTTTAGCATAACATACAAAAAAGGAAATTCACAACTAAAAATCTTCAGTGATGCTGATTTCGTCAGTGACAAGAGGACAAGATGCTCAACAACAGGTATTGTTGCTACATTTCCTGGTGGAGCAGTTTCTTGGACAAGTCAATTGCAGAAGGTGGTGGCACTTTTTACAACTGAAGCTGAAATAATTGCTGCAAGTGAAGGAGCAAAAGAACTGGTGTGGTTGAAGCAACTTTTGTTAGAACTGTCACAGCTTTCGTAGTTGGATCCTCCACCAACCCTCTATGTTGATAATGCCCTTGCAGTGAAGTTAGCTAAAAATCCAGAATATCATAAAAGGTCAAAACACATAGAAGTCAGACATTTTTATGTACGGGAAAGAGTGCTAAATTGTGACATTAAGCTAGAGCATATCAGTGGAAAAGAACAGTTAGCTGACCTACTAACAAAACCATTAGAACGTGTTCACTTTAATATGTTGAGAAAGGCAATTGGTGTATGTAACTGATTATTTTTTTGTGTGTTGATTTTGTCAATGCAATGTTTGAAGGAAGTGTTAAGAATAATAGAAACACTGCATTATATGATGTGTATTTGTTTGGTGCTGCCAACTGGTGGCCGAGTATAGAACTTATCAATGTTGGTGAGTAGTATGTGTGGTAAATCACGGAGTATTCTGTGTTATCAGTCTCGACTACATGGACGTTGATTTTTCTTGTTCGTTATATTTCTGTCTGTAATATTCTTGTACGCTAAACACAATATATGTTAGTGCTTGAAATTGATACTTTGACTATATCTTCAAATAACTTTAACAATTACTTTAAAAATAATCTGCTATGAATGAAGTTCCAGGGTGTTCAATACACAAGCTACACCAACCTTTATGTAATCAAGTGCTGTCTTCATTCTACTTCTGCACCATTGTGGTTCTATGTATTCTCGTCATCACAATTAGGTTGACTGCATTCCTAGTATTTTCATTATGACATGTAAGTAAAATAAATTTGACGATTTCATTGCTCTTATTAATAAGCCTCTGAGAGTTTTGTTTCCATAGTATCCTTACCGTATAAAACATTGAAACTCACTACTAACAATTCACTGCTCTGATCAACAATGACATTGAAATGACATTAAGTATAATCATTTTTACGATTGTGATATAAAAAGAAAATAAACATTATCAATAGAGCTCAATGCATAGTTGGAAAATGTACTACAAAAGGGAAATAATAGTTTCAAATGTGAGCCTGCCTTGAAATCAAAATTTCCATCATAACACAGTAAGTGTTTCTTGTTTGAGTTCCTGTCATAAACTGTATTGTTCGAGAGAGCACAGGCACCATTGTGGTTCATTGTGCTGAAAGAGAGGACACAAAATTTTAGTGAGAACCACCTCCCACGCTCTTGAATTTCATAATTTAACTAGGCTGAAAGATGATAAGAAGAGATTAGACCATGACAGGGAACCTTATCTTTATCAGTATAGTCCATTTTGTTTGATTTTATTTCATATTTAGCATCGCTTTGATACTACTTTTGACTAATCGCAATGGTGATGATGAGTGATAATATGATGAAATCGATGGAGGAACACCCATGCCCAGATCTGGATTCAAACCCAGTACCTCTGGCAACTTAGCACATTGTGCTAACCTCTCCACCATGGAGGTTGAGATATTCTCTTTCGTGTGAAACAAATTAGAAGCCAAAGATCTGGAGATACTTTTATTTTTACTTCCTTGAAAACCAGGGAAGGAACTTTTGCAGATTTTGTCATATTTAACACTATGCCAATGTGCTAACAAGATTCAAGCCATTTGAAGCAATAGTGTATGTGTGGATTTAATCCATGCACTATATTTGCCACTTATATAGAAAAAGTAGCTATTAGTGGTGGTAACTGTTTGGAGTAATGAAACAAGCATCTCACTACATATTCACTGTATGTTTACATTTTTGTGCAACTTTGCCATGCCCCACTTTACTTCTGGTTTTGGAAGAAATAACATAGGGTTAAAAGGAATAAGGGTAGTGTCTTCCAGAAAAGACAACAATCATTGTGTGGTTTTTGATTGCAACATGAGATCGGAAATGAATATTTTCTCTGTTGTATCTAGGGGGAGTATATAAAATTTGGATCCGTAGGCTATACTTTGTTTTGGCCCATGCCATTATTATTATTATTTGAGTGCTAAGGAGGTAATGGTGTGCAGTGCCAGAATCCATGATCCATTCGAAGTTAGACTCGGAACAAAAATTAAAACTGCATATTGTGTATTCATGTCCAGATATTATTGCAATAATTAAATCAAGAAGACTTAGATGGGTAGACCATGTGGCATGAAAGGGAGAGGAAAGAGGAGTTTACAGGATTCTCATTGGGGGAAACCTGATGGTAAGAGACCTGTAGAAAGCCAAGACGAATTGAAGGATACCATTGAGATGGACCTAAAGGAAATTGGTAAGGTTGGAAATTATTGGATTGATCTTGCCCAGGATAGGGACAGATGGAATACTGTGTTGCTGCTGGCATAAACACTCAGGTTTGAAAATGTTAGAGAGTAAGGAAGTAAGTAACTAGTATTTCAAATAATTTCAGTAGAAATTTTAAACCGTTTTTGCTGTCTAATATCATTTTTAAATTCCTTCCTACATGTGAACGTTTGCCTCACAACATGTTAACATTTATCCCAGCAGGTAAAAGTACGTTTTTGCCATTTTTTACATATATACATACACAGGGTGTCCATAAAGTCTCACCCCACCCTGGGTATTGTTAGAACTGCTGTAAATAGGAAGAAATGGTGAAACACGTATTCCATGATGTTCAGGGGGAAATGTTTTGAGGCCAACCATTCCCTACCCGAGCCCCCAACAAAGGGGTATGCTGGGGTAGACTCATTTTTTTCAAATAGCAAGAGGAGTTGAAGAATATGACCTTTGAAAGGTCTTATCATAAAAACAATAATACAGCAAATCCCGGGTCTCTACGTAGATCCAATTGACAATGGTGTGAAATCAAATGTGGAACATGACCAGCATTGGATAGGACTCCAACTCCTACAGTAGTAATCCTAGACAACAGTGGGAGTTGGAAAAATGTTCCTAGACTGTAACATGATTCGGAGATATCCTAGCAGTGTGTACAAATACATACACCTCCACCCCCCCCCCCCAAGAGATAGCAAACATCCGTACACAAAACCTCATGTCATTGCTCCCCCTGAGATTGCTACCAGGAGGACAAGGACCGACATGCACAATTGCAACTCAAGTCAAGTGGTGAAGGAGGCACATAGTTACATGTACAATGTTAACTGAAGGCAAATGGCGGGGTTACAAGATACAAGATGTTACCGCAAGTACACCACAAAAGTCAAATTGAGCTTACCTACTATTTACAGAAGATGTTTGAAATGAGCCCCATTCACTTGTTTGAAGGAGAATGCAGATGGAGTATCAAACCAGACCAAGTAATTAGTGTTACTACTGTGATGAAGATTCAACAGGACATTCTGCTTGTGTTCTCGTAAGCAAACAGACTGGATCGCAAAAGTTCTAAGTGACTTTGAAATACTGAACGTAGAAGAGTTATAGTGTCATACACACTGTGTTCTACTAATGTGTTTCGGGTATCTTCCGTCACCGTGGTTCTGTTTGCGTGTGTATTGGTGGTTAAAATGTTTCCAACAACGAGAAAAAATAAATGGTGCCGGAAGGGCACGTTCTGGCACAGGCAAAGTGAAATTATCTTTCTTTTCGGTGAATGTGCCAGAAACTACCGTGCCACTGATAGACGATTTAACAAATTGTATCCCCAATGCCCTAGAATTGACCATAAGTATGTTTCAGACCTTGTGAAAAAATTCTGTGAAATGCAAAACATCCAGGATGACCTCACATCGATGAGGCAACAGTATTGGAAGTTATAGAATGCGTGACTGTAAACCCTGAAATGTCTCTCAGACAAATAGAAGAAGCAAGTAACATTCCACGGAGCTCTATCAGTAAGGTGTTAAAATTACACAAATTTCATCCTTACAAAATGCATATAAAGCATGAACTAGGAGATGATGGTTTTGACAGACGAATTGAGTTTTGCAAAATTATGTGCGACAGGATTGCTAAAAATGAGAACTTCTTACACCACACCTGTTTCAGTGATGAAAGTTTTTTTTTCTTTTCTAAATGGCTGTGATAATAAACACAATTGTCAAGTATGTACAGATGTTAATCCCCATGTTGTGAGGGAAGGCCATACACAAAGACCTGAGAAGATTAATGTGTAGGCTGCTATTTTAGGACACAACTTAATTGGACTTAATGGCAATTTAAACAGTAATCTGTACCTGCAAATTCTACATGACACAGTGGATCCCTTGGTAATGGACCTTGTAGAAAACTGAGTCGATGTCAACGGTGACCCTGAATTTGATACGGACAATATCGTTTTTCAGCAAGATGGATGTCCTGCACACTACATACTAGACACTACGTGAGTACTTGAACAAACATTATCCCAATAGGTGGATAGGCCATCGTGGTACCATCAAATGGCCTGCGAGATCACCTGATTTGTCACTGAACTATTTTTTTTCTTTGGGGACACCTTAAATCTGTTGTGTACAAAACAGAACCTAGTAGTCTTGCTGATCTGCAACAAAGAATAATAGCAACCTCTAGAGCCATTTCAGCAGACACGTTCAGCAAAATGTGACATGCATTTAATACTCCTCTGTTCTACTGCCAAGATGTAAATGGGGCTCATTTCGAACATGTTCTGTAAATAGTAGGTAAGCTCAATTTGACTTTTAGTGGTGTATGTGTTGTAAAATCTTGTAACACCCCTCCCCCAAATGTGCCTTCAGTTGACATTGTACATGTAACTATGTGCCTCCATCACCATTTGACTTGAGTTGCGATTGTGCATGTCGGTTCTTGTCCTCCTGGTAGCAATCTCAGGGGTGCGATTATATACCTGGGGGGGAGGGGGGTGTATGTATTTGTGGAAACTGCTAGGATATCTTAAAATCATGCTACAGTGTAGGAACATTTTTCCAGCTCCCACTGTTGTCTAGGATTACTACTGTAGGAGTTGGAGTCCTATCCAATGCTGGTCATGTTCCACATTTGATTCCACACCATTGTCAGTTGGATCTACATAGAGACCACGGATTTGCTGTATTATTGTTGTTATGATAAGACCTTTCAAAGGACATATTCTTCAACTCCTCTTGCTATTTGAAAAAAATGAGTCGACCCCAGCCTACCCCTTTGTTGGGGGCCCGGGTAGGGAATGCTTGGCCTCAAAACATTTCCCCCTGAACATCATGGAATACGTGTTTCGCCATTTCTTCCTATTTACAGCCATTCTCACAATACCCAGGGTGGATTGAAACTTTACGGACAACTTTATGGACAACAAATATATTTAAAACTTTAATCTGAGACCTAGAGAAACTGAAATAAGAATGTTTAAAGTTTGTTACGTATAAATTTTAGTATTCTGACTGCTTTCGTAGCTTCTATATGTGGATCAAATACTAAGTGTGCCCTCTTACCCCACTATACTCTATTAGTGCATCAATGTAATCAGTGTATATTATTAGGAAACATACCAAAAATGACTAACTTCATATTTTAATGTTGTAGTATTGTTTGTGTTACCATGGATGAGAGGGATTATACTTCATCTGTTCTCAAACTGACCTAATTGCTATGCTTGCACTTCTCATTATAAGTGATTCAAACTCTTGATGTGTGTACAAAATTAATGTGAAACAGGCGATCAGTGAATATTGATTGCTAGTACTTTCACCATAGTACTTTTGGACAAAATCGACTACCATCTGATCAATATAGTCAGGAATTGAAAGAAAGAAGCTTTGTCCTCTCAAAAGTAATCAAACTGCTATATTTTGAGTGGTGCCACTACAAAATGTTCATGTTTTAGACTATGTTTTGTGTCTACAGGGTTGAGGACAAAATGACAAGAAAGAAAATGTGCAGGTAAGATAATGCAACATTTCATGAAACAGGAAATGTAATTGTCAGCATTAACTTTTTGTTGGCATGTGTCTTCTTAGTTAGCTTATTTGTCACTATTATGTATCCATTTATTCCAAAAAGTTTTAAGTCATGGTAAATACCAGAAAATTTCATCCTCTTTTTGAGTTACATGGTGATGTCATTCATTTTAAAAATGCCAAATTTCAAACTTCATTTTACACTATTTTGGCATTTTATATGTCTTTGTGCATATAAAATTTAATTTCTTTTGTTTCAGTTACATATAGTGACATTTTTAACCTGAGTAGGTTCATTTGGGTTACAGTGTGTGTGACAATCCCCGTGTTTCCCACTTTTCAGCCGCATAATTCATAATAACATTCAAGACTACAATTTTTCATTAATTCTGTTTGTTTGATTATACTGTATAACATTGTTTGAAACATTAATAGTTTTCTCATATTATGTAGAAATGTTTTACTGGTTTACCTGTGTGGAGACAGCAAAAATCAGGCAAAGCCAGTGATGGCTCTGTAGCAAAGTTGGGAGAGCAATGGCACAAAATGCCCGAGACCTAGTTTCAGGACCTGGTTGAACCTGAATATTTTGCTAAAATTTCTGCCTAGTACATCTCCTGTGTGTGCCAAATCATAAAGTAATTTTGCCACATTACTTACTATTACTCCTGTACCATGTCCCACAGCCATGACTAAAGAAGTATGCACATTATTATACAAGAGCGTCTGCAGGATTTTTTTCTCAGGTGGGGAAAAGTGAGATTTTTCACCTTGGATCTCATTTAGAGAAATTCAAATTTTAGCTATTATTCTTATTTATCAAATCATAAAATTGAAAATTAATTGAAATTACTTTTGTGTTGTTGACAACTTGAGACTTGAGTCTACTAAATGGATTCCCCTTGATTTCTTTCTATAAATATCTGTTACTTTGCTGATGAATAGTTCTTTGTCATTTTGTATTTTTTCATAATGTGCAGATATTGAACAGAAACCACATTCGAGATGGGAAATTTCAAAAATGTCCCATCTCGGAAATTTCCTGAAGCAGAATTTCTTTCTCCATCATGAAATGGCGATTTTTTTGAGTCCAAAATGCCGGGGTTATAAAATTTCCCTTTCCAATCAAGTAAAGACCAAAAAGTTTCAGTCCTTCACCCCTGTTTTTAGGCAGTCAATATGATTCTGATGTCTGGTGAAGATATTCTTTTTGTTATTTTGTTGGACATGGTAGCTAATTGCTGTAACTTACATGCTGTAAATCACAGAAAATAATATTATTTGTAATAATATTGCTAGATATTTCACCATTCGAATTATATGAAATTTTTCCAGGTATCTGGTGTCCCCTTGTGGGTGCCTACATTACTGTATACTCATACAATGTGCAGATGTTAAATTTCAAGGCAAAACAAAAGTTGCATGTCCAGAATATCATGAACGGAGTTAGATGGCTTAACATAGAAGTTCTTGATTTTGTGAAGACTACTTTCTCTATTGCTGTCTGCATGTAAATAAAATCTATGTGTTATAGAAATTCTTACAATTATTTGGCAATAAAATGTATTTAGATCAGGCCCATACAGGGAAAACAACATGTCCCTTACTAATAATACAGAGTGTCCGAAAAGTCATGCAACCCGGTGTTTACGACCGTATAACGGAATAGCGAAACGGAATGAGGAGAAACGCTTTCTGCCAAGAGAATGCCCTGTATATTGGGAAAATTTAGAGAGACAAACATATGTAAGAACATGAATGTTTTAATAACAAATAAGCAAAGTGTTGCCAAAGGCGGAAAAAAAATATTTGCATATCGTGTATATTGATGCACAGAACTCACTGAGGTAAATTATTGCAACATTTCACAATACCAATGAACAATTTGGATGGCCATCTATTGAATTTGACAGAAAAAGAACTTTGACGAAGTTTCAAAAATATTGCAGAAGGGAATAAATGGGCTGTTCCAAAAATCGATGTTTTCACAATATTACGAGGGACACTGGCAACACTGTTGCTGTCACCTGTCACTAACAGATGTGTTTCACCTCAGGCTATCACACTAAGGCACTTTTAAAAACAAAGGAGAAAGTTGGTTATTCTCGAACATATGCAATAAATTACATACACCTTGCAACCCTGAAATGTGGGTACAGAAGAACGTGTATCAATTGTTATGTTTTCTGTGCCTTAGGTGGTTGCTGTTTGCCGTGAACGGCATTCCCTTATGCTGACGTGGTGTGTGTGTTTTTAAAATGCCATATTCTACACAGGAAAGAGTGTTTATTGTTGAAGAATATATCCGAACATCGTCATATTCTGGCGTAAGGGAAGCATTTAGGGATACCCACATTTCAGGGTTGCAAGGTGTATGTAATTTATTGCATATGTTCGAGAATAACCGTCTTCCTCCTTTGTCGTTAAAAGTGCCTTAGTGTGATAGCCTGAGGTGAAACACATCTGTTAGTGACAGGTGACAGCAACAGTGTTGCCAGTGTCCCTCGTAATATTGTGAAAACATCGATTTTTGGAACAGCCCATTTATTCCCTTCTGCAATGTTTTTGAAACTTCGTCAAAGTTCTTTTTCTGTCAAATTCAATAGATGGCCATCCAAATTGTTCGTTGGTATTGTGAAATGTTGCAATAATTTACCTCAGTGAGTTCTGTGCATCAATATACACGATATGCAAATATTTTTTTTCCACCTTTGGCAACACTTTGCTTATTTGTTATTAAAACATGCATGTTCTTACATATGTTTGTCTCTCTAAATTTTCCCAATATACAGGGCATTCTCTTCACAGAAAGCGTTTCTTCTCATTCCATTTCGCTATTCCGTTATACGGTCGTAAACACCGGGTTGCGTGACTTTTCGGACACTGTATAATATATCTAAAATCCAGTTAACAGAAAATAGCTTGGAAGGGGCATCATATTTATACCAGCCTAGGATGAACATTTTGTAGAGCATTTCCCCTAAAATAATGCCATTTTATGACACAATAATTATGTTTTGAAAATCACATCTGTGAAATAACCACCGTCCTTTGTGATGCACTGATGGAGTCGACGAACGAAACTGTCCACTACTTTCACCAGCATTTCAGGTGGAATTGCCTTGACCTCTTCACTGATGCAACTCTTCAGAATCTCTAAGTTGGGGACAATTTTTTTCAAAATTCTCTTGAGATATGACAAGATGTTACAACATAATTTAGTGCTTTCTATACTACCTCTGCTCTTTATTACAACACTAAATAACATTGTTTTGCCTATCGTCTGCTTCACAGGATCCACTTAATTTGCAAAGAGGCATAGGGAAGAACTTATATATAAAGGTACACCAACAATATTACTGAAATTTTAATTTCATAAAACATGAAGAACATTAAATAACTGACAGAAGACACCATCAACAATAGAGAAACCACAGGTATGAAAAAATGGAAGAGCAACCCATGGGAGATAAGTATCACTTTATACACTCTTGCTTCCTCGCTCCCCAATTCTAACATTCTATCTCTCTCTTTATTTTACCCTGGAGGCCTACCTTATTTGTCTCTTCTCCTTTATCTCTTTCTCCATTCTATTTGGAGGTAAGGCATCCTCTTATCTCCATCCACACTTGCAATATATATATCTCTTATCATTTCAGTTCCTGCATCCATCAATCTCCCTTCCTACCCCTTATCTCTGCTGCGATGCCAAGGGTCCCAGGTTTGAATCCCGCTCAGGCTTGGTTGTTTGTGAATGTCCACTCATCATTTTCATCATTTCATCACTCATCCCAATCTTCGAAAATTAGTTAAAAGGCACAACAATGCAAAGTAAAATAAACTAAATCAATCAATCAATCAATTCAAGATATTGCGTTCTCCTACCTTCCAATGTACTATTTATAACTCTCTCTATTCGTCTCGGAGACCTGGCATCCTTATATCTCCCCTCCCACTTATTATGCATCCCTCTATTTTTCATCCTGCAATCTCTTGCCAAACTCCTTACCCTCCCTCGTCATTCTCCTTGAAAGCCTGACTTCTAGGAGGAAGTCTCTCTTGCTACTTCATATCTCTCCCTCTGCTTTCATTTGAGTCCTTCCATCAATCTGCCTCCCTCACTACTCCGTACTCTTCTCCCTCTTCAATGTTTTTTGAGATCTCACATCCTGTTATCTCTCTCTCAATATTCCTTATATCTCTTTCTCCATTCTCCTTGGAGGTCTGACTTCCTTCTGTTACCAACGCTAATCTCTCTATCATAATCCATTCTCTTGTAGTTTGAATACCTACTTTTCATTCTTTTGTCTTCATCCCTTTGTTTATTCTCATTAAGGTCTTCCATCCCCTATTTGAATCAGTACTTCATATCTCTTTATCCATTCTCCTTGGAGACATGGCTTCTTCCTATTTTCCTCCATACCCCTTATCACTTCTGCTATACTCGTTAGAGGCTCAGTTTTCTGATATCCTAATATCTATTCTTCATCTTTCTCTCCATTCCTTCAAAGCTTGGTTTTCTTCTCCCTCTATTCCTAATCCCAATTATACCTCCCTCTATTTTCCTTTGAGTTCCTACATCCATTAATATACCTTCCCAGTCCTCATCTCCCCTCCACTCTTTTTAGAGACATTGCATTCTTTTACCTATTAATGTATTTCTTATTACTCCCTCTCCATTCTCCTTGAGGTATGTCTTCCTCCTATCTCCCTTCCAATTTCTAATACTTCCCTCTATTCTCCTTTGAGACCTTGTACTCTGCAATCTCATTCCATATATCTTACCCTCTCTCATCAATCTCAATGGAGGCCTGACTTCCTCCTATCCCCCTTCCTGCTTCATATCTCTCCCTCTATTACTATTTGAGTCCTTGCATAAATCTGCCTCCCTCCTTACTCCTTCCCAATATTCCTAGTTTCTCTCATTATTCCCCTTGAAGGGCTGACCTCCTCCTATCTATCTTCCTATTTCATATCACACCCTCTATTTTTATTTGAATCCTTGCATCAATAAGTCTCCGTCCACACTCCTTATCTATCTTTCCATTCTCTTTCAAAGCCTTACATTCTCCTATCACTCTCAATATTTCATATATATATATTTCTCATCATTCTCCTTGGGACATAACTTTATCTTATTTCTCATCCTACTTCGTATGTCTCCCTCTGTTTTTATTAGAGTCTCTGCATCTATCTGCCTCCCTCGCTATTCTTTGCCTCTCTCTCTAAATTCTCCTTTGAGGCCTCACACCTCTTATCTATGTCTCAACATTCCTTATCTCTTTCTTCATTTTCCTTGTAGGACTGACTTCCTTCTCTTACCTACTCTAATCTCTTAATTATAATCCATACTCCTTGGAGGTTGGCTTCCTTCTTCTTTTTTTTTTTTTTTGCTTTAGTCTCTCTCTTTATTCTCATTAAGGTATTTCATCTGCTATCTTCCTTCGTAATTCTTACTGCTCTATCCATTCTCCTCTGAGACCTGGCTTCTTTATATCTTTCTCCATATATTTATCACTTCTGCTATTTTTCTTGGTGGCTGAGCTTCCTGATAATGTAATCCATATACATTGTCTCCTGCCATTTTCCTTTAGGTATGGCTTTGTTCTTTCCCCTCTACACTTCTTATCTCACGCCACTCTTCTTGGAGACATTGCATCCTTCTATTTCCCTCTACACTTCTTATATATATATATATCTCTCTCCATTGCATCATCTTGTTTCTTTCAGTACTTCTTATATCTTCTCCAGCCTCCTCGGAGATCTGACTTCCCTTTATCAAATTATCTCTCCCTACATTCTCTTCATTGGTCTTGCATCCCACCATCTCCTTCCCTACTTCATAACTCTTCTTAATTCTCCTTTGCGGTTTTGCATCCTACTATATTACTCCCTACTCTTTACCTTTCCCTCAATTCTCATCGACAGCCGTATTTTCTTCATACTTCTAATCTCTCTTTTCAATCTCCTTCAATCATGGATTGGTGTCCTAAAAAACCAACTTCTTCTTCAAGGAGTTAAATCTTCCCATCTAATTTTTTCCACTTATATCTTGTTCAATACTTCCTCGAGCCCTTGCTTTCTTCGAAATGAATTTTCTCCCATCATTTCCAGCAGTTTTCATTCTGAAACTACATATTCTCCTGCCCATCTACCTTTTGAATATTTTATCGTAACAATTCAATTGACAGCTTGCAACCTAGTTTAGCCCACCCTCACTTTAGAAGACCTGTGTGATCCCAAAACCATTCTTTCTTTTATAAAAGCATGATAGAGGAGATGGAAGAGAGACGAAAGGAATAGGTAAGCAAACAGGAGACCAGGCCTCAAAGGTTCAAAGAGGGATAAGAAGTAGGAAAGGAGATAGAAGGAAGTGGTACCTCAGAGTAGAATGGATGAGGAGATAAAATTAAGATAGGAAACAGAATAAAGCCAGGTCTCCAAGCAAAATGAAGGAAGATCTAAGGAATTGGGAGATACTCATACAGCACACAAATTTTCAGAGGACATCTATTGGATGTCTTTGGATATTCATGCTAAAGTTCTGTGCATCCAGAAGATACTTAAGAATGTCCAGTGTACATTCATTTGGTGTTTGTGCATGGACATTTACATAATATCTAGAAAATATATTTCATGGATTATTATTTTTGGATATGAAGACCCAGGGGGAAAAACGATGAATGTCGATTTTTCGCCCATTTTGAGATCGCAGCACCATCTGATAGCTCAGAAGCTGTACTATAAGAATGAGAACGGCCTTGGTTGGGAAACGGTGAGAAGTGCCTGAAAAACGCACTATTATTTTGGCATATATTGACGTATTTATGAATAGAAATACTTGTTTTTTATTTCCTGGCAAATCGTCTCGAATGAAAATTCATCGTTTTTCCCCCTGGCCCTTCATATGTTTGCACATTCTATCAAATGTTGTGGACTCACTTTGGTTAGGTTTATGACATCAGTGCAACTTGGTTAAAGTCGGCTTCTGTTGCAGAGTGGTTAGCACATTCCACTATGATGCTACGGGTCACAGGTTCGAATGCTGACCTGGGCATTGATGTTTGCAAGTGTCCATTCATCAATTTCATCATATCATCACTCATCTACATCTTTGCAAATTAGCCAAAAGTGGAACAAGAAGCGAAGTAAAATAAAGCAAATCAATCAATCAAGCAACTTTGTTAACTTGAACTGGATATTTTCTGGCTGTTTATATCTGATTGTGAATAAGAAAATTATATTCTGGACAAGAATTGGGCTTAATCTGGACAATTTTCACACATTTTGGATATTATAAGCTCATTTTCTCTACTAGATATATGAATGTCCAAAATCTAATGCACACAAAAAAATATAGGTAAAGGGCTCCCCTGTGCTTAGCACTAAGCCATGAAGGTGTACAGGGGGTGTGGGGGTAACGCCCCACACGTTCTTGATCCAGTCATGAGTGGAGGTTATGCTATCAGCAACATGCCCCTGACCGCCTTTACCCCCCAGGGTTTCCCCCAGGTACCCATGTCATTCAATGCTGGGTGGGCGCCAGGGCCGCTTCCAATTTTACAAAATTTCCTGAATTTGAACCAGCCGGGGATCGAACCCGGGACGTTTAGCATGGTAGTCAGACACATTACTGACTAATCCACCGTGGCCAAATCTAATGCACACACATGTTTATAACAGATACTCCTCTCTCTGTCTCTCTCTCTCATACACATAGGCACACAAACACACATCAACTCATAGTTGACAAACTTTACTCGCTACATGACTAATTTTTGTAGGAAGCTTGTCATTATTGGTGTCAATACAAATTCACATTTTTTTCAGTTTTCTTAAAATTATTCAAAAACCGTTGAGAATATTAAAATCCTGAAGAGGATCAAATTTCTAGAAGTACTGTGGAATCTGAAATTAAAGAAGAATGTTCCATTATGTGCTCTGGTTTCAGAGATAAGCATGTTTTCATGTAACACTTCATATTGAAAGTTCAGGGAGCTTTGAGGGGAAGCTCAGGGAGGAAGGGTGGGGACTTTTGGTTGAATAATCTTTTATGATGGTCTAACAATACACCAAAATTCAGCTTTCTGCTAATTAGTTCTAACAAAAAAATCTTTCGTTTACTGGCTAGAAGGATGAGAAGAAGGAAAGAGATAGCAGGAATGCAGGCTCCAAAAGAGAATAGAGGAGATAAAGACTAGGACAGGAAACAGAAAGAAGGCAGATTTCAAGTAAAGTGTATACGAGGTTTGGCTAGAAAAAACCCGGATTGATGTTGCTATTGGCAAACAACGAATGCGCGAAGGTTGAGCAATGCATGATTCTATACTACCATACCCTGCCTACAGAATGACTAATTGCCCTGGGTGCAGGCCTCTCAGTTTCGCTGTGGCACTTGGACAAAGCGGAACGTGCGTATGTGCTCCGTCGGAAAAATGCTGAGTATTAAAATGAAACAGCGTGTCAATATGAAGTTCCTTTACAAACTGGGGAAATCCGCAACAGAAGCGTACGGCATGTTAAAATCTGTGTACGGGGATGAGTGTTTATCACACACACAAGTGTTTGAGTGGTTTAAACGGTTTAAAGAAGGACAGGAAATGATCCAAGACAACCCACGTTCAGGACGACCATGCACGTCGAAAACGGAAACAAACATTCAAAAAGTGAGTGATGTGATTCGAAAAGATCGTCGATTGACCATTAGAGCAGTTGCTTAAATCACAGGAATAGACAAAGAAAGTGTTCGACAAATTTTACACGAGAATTATAACATGAGTAAAGTGTGTTCAAAACTCGTGCCAAGGAACCTGACATTGGAACAGAAGGAAGCTCGAGTGAACATTTGTACGGACACTTTGACGAACATTGAAACAGACCCTACATTCTTAGAGAGAGTGATAACCTGTGATGAATCGTGGTTTTTCACGTAAGACCCTGCTACAAAGCGCCAATCAATGCATTGGAAGACCCCGAGTTCGCCACGTCACAAGAAAGCTCGCATGAGCAATTCCAAATTCAAAGCCATGATGATTGTCTTTTTCGACATTCGAGGCATTGTGTACGTTCATTGGGTACCCGAGGGTCAAACTGTAAACCAACATCATTACATTAATGTGCTGAAAACCCTTTGTGAGCGAGTAAGAAGACGACGACCTGATTTGTGGCAACGGAAGTCATGGATTCTGCACACAAACAATGCTCCTGTCCATACGGCCCTGTCAGTGAAGACATTTTTCGCTAAATATGGCATCTAAATGTTAGAACATCCGCCGTATTCGCCGGACCTTGCTCCCTGTGACTTCTTTTTATTCCCCAGAGTGAAGTCCGCCCTAAAAGGAACCAGATTTGAGACAGTAGAAGCTGTGCAAAGAAAAGCGACGGATGTAATGAACATGATCTCCGAAAATGACTGGCAACACTGCTTCCAGCAATGGAAAATTCGTATGGAGCGGTGTACAGATCGTGCAGGGGAGTTCTTTGAAGGAGATAAAGTTCCTGTTGTACAAAATGCCGAATAAAAGATTTCATAGCATCAGTCCGGCTTTTTTCTAGCCAAACCTCGTATATATAGAGAGAGATAGGGAGTATCGAGAAAGGAGGATGCAAGGTCTCAAAGGAGATTTGAGGGGGGAAGAAAAAAGGGGAAAGTGATAGGATGAAACCAGGCCTCCATGGATGGAGGAAGAGATAAGGATGCAATAGGGGGACAGGAGGAAGCCAGGTCTCCAAGGAAAATGAAGAGAGAGATCAGGAGTATAAAGGAAAATGGGATTTTGTGAGGCCTAAAAGGAGAATGAAGAGGGGGATGTATATAGTATGGAGAGAACCAGGATGATGCAAGTTGCCAAAGGAAATTGAATTTGGTTTAAAAGTAGGGAGGGTGATATTAGAAAGCCAGATATTTAAGAATAATTAATTAAAAGATTATATCTTTGAAATATAATATCTCATAATTCAATACACATCTGGAGGAACTACTGGACTGTATAGACAATGCAACCTGCTGGTGTGTAATGAATTATGAGATATAGGTGCATTAGGGTAGAAGACAAGAGGAAGACAGATATCCAAGGACAATGAAAAGAGCGATCAGCAGGATGAAGGAAGATAGTAGAGTGTAAAGCGTGAAAAGAGATGGGAGGAGAAATTAGAAATACAGAGATTGGAGAATGTCATGTGTGTAAGGGGAAAAAGAGTATAGATTAGGATGGATAAAGAATGAATGCAGGCCTCAATGTAGAATGGAGAGTAAAAGTAAGGAACATTGAGGATAACAAAAGAATGTGAAGCCTTGATTAGTGTAAGAGACAGAAGAAAGCCAGGCCTCCAAGGAGAATGGAGAGATGGAAGAGTATGGAGCAAGATAGAAGGATGAAATGCCTTCAAGGACAATGGAGGAATGATGAGTTCATAAAGAGATAGTAGTTAGCTAGACCTTCAAGGAGAATGGAGAATGAGGTATATTAAGGAAGAAGACATAACTAACCCATGCCTCCAAAGAGTACGAAAGTTAAGATAAGGAGTAGGGGTGGCAATAGGAGGATGCAAGGCATCAAAGAAGATTGGAGAAGGGATTTGAAGATAGAGGATGAAGGACCTTAATGGGAATAAAGAAAGAGATGAAATCTAAGGAAAGAAGAAAAGGAATCCAGCCTCCAAAGAGAATGGATTATGATATGAAGATTAGGATAAGTAATAGAAGGAAGCTAGGCCTCCACAGGGAATGAGGAAAGAAATAAGGAATATTGAGAGAGAAATGGAAGGATGTGAGGCCTCAATAGAGAATGGAGACAGATAGGTAAGGAGTAGGGAGAGTGGCATAAGGATACAGCGATTCAAATGAAAATAGAGGGAGAGATGTGAAGTAGGAAGAGAGATTGGAGGAAGTGAAGCCTCAAAGGAGAATGGTGATGAGAGAGAAATAAATATTGAAAGAGAGATAGGAGTATGTCAGGCGTCAAAATAGAATTGAAAGGTAGGTAAGTAGTTGGGAGGGAGACAGTATTCGAATTCAAGTATTCATGCAAGTATTCGAATAGAAATAAAGGGAGATATGTGAAATGGGAAGAGAGATAGGAGGAAGACGGGCCTCCAAAGAGAATAGAGAGGGAGTTATAAATAGTACATAGAGAGGTAGGAGGATATAATGTTTTGAAGGAGAGTGAAGGAAGATAGGGAGTAGGGAGGGAGATTGATGGATGCAGGAACTAAAAGGAAAATTGAGAGAGGCATGATTAGTAGGGAGGGTGATAAGGGGATGCTTGACCTCCACAGAGAATGGAGAAAGAGATATTGGAGAAGATGGAAGTAAGGCAGACCTCCAGGAGACTGGAGAGAGTGAGATAGGGAGTATGGGGACAGATAGAAGGTTACAATGCCTCCAAGGAGAATAGGGTGAAATATGAATGTTAGGTGATAAGGGACAGAATGGAATAGAGTTTAAGTTAAAAAGGGAGATAGAAATAGAGAATCCCTGTTGTAATTGGGGAGGTAGGAAGCAAGAGTGTATAAAGTGATAAAGTTTATTACTTACCTCGAATAAGATGCTCTTCCATCCTTTCATACCTGTGATCTCTCTTGTTGATGGTATCTTCTGTCAGGTTATGTTGTGTGGAATTAACCTCAATGCTGTCTTGTTGTCGAACCAATGGCTCCTGTATACCTAAGGAAAGGCGAATAATATACTATTTTTCATTTTAAGTAAATTGGCAAACTTATAATTGAAACTGAATTGTTATTAACTGACTTCATTCAATATTTTTATTTTAAATGTAATGATTATAAATTTATTTGCCTTAAAAATTCTAAAATGCCCATGTACATTGGTTGCATTCATACGTACATACTTATTATATATATGTGTGTGTGTGTGTGTGTGTGTGTGTGTGTGTGTGTGTGTGTGTGATGGTGTGTGTGTGTGTGTGTGTTCGTGTATATGTATATAATGGGGAAAAGTTTACTTATAAATTATTGAACATAGGGATCTAATGTGTGTTGCTTTTGTCTTTAGCACATATATATATTCAGTAATCTGGAACAATGAATAATATAATAATAATAATAATAAAGAAGTAAAATAACATAATGAAATTGTAAGATTTATATGAACAGTTGCTATATGTTACAGTGAGTATTTTTATGATTGAAAAGTTGCTCGTGATTATACCTATACTCATGTCAACTTTTGAGCCATTAATGCCTTTTGTATGAAATTTTGGCTTGATAAATCAATCTATTGCAGCACTGTCCAATTGAATGTGTTCCTTGGTTAGTTATTATATATGCATTTCAATAATTTTGCACTTAAAACAACTGGAGAATATTTTCTCAGTAAATTATAAATGTTATAAAAATTCAAATCACTGTCAACATATTAAAGACATAGCACTTTTTTCTTCAGAAAACCACAACTCATTACACATATGTTATGTGGCTGTGTGCCATTGTAGACAGTTGCGATAATTATGTTAGCTCATCTAAGAAATATGATAGAAAGCTGTGGTAACAACATTGTTTTCAGTACATTTCAAGCATTATTTTATGTTTTGTGCCTGCTTGAAACATCTAAAATGGCTGAAATTTAAGACCAAAATGTTGTTCGATTTTGAACAAATATCATAGTTTAGGATTTTTTTAGTACAGAAGTAATATAATATCAGAGCTACACTGTATATATTACACAAAACATACATCAAAAGTGTTTGGCAGAAAATATTTCAGCTCAGCTAATAATATCTTCTTTTAGTTCAAGCTCTTTGAAAGTGCTATATCTCTGATGGAGGAACTAAAAAAATTTATATTTGCAGCGTAAAGTGTACTCTGAAAGGTACCTCTAAAAAATTTTGAGATTGATAGTCCATGAATAATGAGGAATTTGAGCAACACAAGCAAATTTACGTTATTGGTAACAAATAAATAATTGCCTTTAATGAACTATCATGGAACAAAAATTTGTGTATTTATTAATTACTTAGTGTTTGGATTGATTGGATTGATTTGGTGTTTTAAGTCCACTTTATGCACAGTAAGGCTAATCAGGACTGGACCTAGAGTTTAAAGTGGGATCCAAACCACTATTGAACCCGGTACCCCTTGATTACAAGGTGATGACACTACCACTGCACCATCGAAGAGGCCAATTTCATAATGTGAATGGCATAGTAAGTCTGTTAGTAGCTATTATGAATGAAAAGATGTGCAAGGCAAAGGTTTGTCTGAACAGGTTAAGGCATGTAATTGTAATGTCATTAGTGCTTCATTCCCTCCCTCTTGTGCTAGCATCCTTTCTCTCTTACAAATCTTTTTTTTTTTTTTTTTAATTAATTAGAAAAGTCACATTTCGGGTTCGGGTTATTAATTCTCTTGACATTAAACATAGTTTGTATTTTCTTAGGACAGATGTGTTTGTTTAAAGAATAACAAAGATATTTTGTGAAATGTTAGATATCAGGTTTAACGTTTTTCCGGAACTCTAACATTTTTTTACTAGTCCCGCAAAAAGCGTTAATTCTCAATTTCTCTGCACTGGAACAATTCAGTTCAATCAAGGGATCAAGACTGGCTACTGGAATAGTTGCATCCTTCCACTAATGGTCTCTGCTTGCATGTCTGAACCTGTTCAGACAAACCTCTGCTTTATACATTGTTTCATTCATCATAGCTACTAAGAGACTTACAATGCTATTTGCATTATGTAATTAATAAATACAATAATTATAATTACATGATAGTTTATTAAAAAGTTAATATTTCTTTGTAACTAATAACATATTTTTGTTGGAGTGTTTTGGATGAAGGATGAATTTCCCCTTGTTGTAATTTTGTTATCAATGAATATCAATCTCGATTTATTTAGAAGTATATCTCAGAGCACAATTTAGGTTGAAAATATTATTTATTTTAGTTCCCCCATGAGAGATATAGGGGCTGAAATTTTAAAGGAAATTAAAATCAAGCACTTTCAAAGAGCTTGAACTAAAAGAAGAAGCTATTAGCGGAGCTGAAATATTTTCTGCCAAATATTATTGATGTATGTTTTATGTGAAATATATACAGGGTGTCATTTAAATGGCGCCCATGGACCACGCAAACGTATAGAGGACATCAAAACAAACATCATTTCTCAGTATCATTTTTCTCGTTGGTGCATCATTTCGGTGCTACAGCCGTTTTGTCGCCTGGATGCTGGCAACCACACACAACATTTGATTGCATTTGTGACGTCATATCCCGTCCTGAAGCGATGCCTTCCAGGGTTGCCAGGAACACTCATATTCTGTGAAAAATGACATAGATACAATCAGCCACATTATGTACCGTAAAACAAAACGGGAAAACACGTTCTTCAACCTAACAGGAAGTAAACAAACGACACGAAAACTAGTATAAAGAAAATAGATTTCAAGTAGAATTGGTCATCGCATTTTGTCTCAGCTTACATGTCAAATATTTGCAAATCTAGTTACAAAGTTGGCATCTACAATTTAGTCTATCCACTTCGTCCTTCTGATACTAGTTGTTTGTGATGCAATGAACAGATGACAAAATAGAAATGAAAGAACACAAAATTCCAAAGGTAAGCAGCACATAATATAATGTATATTCAGGGCATTATGAGGCAAGTGACAAAAATGGTTGAAAAAACAGGGATATATAAGTAGTAGTAATACATGCTCTCCGATGACTGTGTTTATCTATGCACCGGATACACATGTAATGTAATAGTTTGCAACTGTGAACAGGACAGTATATTCGCTACTGATTCATAATTAGATTGTTACTGTGGTTGTACGTGTTTTAGCCGTAATGTAACAACGTGAACCTCGGATACTTCCGTTATCAGCACAAAAATGCCACAAGGCATCTGGACACAATACTGTAGATATCAACCTTGCAACGAGATTTGCAAATATTTGATACATAACTGGGCGTAAACAGCCACATGTAAGCTGTAAGTCCAATAAAATGTATTATTGTTGATATTTGACATGTGGGTTGAGACAAAGTCCGATATTGACACTTCATTTTAGAATAGAATAGAATAGAATAGAATATTTTAGACAACATGATTGCAATAGACTTCGTCATAATAAGTATATAAATACTAATATAAAAAATTACAAAAGAAAAGAAAATTAAAAATACATATTAAAATATTACGCATTCAACAATACAGTTTGCAAATTACACTACATGTTTTATTACAGCGAAAGCAATTGGAAAATAGTACTCTATTTTGATTACAATACAAGTCATGTACAAAAACCCATTTTACAGCTCTGTGATGCATTATGAGTAGACATTTACATTTTACAGGCCCTGACGGAAGTGTTCTTCAAATTCCGTGACACTATATATACAATATCGTACTAATATATTATTAATCTGTTTAGCAAACTGCTTGTTTTCTAAATTACGTATAGAAGCTGGTAGCAAATTGAATAATCTCATTCCATTATGTTTAAAATTTTGTTGAGTCTTGCATAGTCTAGCGTATGGCATTTCTATATTCAGATTGTGCCTTGTATTATAGTCATGTACATTAGAACGCAACCTAAAACTGGGGAGGTTTTCCTTTATGTACATTAAACTATGATAAATATTTATAGAGGGCACTGTCATAATACGGTATTCCTTAAAGAATTCCCTACATGACTCCATATCCTGTACTCCTTTAATACAACGTATAGCCTTCTTTTGCCATTTAAAGACTTCCTTTGCACCTGTAGAGTTTCCCCATAGTAAATTTCCATACAATAAGTGTGAATGGAAAAGAGCGTAGTACACAGAGATCATCATTTCTTCACTTACAGACCTTTTTAATTTCCGCAATAGATATAAGACACCGGCAAGTTTCTTACATAGTTCCTGGGTATGAATTGACCAGCTTAATTTTGTATCTAAATATATGCCAAGCAATTTTACATAATCCTGATTATTTAAGGTGCATGGTGGGTTATTTAAGTAGAAAAAGTGAGTTTCTGTTTTTGTCGTATTTAACACCAAGCTATTTGTTTTAAACCATAAAGAGGAAGCATTTAACATTTCTTTATTTTTGATAATAAGGTTAAGAATACTATGATCATTTGTAATAAAGGTAGTGTCATCAGCATAGATAGCTGTTTTATACGGTAGGCAATTAGGTAGGTCATTCATATAAACTAAAAACAAAAATGGACCTAATACTGATCCTTGGGGGACACCAGACAAAACGTCTAGCTCATCAGATTTCTTATTATTACTGAATACGTTTTTACCACTTCTCATATCGTTGGTTCACTTCCCCCTTCCCCTGAGATGACTGCTGACCTTCTGGCTGGTAGGCTATGATGTTCGGTCTACTGGACGCGTTTCTCGCTTCGTTTTACACTTAATCATGTGGTTGGTAGTTTGTCAATTTTCACAAAACTTGTGTGTTCCTTGCAACTCCTCTGTGCGCTGTTTTCCACAGGAAATGACATCACAGATACGATCAAATGTTGTGTTGGGTTGCCAGCATCCAGGCGGCAAAATGGTCTTTTATGAACGCCTGTAGCGCTGAAATGATGCACCAACGAGAAAAATGATACCGAGAAAAGTTGTTTGTTTTGATGTCCTCTATACGAATCTGTGGTCCGTGGGTGCCATTAAAATGACACCCTGTACACTAATGAGGTTGGATCAGAACCCAATACAGGCTTCCGGTGCATGTTAGAAATTATTTCTATAAGGGTGGGTCCCACTGTTAGTAGTTTTTAATAAGAACCAAGAGCAAATACAGTAAGTAATACATGTATATTGGGTTGGATAATAAAATGGATAATAAACCTTTTCTCTTCTTACTGTATTTGCTCTTGGTTCTTATTAAAAGCTACTAATAGTGGGCCCACCCTTATAGAAACAATTTGCAACATGCACCGGAAGCCTGAGTAAGAAAATAATAAATTACATGACTTTTCCCGAGGAGGAAGTACGAGTATTTTATTCATCGGGACTAGATGCTTTGGAACGAGTGAATGCCGCGATAGTTCCCATGGCAACTCCAGAATCGGCAACTTATAACTAAATGGATTTCGTGATCAGTGTAACAGAGGAGACAGGATCTTGAGGTTTATATTCTTGTGATAGTGTTCCTTCAGACATTGCCATAGCAGTATATTGCACGGTAAAGTGAGCAAAAAGTGATGATAACATAAATTCTTCTGTGAAATCAATCATCCGACACTTAGACTTGTCCACTACACACCTGATATATTTTCAATTAAAAATTACGAATGATAAAGTCATTTCGCGTCATGTCAAAAGCCGGCCCCCGTGGCGGAGTGGTTAGCAGATCACGCT